>NC_069499.1:979108285-979415785 GCF_027579735.1 Bombina bombina | reverse complement strand
CATAAAAATAGCCTCTGGTACCTTTCATGATTATTATTGTCCACTGGGCACAAAGACTTATTGTTACTTAAACATTTTTTGCTGTAATATCAATGTTGGGATTTTCCTATTTATATGCGTCATAAAGAACTCCTCTATTTTGCCATATTTTACTTTGACATATCTAGATGTCTTCCTAGCTCATAACAGCAGCTCTACCGGTGTATCCTTGTAATTGACTGTTAAAGCCTTAGACGGGGTCCGTAATTAGATTATCTTCAACATTCTCTATCTAAGACTACTTATATACGCCTATTTTAAAGGTTATAAGGTTTAATATTTTTTTTGAAATATATAAAACTTTCTACCTATTGTCACGCTAGGAGAATATTGATAATTGTCCTGCACAGTATATATTTGTACCATTATCGTTATATACTTTTAGGTGATGCATACTAGCTAATATCATGCCAGTCTGGGCCTTAAAGAGACAGTCTATACTATTCCTTGGTTGTGATGTCACTCCTATTTATAACTCCCATTTTATATACACTAAGGATATATATGAGAGTTACACTGTAAGCATTATTATCGTTCTTTCTCAAGAAAATTATATTCTCTGCGGTGACTTTATGGCTTGTACAATTTATCTGTTATTGCTGGGCCCCTCTCCTTCCTTTCCCGCCGGTACTGGTTGCCTGCGGGTCATACCCCTTCTCCTTTTTCCCACATCGTCTATTGCTGACATTTCCCCAGGAGAGGGGCTCACCCAATATAACTTATGGCTCCTCCCCCCGCCCTCATCTTTAGCTACTGTCCACCCTTATGTTAGGTGGACTTATAAGCGGTATTTATCCGCTATTGATATCGTTCTGTTATAAGTTGCTCTTAGCTTTCTGTTTACAAAGAAAATGAGGCACTTTGCCCTCCACTTACATGCATTTAGTAGGAGCAACTTGTTATGACTCCCTATAATTTGTAAATTTTTAGATAATAAATACACTTATTTTATAATTAATATCTCATTCTATAAGAAGTATAAGTTTTCCGGGTTGTTTAAAATCTATCACTTTTTTTATTATGTATTTATATAGGAAACAAAAAGAAAAAAGAGGTAATGCTTGATTATATGTATTTGATTTTGTACTCGCATACAATGTCCTATATTTATTATGTTCTTTTGGTGAGATACATATATAATCTCTGATTTAAGATTTCTTTATTCTCTTCTATGTAAAGGTTTCATTTCCCAATGGATAAACAATGTCCTGTATGCAAAATGTACCAAAGTGATGCAAATTGTATATTATGTTCATGTTCTTTCTTTTTCTTGTATTGCCTCAATAAAAATCTTTGATTAAAAAAAAAAAAAAAAAAATAGCGTTTACGTGAAGCCATAAATTGAGCTGGCGAGATTTTGCTACTGCGAACCTTGCACATAGTGTTTTTCCATGGAATTACCAGTTAAAAGTAGAAACATTGCTTGCTCGCACCATTTATGAGTTGGCATATGTAATTATCGCAAGAGGATTTTCTACAATATCGTGTTTGCGCTGCACCACTTACATAATCAAAGGTCTGCCTGGGCTGTGACGTCATTGTTGAGGGTACATGAACATGTTTTTTCAATTAAACTAGACTAATTAATTAAAATGGTGACAACCATTAATGTGTAGGAAAAACACAACTGCATATTAACATCTAACATGTGCATATACAAAATGTAATTATAGGGTCATCACAAGAAAGGACAAGGGTTACTTTAATTTGATTTACATCTTTAGCACATTTACAATGATCGATGGAGTGAGCCTAGGGTTGACATGTGATATGCATTGGGAGCCACTAGGTGGCATGTGAAATTAATTTTGATGTAATAAACTTGTTGGTATATGGGATGCAATTAAGTGCATTAAGAATTGAATATAATGTTTAGCATGTCTAAGGGTTGGGAGCCAGAAACGTTGCTATGGGATTTGTTTAATCTGTATTCTGCAATAAATATTGCTGTTTTTGTAACAGTGTTGTTGCAATAGTGCTGTGAAGCTGCATTACTTTTTTGACACCTCAGCCATGTTTTTATAGACACTTATGACACAAATTACGTGGGCAATACTTTACAATAATTTTATTACACTGCAGATGTGAATATTACAAAATTAACATCAATAAAATGCAGAAATAGTTTTACAGTGGGTATTGAAAAGAATCACCCCCCTTGAAAATAATCAAATTTTGTTGCTTTGCATCCTGAAATAAAGACAGACACAGTCTTTGTTTATCTAGTTATATCTTTCACTTGGATGCTAGTAATTACAACACCAACATGTCAGACGAAAATAAAGACAATTCAAAAACAGAATCACTGATTTGGAAAAAGGATCAGACCCTCCTAAAATTACTTAAAAACTAAATCAGGTGAAGCTAATTACCTTCTTACTCTTAACGGCACACACAAAGCCATTTGACCTTCAATTCTGATCAACTGTGGGCATATTGATTAGCTCAAGAGTAACTCAGAATGTCCAGCACCCACTGATATTTGTTGAAGTGCAGTGCACGCTTAATAGTAGTTGCACTCCCCTGAAGTCAGTTCAATATAGCAATAAAGCAGCACCAAGGTTTCAATATATCCACATCTTATTTATTGAAACATGCCAAAAGACAGACACAACATTTCAGTTAGAAAACCCTGTATGTCACTTGTCTTTTTTTGGAACTTGATTGTTTTATAGCGCGGTCTTGCCCCCAGCGTTGAGACTGCTTTATTCCACAAAGCCTGCTGGAGGGAGTGCATTAATAGCGTGTTCTTGCTAGACTTGTGCTATTATGTGCTGAAAAAACCCTTAACAACCAGTGGCATACAGGGTACATTGTGGTCATTAAGGGGTTAATCATGTGTATATTGTTATTATATGGATTAACTCAGCACGAAAAGAGCTTTCCTGGAGCATCTCAGTCCCTGGTAGTGCAACTGAAGCAAATAATCAACTATAGGTGGCAAGGCACTGTTAAAAGATCTCTGTGATAATGTTGTGGACAGGCACAAGTCAGGAGATGGATACAAGAAAATATAAAAAGCTTTATCAATGCCTAGAAGCACAGTGAAGAATATTATTAAGAAGTGGAAGGTATTTGGTACAACACAGACCCTCTATGGATCAGGGCATCGCTCCAAACTGGATAGAAGAGCCAGGAGGAAACTGGTCAGAGAGGCTACCAAGGGACCGGCAGCAACTCTGAAGCAGTTCCAGGAATTTATGACAAAGAGTGGTCATTGTGTGCATGTGACAACACTATCACACATTCTCCACAAATGTGACTTGTATTGGAGGGTTGCAAGAAAAAAGACACTCCTCATTAAATGCCACATGCAGTCACGACTGAGCTTTGCCATAACACACCTAGGAGATTTTGAGGCCATATGGAAAAAGGTGTTATGGTCAGATGAGACTAAAATTGAATGATTTGGCTTCAACACCAAACGATATGTCTGGCGGAAATCCAATACAGATCACTATCTAAATAAAACCATACCTACAGTAAAGCATGGAGGTGTTAATATACTGTTATGGGGTGTTTCTCTGCAGCGGGCACTGGAGCACTTGTCAGGATAGAAGGAATAATAAATGGGGCAAAATACCATTAAATTCTTGAGGAAAATCTGCTGCCCTCTGCCAGGAAGTTTTCAATAGGAAGAAGGTTTACCTTCCAACATGACAATGACCCAAGGCACACAGCAAAAATGACCACATTGTGATTGAAGGAGAAAAAGGTGAATGTCCTTGAATGGCCTAGTCAGAGCCCAGACTAAATCCCATTGAATATATGTGGCATGACTTGAAGACTGCAGTCCACAAACGGTCACCATCAAATGTAATGGAACTGGAGCAAAGAAGAGTGTGCTAATTTTTCACAGTGTAGATGTGCAAAGTTAGTAGAGACATATCCCAACAGACTAAAGGCTGTAATTAAAGCAAAATGTGGGTTAACAAAATACTGACAGGGGGTAATCCTTTTTCCAACTCAGTGATTCTGTTTTTGAATTGTCTTTATTTTTGCCTGACATATTGGTGTTATATCTTTCACTTGGATATTATAAGTTGCAGTGAGTAATTACAACTGGATACACAAAAAACTGTGTCTGTCTTTTTTTCAGGCTGCAAAGCAACAAAATGTGATTAAGTGCCAATCAGCGATTTTGAGCGCTATAGGGATTTTAACGACCACCACAAAAGCAGCGTTATTTCACCTCCCTGTAGGGCTGGTATTGCGAGTTTTAAAAAAGCAGGCTTGTACTGGTAAAATGGTTGCAGTGAGCTCCATACCGCACCGAAAACAAGCGCTGCTTTGACGTGCTTGATTTTCCCATAGACATCAATGGGGAGAGCCAGCAAAAAAAAGCCTAACACCTGCGATCACAGAAACAAAAACTCTGTAACGCAGCCCCATTGATGTCTAGGGGGAATAAAAAGTTACATTTAAACCTAACACCCTAACATAAACCCAGAGTCTAAACACCCCTAATCTGCTGCCCCTGACATTGCCACCACCTAAATAAAGTTATTATATATATATATATATATATATATATATATATATATATATATATATATATATATATATATATATATATATATATATAATATATATATATTATTTTTTATGGGGGAAATGTGTATATATATTATACCATTTTTCTTAACCAGTTTCTTAAGTTTAAATCCACCCTCCAAGATTCTACTTGCTGGATCTTTTTATAATACTTTACTTTGAAAACTTTGATTGTATCCAACCTTTAATATATGAATGTTCTTGCGTGGTTATATAATGAAATGTATTTCAGGTTATTTTTTATACTAAATATTTCCTTATACAGTTTGAAAAAGCAAATCCATATAATATAATTCTTAAAAATAGATAAAATTGCTTAAAAAATCTTATATTAACCCCTATGAGATATCTGAAAATAAGATACTATCACCTAGACTACGAGTTTTGCGTTAGCCTTAAAAAGCAGCGTTGAGAGGTCCCAACGCTGCTTTTTTCCTAACGCTGGTATTACGAGTCTTGCAGGTACAGGTGTACCGCTCACTTTTTTTCCGCGACTCTAAAATACTGCAAATCCACTTACGTTAATTGCGTATCCCATATTTTCAATGGGACTTGCCTAATGCTGGTATTACTAGTCTTCCTAAAAGTGAGCGGTAGACCCTCTCCTGTCAAGACAGGTACCGAGTCAGTAGTTAAGAGTTTTATGGGCTAATGCCATAACATAAAACTCTTAACTAAAGTGCTAAAAAATACACTAACACCCATAAATTACCTATTAACCCCTAAACCGAGGGCCCCCCACATCGCAAACACTAAATTAAATTTTTTAACCCCTAATCTGCAGAAGATCGCCGCCACTATAATAAATATATTAACCCCTAAACCGCCGTACTCCAGCTTCGCAAACATTAGTTAAATATTATTAACCCCTAATCTGCTGTCCCTAACATCGCCACCACCTACCTACATTTATTAACCCCTAATCTGCCGCCCCCAACGTCGCCGCCACTATATTAAATGTATTAACCCCTAAACCTAAGTCTAACCCTAACCCCCCTAACTTAAATATAATTTAAGTAAATCTAAATAAAATTACTACAATTAACTAATAATTCCTATTTAAAACTAAATACTTACCTATAAAATAAACCATAAGCTAGCTACAATATAACTAATAGTTAAATTGTAGCTAGCTTAGGGTTTATTTTAATTTTACAGGCAACTTTGTATTTATTTTAACTAGGTACAATAATGATTAAATAGTTATTAACTATTTAATAGCTACCTAGCTAAAATAAATACAAAAGTACCTGTAAAATAAAACCTAACCTAAGTTACAATTACACCTAACACTACACTATAATTAAATTAATTCCCTACATTAAATTAAATTAATTACAATTAAATACAATAAACTAAAGTACAACCCCCCCCACTAAATTACAGAAAATAATAAAATAATTACAAGTTTTTTAAACTAATTACACCTTAGCTAATCCCCCTAATAAAATAAAAAGCCCCCAAAATAATAAAAATCCCTACCCTATACTAAATTACAAATAGCCCTTAAAAGGGCATTTTGCGGGGAATTGCCCAAATGTAATCAGCTGTATTACCTGTAAAAAAAATGCAATACCCCCCCAACATTAAAACCCACCACCCACACACCCAACCCTACTCTAAAACCCACCCAATCCCCCCTTAATAAAACCTAACACTAACCCCTTGAATATTACCTTACCTTGAGAAGTCTTCACCCACCCAGGCTGAAGTCCTCAACGAAGCCGGCAGAAGTGGTCCTCCAGACGGGCAGAAGTCTTCATCCAAGCCGGGGCGAAGTGGTCCTCCAGATGGCAGAAGTCTTCATCCAGACAGCGTCTTCTATCTTCATCCTTCCGGAGCGGAGCGGGTCCATCTTCAAGACATCCAACGCGGAGCATCCTCTTCTGTCTTCATCCGATGACTAAATGATGGTAACTTTAAGTGACTTCATCCAAGATGGCGTCCCTTCAATTCCGATTGGCTGATAGAATTCTATCAGTCAATCGGAAATTAAGGTAGAAAAATTCCTTTTGGCTGATGCAATCAGCCAATAGGATTGAGCTTGCATTCTATTGGCTGATTGGAACAGCCAATAGAATGCAAGCTCAATCCTATTGGCTGATTGGATCAGCAAATAGGATTGAACTTCAATCCTATTGGCTGATTGCATCAGCCAATAGGATTTTTTTCTACCTTAATTCCAATTGGCTGATAGAATTTTATCAGCCAATCGGAATTGAAAGGACGCCATCTTGGATGACGTAACTTAAAGGTACCGTCATTTAGTCTTCGGATGAAGACAGAAGAGGATGATTCGCGTCGATGTCTTGAAGATGGACCTGCTCTGCTCCGGATGGATGAAGATAGAAGATGCCGTCTGGATGAAGACTTTTGCCCGTCTGGAGGACCACTTCTGCCCGGTTGGGTGAAGACGTCTCAAAGTAGGGTGATCTTCAAGGGGTTAGTGTTAGGTTTTATTAAGGGAGGATTGGGTGGGTTTTACAGTAGGGTTGGGTGTGTGGGTGGTGGGTTATAATGTTGGGGGGTATTGTATTTTTTTTTACAGGTAAAAGAGCTGATTACTTTGGGGCAATGCCTTTTAAGCATTTTAAGGGCTATTTGTAATTTAGTATAGGGTAGGGATTTTTATTATTTTGGGGGGCTTTTTTATTTTATTAGGGGGATTAGATTAGGTGTAATTAGTTTAAAAAACTTGTAATTATTTTATTATTTTCTGTAATTTAGTGGGTTTTTTTGTACTTTATTTTATTCAATTGTAATTAATTTAATTTAACGTAGGGAATTAATTTAATTATAGTATAGTGTTAGGTGTAATTGTAACTTAAGTTAGGTTTTATTTTACAGGTACTTTTGTATTTATTTTAGCTAGGTAGCTATTAAATAGTTAATAACTATTTAATAACTATTGTACCTAGTTAAAATAAATACAAAGTTGCCTGTAAAATAAAAATAAACCCTAAGCTAGCTACAATGTAACTATTAGTTATATTGTAGCTAGTTTAGGGTTTATTTTATAGGTAAGTATTTAGTTTTAAATAGGAATTATTTGGTTAATTGTAGTAATTTTATTTAGATTTATTTAAATTATATTTAAGTTAGGGGGGGTTAGGGTTAGACTTACATTTAGGGGTTAATAACGTTATTATAGTGGCGGCGACGTTGGGGGGCGGCAGATTAGGGGTTAATAAGTGTAGATAGGTTGTGGCGACATTGGGGGTGGCAGATTAGGGGTTAATAAATATAATGTAGGTTGTGGCGATGTTGGGGGCATCAGATTAGGGGTACATAAGTATAATGTAGGTGGCGGCGTAGTCCGGAGCGGCAGATTAGGGGTTAATAATATTATGCAGGTGTCGGCGATGTCGGGGGCAGCAGATTAGGGGTTAATAAGTGTAAGATTAGGGGTGTTTAGAGTTGGGGTTCTTGTTAGGTGTAAACGTAAATTTTCTTTCCCCATAGGAATCAATGGGGCTGCATTAGCAGCTGAACGCTGCTCTTTTTTCAGCCGGCTCTTCCCCATTGATTCCTATGGGGAAATCGTGCACGAGCACGTTTAGCCAGCTCACCGCTACCATAAACAGCGCTGGTATTGATGTGAGATGTGGAGCAAAATGTAGCTCTTCGCTCACTTTTCTGTGGCTAACGCCGGGTTTAAAAAAAACGTAATAGCAGCGCTGTCTGTAGGTGAGCGGTGAGCATAAACTGCTCGTTAGCACCACACAGCCTTACCGACAAAACTCGTAATCTAGCCGAATGTTTCTATAGGAGTGAATGTCTCCTTTCTTCTTCTAAACTTTTTACAAATAAAAATAAAAATAAAACAAGCCCTTTAGTTATTTGGTTTGGTATTTCAAAGGCATTTGTAACTTAGATGATGTTCCTTTTTAAGGGCTCAGTTTGTAGAGTGTAACTTAACTGACAAAATAACCAAATTTTTGGTATAGATATTACGGTATTAAAATTGCGGCTTGGCTTAAAGGGACAGTCTAGTCAAAATTTAACTTTCATGATTCAGATAGGGCATACATTTTTAAATAACTTTCCAATTTACTTCTATTATCTAATTTGCTCAATTCTTTAGATATCTTTTGTTGAAGAAATAGCAATGCACATGTGTGAGCCAATCACAGGAGGCCTCTTTGTGCAGCAACCAATAAGCAGCTACTGAGCATATCTAGATATGCTTTTCAGCAAGTGATATCAAGAGAATGAAGCAAATTAGATAATAGAAGTAAATTAGAAAGTTGTTTAAAATGACATGCTCTTTCTAAATCATAAAAGAAAAAATGTGGGTTTCATGTCTCTTTAAGTTAATACTTTTGGGTGATAGTGTCACTTCTTAAGATAATTTCATAGAGGATCTAAATGTCCCGATA
Source organism: Bombina bombina (assembly GCF_027579735.1). Classification (NCBI taxonomy): domain Eukaryota; kingdom Metazoa; phylum Chordata; class Amphibia; order Anura; family Bombinatoridae; genus Bombina; species Bombina bombina. The sequence continues at coordinate 979,406,813 of NC_069499.1, read as the reverse complement.
AAAGGTTTAATAAAAAGTTCAGTAAAAAGTTCAGTGATCTGTCAGAAGTCACTCACTAGTTTAGTGTTGGCAATATTACATATGTTTTTTTGGCTTCCTTTTTCATCGTTAATTCTCCTCCGAATGAACAGTGCACTGTTAGACGAGTTTATCCTACCTGGACAGGTGATTCTGGTGGAGCACTGTGCCTTCCAGCCTCCGTTTACCGGATAATCCAAAGGTAACTCCTTTTCCTTTTTGAGTGTGTAGCACCGGTAAGTGGCTACCGGGTTCTCCGGGCTGATAGGTGTCCCGAACTTCTTGTCAGCAACTATAATATTCCAGCAGCTTCTCTGTTGCTGGCAAGGTAACTGGAAAGTAGTTTAGGATCCTTACGTCCCAGATCCCGGTTCTTGACTAGTTGTTGCTCTTTCTCAAAGCCTCTGTATACCAGATTCTTGCTCTCCTCTTTGTTGTCAGCGTTCAGCTGGCAAACTTTCAGGTTTCTATGCGTTTCGCCTTACAGCCTTTCTCAAGATACCTGATTAGATCGATCTTTCGCCTTTTAAAGCTGTATTTCTACCGCCTTCATCTTACTGAAAGGGACACTAAACCCAAAATGTTTCTGTCATGATTCAGGTAGAGAATACAATTTTAAACAACATTCCAATGTACTTCCATTATCTAATTTGCTTCATTCTTTAGATATCCTTTGTTGAAGATATAGTAATGCACATGAGTGAGCCAATCACACAAAGGGGGCTAGTTATCAAGCCGTCTACTTTTCTGGCTTCGCCGGCCCAATACGTCCGCCTAAGCTCGCCTACCTTCGCCGCCGCGGACCTTGAATACGTTCGCCTAAGTTATCAAATAAAGCTGTCAAAAAGCCGCGGGGCGATGAGCAGCGGACTGTGACAGTTATCACTCATCCGATCTCGCTGCCCTTCGGCTTTTTCCCAGCTTTATTGCTAGCCTGTCACTAAGCACTCACACTAAACTGCACTGTTCTACCCCCTATACCGGCGCCCCCGGAGCCCCCCGCAACTCAATAAAGTTACTAACCCCTAAACCGCCGCTCCTAGACCCCGCCGCAAGTCTTATAAATGTATTAACCCCTAAACCGCCGCTCCCGGACACCTCTGCCACCTACATTATACCTAGTAACCCCTATCCTGCCCCCCCTATACCGTCGCCCTCTATTATAAAATTATTAACCCCTATCCTGCTGATCCCGCACCTCTCCGCAACTAAATAAATAGTTTAACCCCTAAACCGCCGCTCCATGAACCCGCTGCAACCTATAATAAATTTATTAACCCCTATCCTGCCCCCCACTACGCCGCCGCCACTGTAATAAAATGATTAACCCCTAAACCTAAGTCTAACCCTAACCCTAACGCCCCCCTAACTTAAATATTAATTAAATACATCTAAATAAATTAACTCTTATTAAAGGGACACTGTACCCAAATTTTTTCTTTTGTGATTCAGTTAGAGCATGCAATTTGAAGCAACTTTCTAATGTACTCCTATTATCAAATTTTCTTCATTCTCTCAGTATTTTTATTTGAAAAGCAAGAATTTAAGTTTAGATGCCGGCCAATTTTTGGTGAACAACCTGGGTTGTCCTTGCTGATTGGGCAGCACCAATAAACAATTGCTGTCCATGGTTCTGAACCACAAATTTGCTGGCTCCTCCGCTTAGATGCCTTCTTTTTCAAATAAAGATATCAAGAGAACGAAGAAAAATTGATTATAGAAGTAAATTAGAAAGTTGCTTAAAATTGCATGCTCTATCTGAATCATAAAAGAAAAAATTTGGATACAGTGTCCCTTTAACTAAATGAATCCTATTTAAAACTAAATACTTACTTATAAAATAAACCCTAATATAGCTACAATATAAATAATAATTATATTCTAGCTATCTTAGGATTTATATTTATTTTACAGGTACCTTTCAATTTATTTTAACCATGTACAATAACTATTAAATAGTTATTAACTATTTAATAGCTTACCTAGCTAAAATAAAGAGAAATTTACCTGTAAAATAAAAACTAACCTAAGTTACAATTACACCTAACACTACACTATACTTTAATAAATTATTCCTATTTAAAACTAAATACTTACCTGTAAAATAAACCCTAAGATAGCTACAATATAATTAATAATTATATTATAGCTATCTTAGGATTTATATTTAGTTTACAGGTAACTTTGTATTTATTTTAGCTAGTTAGAATAGTTATTAAATAGTTATTAACTATTTAATAACTACCTAGCTAAAAGAAATACAAAATTACCTGTAAAATAAATCCTAACTTAAGTTACAATTAAACCTAATACTACACTATCATTAAATTAATTAAATAAACTACCTACAAATAACTACAATGAAATACAATTACATAAACTAACTAAAGTACAAAAAATAAAAAAAGCTAAGTTACAAAAAATAAAAAATTAAGTTACAAACATGTTCAAAATATTACAACAATTTTAAGCTACTTACACCTAATCTAAGCCCCCTAATAAAATAACAAACCCCCCCAAAATAAAAAAAATCCCTACCCTATTCTAAATTACATAAATTTCAAAGCTCTTTTACCTTACCAGCCCTTAAAAGGGCCATTTGTGGGGGCATGCCCCAAAAAGTTCAGCTCTTTTGCCTGTAAAAGAAAAATACAACCCCCCCAACATTAAAACCCACCACCCACATACCCCTAATCTAACCCAAACCCCCCTTACAAAAACCTAACACTAATCCCCTGAAGATCATCCTACCTTGAGTCGTCTTCACTCAGCCGAGCCACCGATGGAACTGAAGAGGACATCCGGAGCGGAAGAAGTTAATCCTCCAAGCGGCGCTGAAGAAATCTTCCATCCGATGAAGTCATCATCCAGGCGGCGCTGAAGAAGTCTTCGATCCGGCCGATGTCATCTTCAAAGAGGCGCTGAAGAGGTCTTCTATCCGGGCGAAGTCATCTTCCAAGCCGGGTCTTGAATCTTCCTTCCGCCGACGCGGAACCACCTTCTTCACCGACGGACTACGACGAATGACGGCTCCTTTAAGGGACGTCATCCAAGATGGCGTCCCCTCAATTCCGATTGGCTGATAGGATTCTATCAGCCAATCGGAATTAAGCTAGGAAAATCTGATTGGCTGATGGAATCAGCCAATCAGATTCAAGTTCAATCCGATTGGCTGATCCAATCAGCCAATCAGATTGAGCTCGCATTCTATTGGCTGATCGGAACAGCCAATAGAATGCGAGCTCAATCTGATTGGCTGATTCCATCAGCCAATCAGATTTTTCCTACCTTAATTCCGATTGGCTGATAGAATCCTATCAGCCAATCGGAATTGAGGGGACGCCATCTTGGATGACGTCCCTTAAAGGAGCCGTCATTCGTCGTAGTCCGTCGGTGAAGAAGGTGGTTCCGCGTCGGCGGAAGGAAGATTCAAGACCCGGCTTGGAAGATGACTTCGCCCGGATAGAAGACCTCTTCAGCGCCTCTTTGAAGATGACATCGGCCGGATCGAAGACTTCTTCAGCGCCGCCTGGATGATGACTTCATCGGATGGAAGATTTCTTCAGCGCCGCTTGGAGGATTAACTTCTTCCGCTCCGGATGTCCTCTTCAGTTCCATCGGTGGCTCGGCTGAGTGAAGACGACTCAAGGTAGGATGATCTTCAGGGGATTAGTGTTAGGTTTTTGTAAGGGGGTTTGGGTTAGATTAGGGGTATGTGGGTGGTGGGTTTTAATGTTGGGGGGGGGTTGTATTTTTCTTTTACAGGCAAAAGAGCTGAACTTTTTGGGGCATGCCCCCACAAATGGCCCTTTTAAGGGCTGGTAAGGTAAAAGAGCTTTGAAATTTATGTAATTTAGAATAGGGTAGGGATTTTTTTTATTTTGGGGGGGTTTGTTATTTTATTAGGGGGCTTAGATTAGGTGTAAGTAGCTTAAAATTGTTGTAATATTTTGAACATGTTTGTAACTTAATTTTTTATTTTTTGTAACTTAGCTTTTTTTATTTTTTGTACTTTAGTTAGTTTATGTAATTGTATTTCATTGTAGTTATTTGTAGGTAGTTTATTTAATTAATTTAATGATAGTGTAGTATTAGGTTTAATTTTAACTTAAGTTAGGATTTATTTTACAGGTAATTTTGTATTTCTTTTAGCTAGGTAGTTATTAAATAGTTAATAACTATTTAATAACTATTCTAACTAGCTAAAATAAATACAAAGTTACCTGTAAACTAAATATAAATCCTAAGATAGCTATAATATAAGTATTAATTACATTGTAGCTATCTTAGGGTTTATTTTACAGGTAAGTATTTATTTTTAAATAGGAATTATTTATTAAAGTATAGTGTAGTGTTAGGTGTAATTGTAACTTAGGTTAGGATTTATTTCACAGGTACATTTCTCTTTATTTTAGCTAGGTAAGCTATTAAATAGTTAATAACTATTTAATAGCTATTGTACATGGTTAAAATAAATTGAAAGGTACCTGTAAAATAAAAATAAATCCTAAGATAGCTAGAATATAATTATTATTTATATTGTAGCTATATTAGGGTTTATTTTAAAGGTAAGTATTTATTTTTAAATAGGATTCATTTAGTTAATAAGAGTTAATTTATTTAGATGTATTTAATTAATATTTAAGTTAGGGGGCGTTAGGGTTAGGGTTAGACTTAGGTTTAGGGGTTAATAATTTTATTACAGTGGCGGCGGCGTAGTGGGGGGCAGGATAGGGGTTAATACATTTATTATAGGTGGCGACGGTGTAGGGGGGGCAGATTAGGGGTTAATACATTTAATATAGGTTGCGGCGGGTTCAGGGAGCGGCGGTTTAGGGGTTAATACATTTATTATAGTTGTGGTGGGCTCCGGGAGCGGCGGTTTAGGGGGTAATAACTTTATTTAGTTGCGGCGGTGTAGGGGGGGTCAGATTAGTGGTGTTTAGACTCGGGGTACATGTTAGGGTGTTAGGTGTAGACAGCTCCCATAGAAATCAATGGGATGTCTGTCAGCAGCGAACTTGTACTTTCGCTATGGTCAGACTCCCATTGATTCCTATGGGATCCGCCGCCTCCAGGCTGGCGCTTTGAAAACCAGGTACGCTGGGCCGTAAAAGTGCCGAGCGTACCTGCTAGTTTTTTGATAGCTAGCAAAAGTAGTGAGAATGTGCCGCACTTGTGTGCGGAACATCTGGAGTGACGTAAGAATCGATCTGTGTCGGACTGAGTCCGGCGGATCGAAGCTTACGTCACAAAATTCTACTTTTGCCGGTCTCGAGCCTTTGATAACTAAGGCGTATCAGCCTCGCCACAAATACGCTGCGGAATACGCAGCGTATTTGAGGTTGACGGCTTGATAACTAGGCCCCAAAGCATCTAAGTGCAGCAACTAATCAGCATCTACTGATGCTATCTAGATATGTTTTTTTTCAGCAAAGGATATCAAGAGAATGAAGCAAATAAGATAATAAAAGTAAATTAAAAAGTTATTTAAAATCACATGCTCTTTCTGAATCATGAAAGAAAAAATGTGGGTTTCATGTCCCTTTAACTGTTTCATTGCCAAATCTTTTATTCGTTAAATTACATTTTGCTGCCTTTTTTCTTTGTAATTTCCACTTGCATTATCATCCTAGCAATTTAAAACAATTCCTTATTTCAACATATTTTAGAATTATTTCAGAGACATTCCTCTTAAAGGGACAGTAAAGTAAAAAAAAAATCTTTCATGATTTAAATAGGGCATGAAATTTTTACTTTCCAATTTACTTTTATTACCAATTTTGCTTTGTTCTCTTGGTATTCTTAATTGAAAGCTAAATCTAGGAGGTTCATGTGCTAATTTCTTAGACCTTGAAGACTGCCTCTAATCTGAAAGCATTTTGACAATTTTTCACCATTAGAGGGCGTTAGTTTATGTGTTTCATATAGATAACATTGAGCTCAGGCACGTGAAGCTCCTAGAAGTCAGCACTGATTGGCTAAAAATGCAAGTCTGTCAAAAGAACTGAAATAAGGGGGCAGTTTGCAGAGGCATAGATATAAGGTAATCACAGAGGTAAAAAACATATTTTTCTAACTGTGTTGGTTATGCAAAATTGGGGAATGGGCAATAAAGGGATTATCTACCTTTTTAAACAACAAAAATTCTGGTGTTTATTCTCCCTTTAACCTGCATGTTCAGTCTTGTTATTAGCCAGTCACAAACTATTTGATTGCATATTTATATTGTCAGTTCTCATTTTCATCCCTACATGTTAAAATTTATTTTACATTTTCACTAATACAAATTTGAAGTGGGTCCTTTATTAAACATTAAATTCTTATATTCAGCCTGTTGTAGAAATAGAGTGTGTATATACTGCTAAATAATAATCGGCTAGATTACTAGTTTTGCGTTATGAGGGGTGCGGTACTAACTTGCACGTTATTATCACCGCTCACTTACCTACAGCGCTGGTATTACAGGTTTTTCTAAACCCGGAGTTAAAAGACAAGAAGTGAGGGTAGAGCAAAATTGTGCTCCATACCGCACTCCAATACCAGCGCTGATTAAGTCAGCGATGAGCTTGTTGTACATGCTCGTGCACGATTTCCCCATAGACATCAATGGGGAGAGCCGGCTGAAAAAAAGCCTAACACCTGCAAAAAAGCAGCGTAAAGCTCCGTAACGCAGCCCCATTGATTCCTATGGGGAAACTACATTTATGTTTACACCTAATACCCTAACATGAACCCAGAGTCTAAACACCCCTAATCTTACACTTATTAACCCCTAATCCGCTGCCCCCGACATCGCCGACACCTACATTATACTTATTAACCCCTAATCTGCCGCTCCGGAAATCGCTGCCACCTACATTATACTTATTAACCCCTAATCTGCTGCCCCCAACATCGCCGACACCTACATTATATTTATTAACCCTTAATCTCCCTCCCCCAATGTCACCGCAACCTATCTACATTTATTAACCCCTAATCTGCCACCCCAACGTCGCCGCCACTATAATGTTACAATCAGCCAATAGAATTCGAGCTCAATCCTATTGGCTGATTGGATCAGCCAATAGGATTGAAGTTCAATCCTATTGGCTGATTGTAACATTTTTTTAAGCAATTTTATGTATTGTGAAGAATTATATTATATGGATTTGCTTTTTCATTAGAATGTATTAGCATTTGGACACCGGTGTCATCTTTTAGTTTTGCAAGAAAAATATATGTTTTAAACAGAATAGGGAAATATTTAGTCTAATAAATAACCTGAAATACATTTGAAGTTTGATGATTATATAACCATGCAATAACATTCATATATTAAAGGTTGGATACAATCAAAGTTTTCAAAGTAGAGTGTTATAAAAATATCCAGCAAGTAGAATCTTGGAGGGTGGATTTAAACTTAAAGGGCCATTAAACCCAATTTTTTTCTTTCATGATTCAGATAGAGAAAACTATTTTAAACAACTTTCTAAATTTACTTCTATTATCTAAATTGCTTAATTCTTTAGATATCCTTTGTTGAAGAAATAGCAATGTATTATGTTGAAGAAATAGCAATGTAGAGCGAGGCATCTATGTGCAGCCACCAATCAGCAGCTACTAAGCCTATCTAGATATGCTTTTCAGAAAACGATATCAAAAGAATGAAGCAAATTAGTTAATACATGTGAATAAGAAACTTGTTTAAAATTACATGCTCTTTCTAAATCATGAAAGACAAAATGTGGGTTTCGTGTTCCTTTAAGAAAGTGGTTAAGAAAAATTGTATAATATATATACACGTTTCCCCCATAAAATATATATATATATATATATATATATATATATATATATATATATGAGCTCTGGAAGTGTATCAAGCAAGATACAAGGAATATTTTAAGAGAGGAATCAGAAAAAAAATGTTGCACCACCTTTGTGTGAGTACTGTTTGCTTTGACTTTATACCAAGTTTATTAAGCACATATAAAGGATTTAACTTTGCATTGAGTCTAAGGGCTCTAATTAACAAGCTCCGTATGGAGCTTGATGGCCCCTGTTTCTGGCGAGTCATCAGACTCGCCAGAAACAGCAGTTATGAAGCAGCGGTCACAAAGACCGCTGCTCCATAACCTGTCTGCCTGCTCTAAGCAGGCGGACAGTCATCGCCGGAAATCAACCCGATCGGGTTGATTGACACCCCCTGCTGGCGGCCCATTGGCCGCGAGTCTGCAGGGGGCAGCGTTGCACCAGCAGCTCTTGTGAGCTGCTGGTGCAATGCTGAATATGGAGAGCATATTGCTCTCCGCATTCAGCGAGGTCTGGCGGACCTGATCCACAGTGTCACAATTTGTTCCTAAAAAAAATTGTCCCCACAGTTGGCTATTTGCAACCAGTTGGTATACCAGGAAATTACCAATCTTAAAGTGGTACTCGAAACTAACAATATATCAACAAGAGAGAAAGAGGCAGTATTGGAGATTAAAAAATGGGATGATGTTATCATTAGGGAAGCAGATAAAGGCGGGAACATATCTAGAAACATAGATATTGATGGCAGATAAGAGCCATAGGCCCGGCAAGTCTGCCTGATATTTCCTAAAAGTATACTTATCTAGTTAGTAGGATAGCCTTATGCTTGTCCCAGGTATTCTTAAAGTCCCCACATTGTTTGTCATTGCCACCTCTTGTGGAAGTTTATACCATGTATCAACAACCCTTTCTGTTAAGAAGTGCTTCCTCAAATTACTCCTGAATATACTACCCTTTAGCTTGAGATCATGACCCCTTGTTCTTGAATTTTCCTTTTTATGTAAAATACTCACAGCCTCAGTTTTATTAAGCCCTTTAATATCCTTGAAAGTTGCTATCTTATCACCTCTTTCCCTTCTCTCCTCTAATCTATACATATTTAGGTCATTGAGCCTTTCCTGGTACATTTTATTTTTTAGACCATGTACCATTTTGGTAGCCCTCCTTAGCACAGATTCAGGTTTGTTTATATCCTTCGGAAGATATGGCCTCCAGAACTGCACACAATACTTAAGATAAGTAACAGTCAGTACAGTGTCATTGAGTCTGTAGTTAAGTTTTGGATTTTTCTTCTCTAAAGGCATAATTTTACACTTTGCTGTGTTAAACATTAGATCCCAGTCATTAATTGTTTGGCCTGTTGAGATGTATCTCAAGGAACTTGATAAACAATCAAAAAAAAGGTAATGATATCAAGAATTATTTAATTATGCGTGTGATTACCATTTGAAGATATACAATAATATCATTAAAGAAGCAGGCAATAAGGGAATCATAAGTACAGAAGAAAGGAAATACTTATCTGTCAAATACCCTAAAATTGCCACCTTTTATTTAAGTCCGAAAGGTCACAAAAATATTAATAGCCCTCCAAGTAGACCAATAATGGGCTAAATTACAAGTGGAGCGCTAATTTATGTTGTGCCCGTTAAAGGGAAAATTTGCCCGTTTACAGGCGCGCTATAAATAACCATCCATTACAAGTGGCTGGTTATTGTTACCGTGAGCTCGCGGAAGCAATTATCGCTCAGAAAATTAACCAAAGGTCTGACCTCTGGTTAATTTTTAAAATAACCACCAATTGTTCCCCAAAACAAATTGAATTATCAGGGGTTAAATTGGCGGGTGAGGGGTGTTAGAACAAAAACAGCACTGAAAAGTGCCTTTACATAGTGGTCTATAGGAACTGTGTTCCCTGTAAATAGATATGTATATGCTTATATACATATATATTATTGTGTTAATATGTGTATATACACATATTAACATAAATATATATGTATATATTCATATACATATATATTTTCAATATGCTGCCCATCGCTGTGCGACTTACCCCTTTCACTGTGCTAGTTTTCGTGCCGTGTTTCACGGCATGAGAACGATGCTCCCATTGGAGCCTATGAAAGTACACTCTCGTGAGTGCAAAGCTTCCGTGCTATGCACCTAACTTGTAATAACAGCACACATTTGCATGAAGTGGCGTCGCTACAGGGGGGCAAGGGAGGGCAATTGCCCCCCCTAGTTTTCCTTTGCCCTCCCATCTGCCCCCCCCATCAGGCCACAGCGTTTGTGTACCTCTCCTCTTGCCAGCTTCTCCCTTCTATATCCCGCTATCCTGCCTAGGCTTCTCCACCCTTCTCCTTGCTCTGTGATTACCCCTCCCTCTAACATGCTCCTTTTACAATCTGTGGGTCCCTCCTCATTACCCGCATCTAACTCATCATCACTTCATCAGTCCCTCCCACAACCCGCCTCTCACTTGCTGTCACTCGGCCTCCAGTCCCGGTACCTGGCTTACTTCCGGAGCAATGCATCTTCAGCATGGAGCGAAGAGCAGCCCATACCCGGCATGTGAGTGTTTGACTGAGGTACCGGTGGGGCTGCTTGTTATGGAGTGAGAAATATGTAGGGTGGAACTATGTGCTGCTATGGAATGTGTGTCAAACCCACAACTATTTGCTTTTCTCTTGTTTGTAAAATCTGCAAATGTACTTTCAGATGCCTGATGAGATTGGCCGTGTAAACAGGGTATATACTTCATCTTTATGTCCATATATCAAGTCTTAGATTACATATATTACACTATCGGCCATTTTTCCTGAGATATAATCAGCTGTTCTGCTAAATTATTGGCCCCTTGGCAACTTTACCAGTCATTTGAAAACACAAGTACAACGATAATAAATAATAGAACGATATACAAAGTATGTAAATTGTTTATTTTAACTTTAAATTTGCTTGCAAAAAAGCAGATTTTTACAGTTCGGTTTGTTTATTGCTGTTGTGACCCTTGCTGATCCAATATAAGTACCGTTACTGAGTGTGGAACACTACTGGGGTATATATTGTGTTTGATGAAACCGGTACAAGGTGTGCTTGTTCTGTCTATTGGGTTCGCTTTCTCAGTTTTTGGAGCTGCAAACCGCTAAAAGGCTTTGTGTCTATGGCAACCAACTCCTTGGAAAGCTGTTGAAAGAGGATCGGGGGAAACTCGGACGGAAACTCCAGTTTCACGTTTAGTATTTGCTTAGTTTAATCATACTGATACTGTGCATTTCAATCAGAGTGTCTGGCAGCGTTTGTTAGCGTATCTGTATGTTTAGCATTAGATTGTGTCTCATTGCATGTGGAACTTTCGTCACTATTAGTCTATAGGCTATTATACAGAGCTGTCAATTCCTATTATGAGACAGTGGGACACACTATTTTAGGTTTATTTTCTATATCCCACACTGGCCACTACGGATAAGTAAAATCATGCTATTACATGAAAAATTAGATGGTGTGCGCAGCGTGAAAATGCACAAATATGCTGCAGCACTGTGTCTAGCAAACATGTGGCATTACTTGTAGCCATAGGTAATGGGCGAAAGTCCATGTGTTCTATTGACCAGGTCCAGCCTTGTTACTTTAGTTTCTGCCAATCAGAGTGTCCCGGCCGAGCTCTGCTGGCAGCCAGCAAAAAATGTACGGTAATTGGCGGTAATGTTTTTTTGGACAATATGGTGGAGGGTGTTTCATGTATAGAAATTAAGATAGACCATAATAACTCCATAACAGAAGGTTTATTAGATAAAGGATACTCTCTGTTTGATATTCGTCAGGGATTTCAGAATGAGCGGGTGCAATTTTTTTTATTGGTGAATGATCTCTGCAATAAAAAGGATCCTATTTGTGTGTATGTACTGTATGTGTGTGTGTGTATTTATGTGTGTGTGTAACTATGTATGTGTGTTTATGTAACTGTGTATGTATGTGTAACTGTATGTGTGTATGTATGTTTATGTGTGTATGTATACATGTGTGTAACTGTGTGTATGCATATGTGTATTTATGTGTATGTATGCATGTATGTGTCACTGTGTGTATGTATGCATGTGTGTGTAACTGTGTGTGTATGTGTAACTGTGTGTGTATTTATGCATGAATGTGTAACTGTGTATGTGTATTTATGTGTATGTATGTATGTGTAACTGTGTGTATGTATGCATGTGTGTTTATGTATGTGTGTGTATTACTATGTGTGTGTTACTATGTGTGTGTTACTATGTGTGTGTTACTATGTGTGTGTATGCATTCATGTGTGTATGCATGTGTGTGTGTATGCATGTGTGTGTGTATGCATGTGTGTGTATGCATATGTGTGTGTTACTATGTGTGTGTATGTATGCATGTGTGTTACTGTTTGTGTGTGTGTATGTATGCATGTGTGTGTTACTGTGTGTGTGTATGTATGCATGTGTGTGTTATTGTGTGTGTGTATGTCTGCATGTGTGTGTTACTGTGTGTGTGTGTGTATGTATGCATGTGTGTGTTACTGTGTGTGTGTGTCTGTATGCATGTGTGTGTTACTGTGTGTGTCTATGTATGTGTGTGTGTATTTATGTGTCTCTGTGTGTATGTATTTTGAAGTAGGGGCTGGCTGTGTAAATTGGTACATGGAATATTAGATAGTGTTACACACACACACCCCAACAAACACTCAGGGTCTGTTCATTGGTCTTCATTAGTGACTTATTAAACATAGAGGAGTGGATTAATTACAGAGCCCTGATGTTTGCTGAAATTGCTTTAAACTATAAAGAAAAGCTTTTGAGTGTTTTCCTCTCTCTCTCAGGTCTGAAGCAATACCTGAGGAAGAAAGGAAAACTATTGAAAGCTTGTCTTTTTAAGTATTTAGGTTAGTACAATAAAAAGTATCATTGCATACAGCATTACTCTTGTACTTTGGAATTTTATTTATATATTTTCAGTTTATTTTCAGTGCTTTGATTTACAGGTGAAAATTATTAGTGCCCCCCCAGTTTTGACTGTGGTATCTTATGTGCCCCCCCCCCCTATATATTGTTCCTAGAGTCGCCACTGTTTGCATGCTTTGGTATTACTACATGGAGGCCAAATATCGCTTTTGCGAAAGTGATATTTTGTGCTCTACTTATAAACTAACCCAACATGCCAGCCAACATGTAGACAAACGGCTAAGTTTTAGAAGTACTCTCTTCATATGTAAAGGACACAATGGAGGTGTTACAGAGACTGGAGAATATTACCATTAACATCAAAGTATGGTTAATAACAGCTGTTGTCAAATGATTGTACACCTTCATTGAGCACAATACGGGTCTACAAGCCGTCAAATTTTATCTGGATGAAGGATCAAAAGAAAATCCATCCCATTTAATTTTGTACTCCAATTGTTGGAATTCCTTTTGAGATCACATTTTTTCACTTTCTCCAACCAATTTTTCCTTCAGACCAAAGGAACGGCAATGGGTACTGTCTGTGCCCCCACCTACACCGATTTGATATTGGGTTGGTGGGAGAAACATGCGGTATTCTCCTACACTAATACCATAGAAATATACTTAACACCTATGTGAATTTGTTACATAGACAATATACTGTTTCTATTGGTTCCAAAGAAAACCTGGACAAAGTCCTCCTTAAACTGAATGACAATAATTTGAATATTCAACTAGAATACACAGTGAGACATTTGGAAAATCAATTGTTAAATTTAACAATTAAGAAGGAAGATGATTGAAAAATCGGAACTATTTATTAAAAAGAACTACCGTCAATAGCATGCTCGATATTAGTAGCACTCATACTCCAAATACGATACAATCTTTACCAGTGGCTGAATTCCTTAGAATCCATAGACATTGCAGTGATGATACTTGTTTTAATAAAAGGTCTAAGGAATTAAAAACAAGATTACAGGAAAGGGGATATATTAAGAAATTCATAAAAAGAGCTAACCTTAGAACAATCAACACCAAAAGAGTAACTCTCATATATAAAAAAGAATAAGCTACAGATACACAAACCAGACTTATACTGACGACTAGTGATGTCGCAAACATAAAAATTTGGGTTCGCAAACGGCGAACGCGAACTTCCACAACTGTTCGTGAACGGGCGAACCGCCATAGACTTCAATAGGCAGGCGAACTTTAAAACCCACAGGGACTCTTTCTGGCCACAATAGTGATGGAAAAGTTGTTTCAAGGGGACTAACACCTGGACTGTGGCATGCCGGAGGGGGATCCATGGCAAAACTCCCATGGAAAATTCCATAGTTGATGCAGAGTCTGGTTTTAAGCCATAAATTGCATAAATCACCTAACATTCCTAAATTGTTTGGAATAACGTGCTTTAAAACATCAAGTATGATGTTGTATCAATCAGGTAGTGTAAGGGTTATGCCCGCTTCACAGTGACAGACCAAACTCCCCGTTTAAAGGGACAGTCTACACCAGAATTTTTATTGTTTTAAAAGATAGATAATCCCTTTATTACCCATTTCCCAGTTTTGCATAACTAACACATTTATAATAATATACTTTTAACCTCTGTGATTATCTTGTATCTAAGCCTCTGCAAACTGCCCCTTTTTTCAGTTCTTTTGACAGACTTGCAGTCTAGCCAATCAGTGCCTGCTCCCAGATAACTTCTCGTGCACAAGCACAGTGTTATCTATATGAAATATGTGTACTAACACCCTCTAGTGGTGAAAAACTGTTAAAATGGAATCTGAAAGAGGTGGGCTTCAAGGTCTAAGAAATTAGCATATGAACCTCCTAGGTTAAGCTTTCAACTAAGAATACCAAGAGAACAAAGCAAAATTGGTGATAAAAGTAAATTGGAAAATTGTTTAAAATTACATGCTCTATCTGAATCATGAAAGTTTATATTGGCCTAGACTGTCCCTTTAACACACTGCAAACAGTCCATTTGCACAACGGCAAACTCCACATTTGCACAAGGTTGGCTACCAAGCTAGCCATGTCCCGTTCCTTGTCCTCACTGATGTCATTGAAGGTCTCTTCCTGCACCCAGCCATGTACAACACCAAGGGTCCCAGAAAGGTGACAACAAGCCCCCTGGGACACCTGCTGTGTTTGGTCTTCCACCTCCTCAAAGCCACCTTCCTCCTCTGACTCCTCTTCTTCAGACTCCTCTCTCTGCATTGCCTCTCTCTGCGTTATTATAAGGTGTGTTAAGTAGTACTATTCTTATCAGTTTAATCCCTGTTATGTCCCCTATCAGGGGACGTGTATATGGCATCGATTTTAGGAACCGGGAGATGGAAAAAGATGCTTGGTCGGTCCTCCTACTTCAAATTTGGGGCACTGTGCATGCAATCTAATGTGCCACCAGATAGGAGTGGTGTGTTAAGTAGTACTATTCTTATCAGTTTAATCCCTGTTACGTCCCCGATCAGAAGACGTGTATATGGCATCGATTTTAGGAACTGGGAGATGGAAAAAGATGCTTGGTCGGTCCTCCTACTTCAAATTTGGGGCACTGCGCGTGCAATCTAATGTGCCACCATATAGGAGTGGTGTGTTAAGTAGTACTATTCCTATCAGTTTAATCCCTGTTATGTGCCTTTTTTTTGGTTTGGTTTTTGAAGCCACAGTGCAGCACCAGAGGCCAGAAAAATTAGGCATGCACACATGCCTGAAAAATTAGGTATTGTTGCAGCCGCTTGATGTTTGTTTCCCAGGCAGAAAGTGCCCTAAAACATTGCAGCTTGAACCCTAGTTGGTGGCGGATAAGTCACGCACGTCATCCGGCATTCAGAGATAAAATACAGCAGCGTGTGGACCATTTTTAGCCCAAGGCAGCTCATCTCATCAGGCCTTTTTTAGTCGAATGTATCGCCCACTGTCAGTCCCTTCGGGATCCATCCCTCATTCATCTTAATAAAGGTGAGGTAATCTAGACTTTTTTGACCTAGGCGACTTCTCTTCTCAGTGACAATACCTCCTGCTGCACTGAAGGTCCTTTCTGACAGGACACATGAAGCGGGGCAGGCCAGAAGTTCTATTGCAAATTGGGATAGCTCAGGCCACAGGTCAAGCCTGCACACCCAGTAGTCAAGGGGTTCATCGCTCCTCAGAGTGTCGAGATCTGCAGTTAAGGCGAGGTAGTCTGCTACCTGTTGGTCAAGTCGTTCTCTGAGGGTGGACCCCGAAAGGCTTTGGCGATGCGTAGGACTTAAAAAGCTCTGCATGTCCTCCATCAACAACACGTCTGTAAAGCGTCCTGTCCTTGCCAGCGTGGTCGTGGGAGGAGGAGGATTACTTTCACCTCTTCCCCTGTTAGATTCCCGTTGTGCTGTGACATCACCCTTATACGCTGTGTAAAGCATACTTTTTAATTTTATTTTGGAACTGCTGCATCCTTTCTGACTTGCGGTATTTCGGTAACATTTCAGGCACTTTATGCTTATACCGGGGGTCTCGTAGTGTTGACACCCAGTACAGGTCGTTCTCCTTCAGCCTTTTTATACGAGGGTCCCTCAACAGGCACGACAGCATGAAAGACCCCATTTGCACAAGGTTGGATGAAGAGCTACTCATGTCCCGTTCCTCGTCCTCAGTGATCTCACTGAAGGTATCTTCTTCCCCCCAGCCATGTACAACACCACGGGTACCAGATAGGTGACAACGAGCACCCTGGGATGCCTGTTGTGGTTGGTCTTCCCCCTCCTCCTCAAAGCCACATTCCTCCTCTGACTCCTCTTCCTCACAATCCTCTTCCAGCATTGCCGCTGGTCCAGCAAGCGATGCTGATAAGGCTGTTTCTGGTGGTGATGGTGACCACAACTCTTCCTCTTCCTCTTCACGCTCATCTACGGCCCGATCCAGCACTTTTCGCAGGGCAAGTTCCAGGAAGAAAACAAATGGTATGATGTCGCTGATGGTGCCTTCGGTGCAACTGACTAGGTTTGTCCCCTCCTCAAAAGGACGCATGAGCCTACAGGCATTGCGCATGAGCATCCAGTAACTTGGCAAAAAAATCCCCAGCTCTGCAGAGGCTGTCCTAGCACCCCAGTCATACAAATAGTTGTTAATGGCTTTTACTTGTTGGAGCAGGCGGTCGAACATTAGGAGTGTTGAATTCCAATGTGTCAGGCTGTCGCAAATCAAGCGCCTCACTGGCATGTTGTTTCGCCGCTGGATATCTGAAAAGTGCACCATGGCAGTGTAGGAACGCTTGAAATCGCCACACACCTTCCTGGCCTGCTTCAGGACATCCTGTAAGCCTGGGTACTTGTGCACAAAGCGTTGTACGATCAGATTACACACTTGCCCAAATTCAATGCCGCCACCAAATTTCTTCTGTTGTCACTAACTACTTTGCCGATCTCCAGTTGGTGCGGAGTCAGCCACTGATCCACTTGTGCGTTCAGGGCGGACAGGAGTGCTGGTCCGGTGTGACTCTCTGCTTTCAGGCAAGTCAACCCCAAGACAGCGTGACACTGCCATATCCGGGATGTGGAATAGTACCTGGGGAGCTGGGGGGTTGCCGTTGATGTGGAGCAAGACGCAGCAGCAGAAGAGGACTCAGCCGAGGAGGTTATGGAAGAGGATGGAGTAGGAGGAGTAGAGGAGGTGGCAGCAGGCCTGCCTACAAGTCGTGGCGGTGTCACCAACTCCTCTGCAGAGCCACGCATTCCATGCTTGGCAGCCGTCAGCAGGTTTACCCAATACACAGTGTATGTGATATACCTGCCCTGACCATGCTTTGCAGACCAGGTATCAGTGGTCAGATGGACCCTTGCCTCAACACTGTGTGCCAGACATGGCATTACTTCCTTTTGCACAATCGAGTACAGGTTGGGGATTGCCTTTTGTGCAAAGAAATTTCGGCCGGGTACCTTCCACTGCGGTGGATTTTTTGAACGCCTCAGACTCCACCTTCAGTCAAGCCAGCTGTCAGATGCCGGGCAAGGGGGTGACTTTGTGACATACTATGCGTGCAAGCTACTGTGACAACAGATATGAGTGGCACTGTGCACTGGCAGAAGTTGGCAGAGTAGACGCTGTAGGCCTGACACACACGCTTGCAGACAACTAACTGCTATTCAATCTATTACAGTCAAAATTGTATTTTTTTTTTAAATGTACACTACTGTTACACCAGATATGAGTTGCACTGGTGTGACACTGTGCCCTGGCAGGCACTGAAACGCACACGTGTGAAGGAAACTGACTGCTATTATTTAACACAGTCAAAAAAGTGTTGTTTTTTTTAAATCTACACTACTGTTACACCAGATATGAGTTGCACTGGGGTGACACTGTGCCCTGGCAGGCAGGCACTGAAACGCACACGTGTGAAGGAAACTGACTGCTATTATTTAACACAGTCAAAAAAGTTTTTTGTTTTTTTTTTTAAATCTACACTACTGTTACACCAGATATGAGTTGCACTGGGGTGACACTGTGCCCTGGCAGGCAGGCACTGAAATGCACACGTGTGAAGGAACCTGACTGCTATTATTTAACACAGTCAAAAAAGTGTTTTTTTTTTTTAAATCTACACTACTGTTACACCAGATATGAGTTGCACTGGGGTGACACTGTGCCCTGGCATGTAGGCACTGAAACGCACACGTGTGAAGGAAACTGACTGCTATTATTTATCACAGTCAAAAAAGTGTTGTTTTTTTTAAATCTACACTACTGTTACACCAGATATGAGTTGCACTGGGGTGACACTGTGCCCTGGCAGGCAGGCACTGAAACGCACACGTGTGAAGGAAACTGACTGCTATTATTTAACACAGTCAAAAAAGTGTTTTTTTTTTTTAAATGTACACTACTGTTACACCAGATATGAGTTGCACTGGTGTGACACTGTGCCCTGGCAGGCACTGAAACGCACACGTGTGAAGGAAACTGACTGCTATTATTTAACACAGTCAAAAAAGTGTTGTTTTTTTTAAATCTACACTACTGTTACACCAGATATGAGTTGCACTGGGGTGACACTGTGCCCTGGCAGGCAGGCACTGAAACGCACACGTGTGAAGGAAACTGACTGCTATTATTTAACACAGTCAAAAAAGTTTTTTGTTTTTTTTTTTAAATCTACACTACTGTTACACCAGATATGAGTTGCACTGGGGTGACACTGTGCCCTGGCATGTAGGCACTGAAACGCACACGTGTGAAGGAAACTGACTGCTATTATTTATCACAGTCAAAAAAGTGTTGTTTTTTTTAAATCTACACTACTGTTACACCAGATATGAGTTGCACTGGGGTGACACTGTGCCCTGGCAGGCAGGCACTGAAACGCACACGTGTGAAGGAAACTGACTGCTATTATTTAACACAGTCAAAAAAGTGTTTTTTTTTTTTAAATCTACACTACTGTTACACCAGATATGAGTTGCACTGGGGTGACACTGTGCCCTGGCAGGCAGGCACTGAAATGCACACGTGTGAAGGAACCTGACTGCTATTATTTAACACAGTCAAAAAAGTGTTGTTTTTTTTTTAAATCTACACTACTGTTACACCAGATATGAGTTGCACTGGGGTGACACTGTGCCCTGGCATGTAGGCACTGACACGCACACGTGTGAAGGAAACTGACTGCTATTATTTATCACAGTCAAAAAAGTGTTGTTTTTTTTAAATCTACACTACTGTTACACCAGATATGAGTTGCACTGGGGTGACACTGTGCCCTGGCAGGCAGGCACTGAAACGCACACGTGTGAAGGAAACTGACTGCTATTATTTAACACAGTCAAAAAAGTGTTTTTTTTTTTAAATCTACACTACTGTTACAACAGATATGAGTTGCACTGGGGTGACACTGTGCCCTGCCCTGGCAGGCACTGAAATGCACACGTGTGAAGGAAACTGACTGCTATTATTTAACACAGTCAAAAAAGTGTTGTTTTTTTTAAATCTACACTACTGTTACACCAGATATGAGTTGCACTGGGGTGACACTGTGCCCTGGCAGGCAGGCACTGAAACGCACACGTGTGAAGGAAACTGACTGCTATTATTTAATACAGTCAAAAAAGTTTTTTTGTTTTTTTAAATCTACACTACTGTTACACCAGATATGAGTTGCACTGGGGTGACACTGTGCCCTGGCAGGCAGGCACTGAAACGCACATGTGTGAAGGAAACTGACTGCTATTATTTAATACAGTCAAAAAAGTTTTTTTGTTTTTTTAAATCTACACTACTGTTACACCAGATATGAGTTGCACTGGGGTGACACTGTGCCCTGGCAGGCAGGCACTGAAACGCACACGTGTGAAGGAACCTGACTGCTATTATTTAACACAGTCAAAAAAGTGTTGTTTTTTTTTTAAATCTACACTACTTTTACACCAGATATGAGTTGCACTGGGGTGACACTGTGCCCTGGCATGTAGGCACTGAAACGCACACGTGCGAAGGAAACTGACTGCTATTATTTATCACAGTCAAAAAAGTGTGTTTTTTTTTTAAATCTACACTACTGTTATACCAGATATGAGTTGCACTGCGGTGACACTGTGCCCTCGCTGGCAGGCACTGAAACGCACACGTGTGAAGGAAACTGACTGCTATTATTTAACACAGTCAAAAAAGTGTTTTTTTTTTTAAATCTACACTACTGTTACACCAGATATGAGTTGCACTGGGGTGACACTGTGCCCTGGCAGGCAGGCACTGAAACGCACACGTGTGAAGGAAACTGACTGCTATTATTTAACACAGTCAAAAAAAGTGTTGTTTTTTTTTAAAATCTACGCTACTGTTACACCAGATATGAGTTGCACTGGGGTGACACTGTGCCCTGGCAGGCAGACACTGAAACGCACACGTGTGAAGGAAACTGACTGCTATTATTTAACACAGTCAAAAAAGTGTCGTTTTTTTTTTTTTTTAAATCTACACTACTGTTACACCAGATATGAGTTGCACTGGGGTGACACTGCCCTGGCAGGCAGGCACTGAAACGCACACTTGTGAAGGAAACTGACTGCTATTATTTAACACAGTCAAAAAATAGTTTTTTTTTCTTAAATCTACACTACTGTTACACCAGATATGAGTGGTGGCACTGGTCAAATGGGCACAGTATACGCTGTGAGTCTGACACACACACACTGGCAGACAGGCAACTGCAATTAGATTACACAGTGAAAAAAAAAAAAAAAGCAGACTGATGTTCTAGCCCTAAAAAGGGCTTTTTGGGATGCTGTCCTTACAGCAGAGATCAGATGAGTCCTTCAGGACTGTAGTGGACACTGAATACACTAGCCTAGCTATTGATTTCCCTATTAAATCAGCAGCAGCTACACTGTCCCTCCTCTCACTAAGAATGCAGCTTCCGAATTAATCTAAAATGGATGCTGTCCAGGAGGTAGGAGGGTCTGGGAGGGAGGGTCTGCTGCTGATTGGCTGGAATGTGTCTGCTGACTGTGAGGTACAGGGTCAAAGTATTACTCAATGATGACGAATAGGGGGAGGATCGAACATCGCATATGTTCGCCCGCCGCGACATCACTACTGACGACATATGTTCGCCCGTTCGCGACATCACTACTGACGACATATAATCCCCATATCCCTCAAGAAATTGAAATATGCAACAACTAATAAATACAAAGGGTTTTTTTTTATAAACTTCTGCCTAATGGGTAATAGTATCCTGGGGAGCCATTACAAAGATACATTGTACAGTTGCTATAGAATAAACTAGCAAGCAATATACAATAAGATCTATAGTACTTCTTTTTTCATTACTACCACAAGAGGTAGTAATGAAAAACACTGTGGGGACTTTCTTTTTCTTTGTAGCAAAAATTTAAATGGAAATATTTGATTTCATTTTGGCAATACAGATATATTTTTATGAGTACTAGAGATTTAAATGAATGGTTAATTAGTGTTGGGCAACATCTGATATTATTAGATGTTACATTCTCTAGTTGGGTGGCTGCCAATATTCTTCTATTGATATAAGTAACAACTTTGAATACAGTTTTAACCCTTATATTACAATAAAGGTTATTTTTGAATGCCTTAAAATTATACTGAAGTAATATTATTTATATAGGAGGCCATACAGGTTATAGCAAGCAGTTTATTTACTTTTGGAATATGATACAGTAATATTTATCAACTTTACTTCTTATATTTTGAATTAATCTCCAGATTTTCAAATCATGATGTTTGACCACAAATTATACGTTTTTAACCATGCAGCAGCCTCTCCGATATTAGGGTGGGCAATAATTATTCCCATAGGGATTAGTAAATGCAAAGTATTAAATAGTGGTCAAAGGGACACTAAACACATTTTTTTTCTTTAATGATTCAGGTAGAGCAGGCAATTTTAAGCAACTTTCTAATTTACTCCTATTATAAAAAATGTTTTTGTTCTCTTGCTATCTTTATTTAAAAATCAGGAATGTGATAAATAGGAGCCGGCCCATCTTTGGTTGAGAACCTGGGTTATGCTTGCTTATTGGTATGTAAATGTCAGCCTCCAATAAGCAAGCACTATCCCTGGTGCTGCCAAAATAGCAATGTCCCTTTAAGTTGTACTTTATACTGACTATCTCTCCAATAAGTAATTGTAGTACAGCAACTCTCCCCAGATTGGATATTCATCATTAATACAATGATTAAAAATACTTTTATTGAAAATATTCTTTACAAATAGAAGACTGCAACCAGTAGTGTCATTAATTTATTTCTCTTTCTTGATTAAAAAGAAACATATTGTGCTAAAAATAGCAAACAACTTATTTATTTTCTTGAAAAATAAGCAATTAGAAATTCTCAATGTAGTCACTGCCTATAGAGACACAAGGGAACTTTTACATGATTAGATAGAGCATGACATTTTAAATAAATTTCTAATTTACTTCTGTTCTATTATCTAATTTGCTTCATTCTTTTGGTTACTGAGGCCTAGATTTAGAGTTTTGTCGGTAACGACCCGCGTAGCTAATGCTGGCTTTTTTCTGGCCGCACCTTTTAAATACCTCTGGTATTGAGAGTTCACAGAATGGCTGTGTTAGGCTCCAAAAAGGGAGCGTACAGGCATATTTAACACAACTGCAACTCTCGATACCAGAGTTGCTTACGGACGCGGCCAGCTTAAAAAACGTGCTCGTGCACGATTCCCCCATAGAAAACAATGGGGCTGTTTGAGCTGAAAAAAAACCTAACACCTGCAAAAAAGCCGCATTCAGCTCCTAACGCAGCCAGATTGTTTGCTATGGGGAAACACTTCCTACGTCTGCACCTAACACTCTAATATGTACCCCGAGTCTAAACACCCCTAACCTTACACTTATTAACCCCTAATCTGCCGCCCCCACTATCGCTGACCCCTGCATATTATTATTAACCCCTAATCTGCCGCTCCGTAAACCGCCGCTACTTACATTATCCCTATGTACCCCTAATCTGCTGCCCTAACATCGCCGACCCCTATATTATATTTATTAACCCCTAATCTGCCCCCCACAACGTAGCCTCCACCTGCCTACACTTATTAACCCCTAATCTGCCGAGCGGACCGCACCGCTATTATAATAAAGCTATTAACCCCTAATCCGCCTCATTAACCCTATAATAAATAGTATTAACCCCTAATCTGCCCTCCCTAACATCGCCGACACCTAACTTCAAACATTAACCCCTAATCTGCTGACTGGAGCTCACCGCTATTCTAATAAATGTATTAACCCCTAAAGCTAAGTCTAACCCTAACACCCCCCTAAGTTAAATATAATTTAAATCTAACGAAATTAATTAACTCTTATTAAATAAATTATTCCTATTTAAAGCTAAATACTTACCTGTAAAATAAATCCTAATATAGCTACAATATAAATTATAATTATATTATAGCTATTTTAGGATTTATATTTATTTTACAGGTAACTTTGTATTTATTTTAACCAGGTACAATAGCTATTAAATAGTTAAGAACTATTTAATAGCTAAAATAGTTAAAATAATTACAAAATTACCTGTAAAATAAATCCTAACCTAAGTTACAATTAAACCTAACACTACACTATCAATAAATTAATTAAATAAAATACCTCCAATTATCTACAATTAAACCTAACACTACACTATCAATAAATTAATTAAATACAATACCTACAAATAAATACATTTAAATAAACTAACTAAAGTACAAAAAATAAAAAGAACTAAGTTACAAATAATAAAAAAATATTTACAAACATAAGAAAAATATTACAACAATTTTAAACTAATTACACCTACTCTAAGCCCCCTAATAAAATAACAAAGCCCCCCAAAATAAAAAAATGCCCTACCCTATTCTAAATTACAAAAGTTCAAAGCTCTTTTACCTTACCAGCCCTGAACAGGGCCCTTTGCGGGGCATGCCCCAAGAAATTCAGCTCTTTTGCCTGTAAAAAAACACATACAATACCCCCCCTCCAACATTACAACCCACCACCCACATACCCCTAATCTAACCCAAACCCCCCTTAAATAAACCTAACACTAAGCCCCTGAAGATCTTCCTACCTTATCTTCACCTCACCGGGTATCACCGATCCGTCCTGGCTCCAAAATCTTCATCCAAGCCCAAGCGGGGGCTAGACATCCATCATCCGACGGCTGAAGAAGTCCAGAAGAGGGTCCAAAGTCTTCATCCTATCCGGGAAGAGGAGTAGATCCGGACCAGCAACCATCTTCTTCCAAGCGGCATCTTCTATCTTCAACCGATGAGGACCGGCTCCATCGTGAAGACCTCCAGCGCGGACCGACGTCCAACTGAAGAATGACGGTTCCTTTAAGGGACATCATCCAAGATGGCGTCCCTCGAATTCAGATTGGCTGATAGGATTCTATCAGCCAATCGGAATTAAGGTAGGAAAATTCTGATTGACTGATGGAATCAGCCAATCAGAATCAAGTTCAATCCGATTGGCTGATCCGATCAGCCAATCAAATTGAGCTTGCATTCTATTGGCTGTTCTGATCAGAGCCCAGAAAGCATAACTACTGACTTTTTTCTGCGGCTGGAGTTTTGTCGTTAGAGTTCTAACGCTCACTTCAGACAAGACTCTAAATACCGGAGTTAGAAAGATCCCATTGAAAAGATAGGATACGCAATTGACGTAAGGGGATCTGCGGTATGGAAAAGTCGCGGCTGAAAAGTGAGCGTTAGACCCTTTCCTGACTGACTCCAAATACCGGCGGTAGC
The DNA here is from genome assembly GCF_027579735.1 of Bombina bombina. Taxonomy (NCBI): domain Eukaryota; kingdom Metazoa; phylum Chordata; class Amphibia; order Anura; family Bombinatoridae; genus Bombina; species Bombina bombina. The sequence continues at coordinate 979,381,754 of NC_069499.1, read as the reverse complement.
CTAAAACCAGCGTTAGGAGCCTCTAACGCTGGTTTTCCCGGCTACCGCCAAACTCTAAATCTAGGCCTTAGGTAGCTCAGGAGCAGCAGTGCATTATGGGAGCTAGCTGCTGATTGGTGGCTGCACATACTGTATATGCCTCTTTTCATTGACTCACCCAATGTATTCAGCCACCGTGCATTGCTGCTCCTTCAACAATAGATACCAAAAGAATAAAGTACATTTTATAATAAAATATGATTGGAAAGTTGTTTAAAATGTTATACTTTATTTGAAACATTAAGGAAAATCACATTGCGATTAACTTGTAATACCAGCGCATAATTATCGTGTGCTGGTATTACAAAGTGGAGCATTAAAATCGCTTGCATGCAAGCAATATTTAGTGCTCCACTTGTAATCTGGACCAAAATGTCTAAATATGGGAATGTGTGTGTGTGTGTATGTATATATATATATATATATATATATATATATATATATATATATATATATATATATATATATATATATGTGTGTGTGTGTGTATATCCCTATACCAGTATATCTAGTCATATAGATGTACAGGTATAGATATCTATTTTACATTAACAATATCACACACACACACACACACACACATATATATATATATATATATATATATATATATATATATACATATACATATATATATATACATATATATATATATATACATACATATATATATATACATACATATATATATATATATATATATATATATATATATATATATATATATATATACAGGGAGTGCAGAATTATTAGGCAAGTTGTATTTTTGAGGATTAATTTTATTATTGAACAACAACCATGTTCTCAATGAACCCAAAAAACTCATTAATATCAAAGCTGAATAGTTTTGGAAGTAGTTTTTAGTTTGTTTTTAGTTATAGCTATTTTAGGGGGATATCTGTGTGTGCAGGTGACTATTACTGTGCATAATTATTAGGCAACTTAACAAAAAACAAATATATACCCATTTCAATTATTTATTTTTACCAGTGAAACCAATATAACATCTCAACATTCACAAATATACATTTCTGACATTCAAACACAAAACAAAAACAAATCAGTGACCAATATAGCCACCTTTCTTTGCAAGGACACTCAAAAGCCTGCCATCCATGGATTCTGTCAGTGTTTTGATCTGTTCACCATCAACATTGCGTGCAGCAGCAACCACAGCCTCCCAGACACTGTTCAGAGAGGTGTACTGTTTTCCCTCCTTGTAAATCTCACATTTGATGATGGACCACAGGTTCTCAATGGGGTTCAGATCAGGTGAACAAGGAGGCCATGTCATTAGATTTTCTTCTTTTATACCCTTTCTTGCCAGCCACGCTGTGGAGTACTTGGACGCGTGTGATGGAGCATTGTCCTGCATGAAAATCATGTTTTTCTTCCTGTACCACTGCTTGAAGAAGGTGTCTTCCAGAAACTGGCAGTAGGACTGGGAGTTGAGCTTGACTCCATCCTCAACCCGAAAAGGCCCCACAAGCTCATCTTTGATGATACCAGCCCAAACCAGTACTCCACCTCCACCTTGCTGGCGTCTGAGTCGGACTGGAGCTCTCTGCCCTTTACCAATCCAGCCACGGGCCCATCCATCTGGCCCATCAAGACTCACTCTCATTTCATCAGTCCATAAAACCTTAGAAAAATCAGTCTTGAGATATTTCTTGGCCCAGTCTTGACGTTTCAGCTTGTGTGTCTTGTTCAGTGGTGGTCGTCTTTCAGCCTTTCTTACCTTGGCCATGTCTCTGAGTATTGTACACCTTGTGCTTTTGGGCACTCCAGTGATGTTGCAGCTCTGAAATATGGCCAAACTGGTGGCAAGTGGCATCTTGGCAGCTGCACGCTTGACTTTTCTCAGTTCATGGGCAGTTATTTTGCGCCTTGGTTTTTCCACACGCTTCTTGCGACCCTGTTGACTATTTTGAATGAAACGCTTGATTGTTCGATGATCACGCTTCAGAAGCTTTGCAATTTTAAGAGTGCTGCATCCCTCTGCAAGATATCTCACTATTTTTGACTTTTCTGAGCCTGTCAAGTCCTTCTTTTGACCCATTTTGCCAAAGGAAAGGAAGTTGCCTAATAATTATGCACACCTGATATAGGGTGTTGATGTCATTAGACCACACCCCTTCTCATTACAGAGATGCACATCACCTAATATGCTTAATTGGTAGTAGGCTTTCGAGCCTATACAGCTTGGAGTAAGACAACATGCATACAGAGGATGATGTGGTCAAAATACTCATTTGCCTAATAATTCTGCACTCCCTGTATATATATATATATATATATATATATAACACACAGAGAAAACCCAGCACTCACTTACAAGCTCTCAGCTAAGATTTAAAAGCAAAAATGGAAAGGTTAGTCACCGCATTTGGCCAAATGGGACAAGCTCAGGTACCACGTCAAGGTCCTTTCCAATACCTGAGACCCTAAAACAGCCACACAATGCAAGCTTTCAAATCCAAACAAACTGAAAACAAGGGAAGGGTGCACAGGAATATGTAACCACCCTAGACATATACAAAACACGGAAGGGAACTGCACTCTCATACCGGCCCGGGTACACATCCTATGACCCTGCAACATGCTCAGCCCTGGGTGCCACTGGCACTCACAGGAAGCTGTGCTGTCCCCAGAGCCACAAGCAGTTAACCCCAGACAGGTCTGGGTGCAAGAACCATAGGGAAAATTACAAAACAAATTAATACAACACACAGAGAAAACCCAGCACTCACTTACAAGCTCTCAGCTAAGATTTAAAAGCAAAAATGGAAAGGTTAGTCACCGCATTTGGCCAAATGGGACAAGCTCAGGTACCACGTCAAGGTCCTTTCCAATACCTGAGACCCTAAAACAGCCACACAATGCAAGCTTTCAAATCCAAACAAACTGAAAACAAGGGAAGGGTGCACAGGAATATGTAACCACCCTAGACATATACAAAACACGGAAGGGAACTGCACTCTCATACCGGCCCGGGTACACATCCTATGACCCTGCAACATGCTCAGCCCTGGGTGCCACTGGCACTCACAGGAAGCTGTGCTGTCCCCAGAGCCACAAGCAGTTAACCCCAGACAGGTCTGGGTGCAAGAACCATAGGGAAAATTACAAAACAAATTAATACAACACACAGAGAAAACCCAGCACTCACTTACAAGCTCTCAGCTAAGATTTAAAAGCAAAAATGGAAAGGTTAGTCCCCGCATTTGGCCAAATGGGACAAGCTCAGGTACCACGTCAAGGTCCTTTCCAATACCTGAGACCCTAAAACAGCCACACAATGCAAGCTTTCAAATCCAAACAAACTGAAAACAAGGGAAGGGTGCACAGGAATATGTAACCACCCTAGACATATACAAAACACGGAAGGGAACTGCACTCTCATACCGGCCCGGGTACACATCCTATGACCCTGCAACATGCTCAGCCCTGGGTGCCACTGGCACTCACAGGAAGCTGTGCTGTCCCCAGAGCCACAAGCAGTTAACCCCAGACAGGTCTGGGTGCAAGAACCATAGGGAAAATTACAAAACAAATTAATACAACACACAGAGAAAACCCAGCACTCACTTACAAGCTCTCAGCTAAGATTTAAAAGCAAAAATGGAAAGGTTAGTCACCGCATTTGGCCAAATGGGACAAGCTCAGGTACCACGTCAAGGTCCTTTCCAATACCTGAGACCCTAAAACAGCCACACAATGCAAGCTTTCAAATCCAAACAAACTGAAAACAAGGGAAGGGTGCACAGGAATATGTAACCACCCTAGACATATACAAAACACGGAAGGGAACTGCACTCTCATACCGGCCCGGGTACACATCCGATGACCCTGCAACATGCTCAGCCCTGGGTGCCACTGGCACTCACAGGAAGCTGTGCTGTCCCCAGAGCCACAAGCAGTTAACCCCAGACAGGTCTGGGTGCAAGAACAATAGGGAAAATTACAAAACAAATTAATACAACACACAGAGAAAACCCAGCACTCACTTACAAGCTCTCAGCTAAGATTTAAAAGCAAAAATGGAAAGGTTAGTCACCGCATTTGGCCAAATGGGACAAGCTCAGGTACCACGTCAAGGTCCTTTCCAATACCTGAGACCCTAAAACAGCCACACAATGCAAGCTTTCAAATCCAAACAAACTGAAAACAAGGGAAGGGTGCACAGGAATATGTAACCACCCTAGACATATACAAAACACGGAAGGGAACTGCACTCTCATACCGGCCCGGGTACACATCCTATGACCCTGCAACATGCTCAGCCCTGGGTGCCACTGGCACTCACAGGAAGCTGTGCTGTCCCCAGAGCCACAAGCAGTTAACCCCAGACAGGTCTGGGTGCAAGAACCATAGGGAAAATTACAAAACAAATTAATACAACACACAGAGAAAACCCAGCACTCACTTACAAGCTCTCAGCTAAGATTTAAAAGCAAAAATGGAAAGGTTAGTCACCGCATTTGGCCAAATGGGACAAGCTCAGGTACCACGTCAAGGTCCTTTCCAATACCTGAGACCCTAAAACAGCCACACAATGCAAGCTTTCAAATCCAAACAAACTGAAAACAAGGGAAGGGTGCACAGGAATATGTAACCACCCTAGACATATACAAAACACGGAAGGGAACTGCACTCTCATACCGGCCCGGGTACACATCCTATGACCCTGCAACATGCTCAGCCCTGGGTGCCACTGGCACTCACAGGAAGCTGTGCTGTCCCCAGAGCCACAAGCAGTTAACCCCAGACAGGTCTGGGTGCAAGAACCATAGGGAAAATTACAAAACAAATTAATACAACACACAGAGAAAACCCAGCACTCACTTACAAGCTCTCAGCTAAGATTTAAAAGCAAAAATGGAAAGGTTAGTCACCGCATTTGGCCAAATGGGACAAGCTCAGGTACCACGTCAAGGTCCTCTCCAATACCTGAGACCCTAAAACAGCCACACAATGCAAGCTTTCAAATCCAAACAAACTGAAAACAAGGGAAGGGTGCACAGGAATATGTAACCACCCTAGACATATACAAAACACGGAAGGGAACTGCACTCTCATACCGGCCCGGGTACACATCCTATGACCCTGCAACATGCTCAGCCCTGGGTGCCACTGGCACTCACAGGAAGCTGTGCTGTCCCCAGAGCCACAAGCAGTTAACCCCAGACAGGTCTGGGTGCAAGAACCATAGGGAAAATTACAAAACAAATTAATACAACACACAGAGAAAACCCAGCACTCACTTACAAGCTCTCAGCTAAGATTTAAAAGCAAAAATGGAAAGGTTAGTCACCGCATTTGGCCAAATGGGACAAGCTCAGGTACCACGTCAAGGTCCTTTCCAATACCTGAGACCCTAAAACAGCCACACAATGCAAGCTTTCAAATCCAAACAAACTGAAAACAAGGGAAGGGTGCACAGGAATATGTAACCACCCTAGACATATACAAAACACGGAAGGGAACTGCACTCTCATACCGGCCCGGGTACACATCCTATGACCCTGCAACATGCTCAGCCCTGGGTGCCACTGGCACTCACAGGAAGCTGTGCTGTCCCCAGAGCCACAAGCAGTTAACCCCAGACAGGTCTGGGTGCAAGAACCATAGGGAAAATTACAAAACAAATTAATACAACACACAGAGAAAACCCAGCACTCACTTACAAGCTCTCAGCTAAGATTTAAAAGCAAAAATGGAAAGGTTAGTCACCGCATTTGGCCAGATGGGACAAGCTCAGGTACCACGTCAAGGTCCTTTCCAATACCTGAGACCCTAAAACAGCCACACAATGCAAGCTTTCAAATCCAAACAAACTGAAAACAAGGGAAGGGTGCACAGGAATATGTAACCACCCTAGACATATACAAAACACGGAAGGGAACTGCACTCTCATACCGGCCCGGGTACACATCCTATGACCCTGCAACATGCTCAGCCCTGGGTGCCACTGGCACTCACAGGAAGCTGTGCTGTCCCCAGAGCCACAAGCAGTTAACCCCAGACAGGTCTGGGTGCAAGAACCATAGGGAAAATTACAAAACAAATTAATACAACACACAGAGAAAACCCAGCACTCACTTACAAGCTCTCAGCTAAGATTTAAAAGCAAAAATGGAAAGGTTAGTCACCGCATTTGGCCAAATGGGACAAGCTCAGGTACCACGTCAAGGTCCTTTCCAATACCTGAGACCCTAAAACAGCCACACAATGCAAGCTTTCAAATCCAAACAAACTGAAAACAAGGGAAGGGTGCACAGGAATATGTTTGTTTTCAGTTTGTTTGGATTTGAAAGCTTGCATTGTGTGGCTGTTTTAGGGTCTCAGGTATTGGAAAGGACCTTGACGTGGTACCTGAGCTCGTCCCATTTGGCCAAATGCGGTGACTAACCTTTCCATTTTTGCTTTTAAATCTTAGCTGAGAGCTTGTAAGTGAGTGCTGGGTTTTCTCTGTGTGTTGTATTAATTTGTTTTGTAATTTTCCCTATGGTTCTTGCACCCAGACCTGTCTGGGGTTAACTGCTTGTGGCTCTGGGGACAGCACAGCTTCCTGTGAGTGCCAGTGGCACCCAGGGCTGAGCATGTTGCAGGGTCATAGGATGTGTACCCGGGCCGGTATGAGAGTGCAGTTCCCTTCCGTGTTTTGTATATGTCTAGGGTGGTTACATATTCCTGTGCACCCTTCCCTTGTTTTCAGTTTGTTTGGATTTGAAAGCTTGCATTGTGTGGCTGTTTTAGGGTCTCAGGTATTGGAAAGGACCTTGACGTGGTACCTGAGCTTGTCCCATTTGGCCAAATGCGGTGACTAACCTTTCCATTTTTGCTTTTAAATCTTAGCTGAGAGCTTGTAAGTGAGTGCTGGGTTTTCTCTGTGTGTTGTATTAATTTGTTTTGTAATTTTCCCTATGGTTCTTGCACCCAGACCTGTCTGGGGTTAACTGCTTGTGGCTCTGGGGACAGCACAGCTTCCTGTGAGTGCCAGTGGCACCCAGGGCTGAGCATGTTGCAGGGTCATAGGATGTGTACCCGGGCCGGTATGAGAGTGCAGTTCCCTTCCGTGTTTTGTATATGTCTAGGGTGGTTACATATTCCTGTGCACCCTTCCCTTGTTTTCAGTTTGTTTGGATTTGAAAGCTTGCATTGTGTGGCTGTTTTAGGGTCTCAGGTATTGGAAAGGACCTTGACGTGGTACCTGAGCTTGTCCCATTTGGCCAAATGCGGTGACTAACCTTTCCATTTTTGCTTTTAAATCTTAGCTGAGAGCTTGTAAGTGAGTGCTGGGTTTTCTCTGTGTGTTGTATTAATTTGTTTTGTAATTTTCCCTATGGTTCTTGCACCCAGACCTGTCTGGGGTTAACTGCTTGTGGCTCTGGGGACAGCACAGCTTCCTGTGAGTGCCAGTGGCACCCAGGGCTGAGCATGTTGCAGGGTCATAGGATGTGTACCCGGGCCGGTATGAGAGTGCAGTTCCCTTCCGTGTTTTGTATATGTCTAGGGTGGTTACATATTCCTGTGCACCCTTCCCTTGTTTTCAGTTTGTTTGGATTTGAAAGCTTGCATTGTGTGGCTGTTTTAGGGTCTCAGGTATTGGAAAGGACCTTGACGTGGTACCTGAGCTTGTCCCATTTGGCCAAATGCGGTGACTAACCTTTCCATTTTTGCTTTTAAATCTTAGCTGAGAACTTGTAAGTGAGTGCTGGGTTTTCTCTGTGTGTTGTATTAATTTGTTTTGTAATTTTCCCTATGGTTCTTGCACCCAGACCTGTCTGGGGTTAACTGCTTGTGGCTCTGGGGACAGCACAGCTTCCTGTGAGTGCCAGTGGCACCCAGGGCTGAGCATGTTGCAGGGTCATAGGATGTGTACCCGGGCCGGTATGAGAGTGCAGTTCCCTTCCGTGTTTTGTATATGTCTAGGGTGGTTACATATTCCTGTGCACCCTTCCCTTGTTTTCAGTTTGTTTGGATTTGAAAGCTTGCATTGTGTGGCTGTTTTAGGGTCTCAGGTATTGGAAAGGACCTTGACGTGGTACCTGAGCTTGTCCCATTTGGCCAAATGCGGTGACTAACCTTTCCATTTTTGCTTTTAAATCTTAGCTGAGAGCTTGTAAGTGAGTGCTGGGTTTTCTCTGTGTGTTGTATTAATTTGTTTTGTAATTTTCCCTATGGTTCTTGCACCCAGACCTGTCTGGGGTTAACTGCTTGTGGCTCTGGGGACAGCACAGCTTCCTGTGAGTGCCAGTGGCACCCAGGGCTGAGCATGTTGCAGGGTCATAGGATGTGTACCCGGGCTGGTATGAGAGTGCAGTTCCCTTCCGTGTTTTGTATATGTCTAGGGTGGTTACATATTCCTGTGCACCCTTCCCTTGTTTTCAGTTTGTTTGGATTTGAAAGTTTGCATTGTGTGGCTGTTTTAGGGTCTCAGGTATTGGAAAGGACCTTGACGTGGTACCTGAGCTTGTCCCATTTGGCCAAATGCGGTGACTAACCTTTCCATTTTTGCTTTTAAATCTTAGCTGAGAGCTTGTAAGTGAGTGCTGGGTTTTCTCTGTGTGTTGTATTAATTTGTTTTGTAATTTTCCCTATGGTTCTTGCACCCAGACCTGTCTGGGGTTAACTGCTTGTGGCTCTGGGGACAGCACAGCTTCCTGTGAGTGCCAGTGGCACCCAGGGCTGAGCATGTTGCAGGGTCATAGGATGTGTACCCGGGCCGGTATGAGAGTGCAGTTCCCTTCCGTGTTTTGTATATGTCTAGGGTGGTTACATATTCCTGTGCACCCTTCCCTTGTTTTCAGTTTGTTTGGATTTGAAAGCTTGCATTGTGTGGCTGTTTTAGGGTCTCAGGTATTGGAAAGGACCTTGACGTGGTACCTGAGCTTGTCCCATTTGGCCAAATGCGGGGACTAACCTTTCCATTTTTGCTTTTAAATCTTAGCTGAGAGCTTGTAAGTGAGTGCTGGGTTTTCTCTGTGTGTTGTATTAATTTGTTTTGTAATTTTCCCTATGGTTCTTGCACCCAGACCTGTCTGGGGTTAACTGCTTGTGGCTCTGGGGACAGCACAGCTTCCTGTGAGTGCCAGTGGCACCCAGGGCTGAGCATGTTGCAGGGTCATAGGATGTGTACCCGGGCCGGTATGAGAGTGCAGTTCCCTTCCGTGTTTTGTATATGTCTAGGGTGGTTACATATTCCTGTGCACCCTTCCCTTGTTTTCAGTTTGTTTGGATTTGAAAGCTTGCATTGTGTGGCTGTTTTAGGGTCTCAGGTATTGGAAAGGACCTTGACGTGGTACCTGAGCTTGTCCCATTTGGCCAAATGCGGTGACTAACCTTTCCATTTTTGCTTTTAAATCTTAGCTGAGAGCTTGTAAGTGAGTGCTGGGTTTTCTCTGTGTGTTGTATTAATTTGTTTTGTAATTTTCCCTATGGTTCTTGCACCCAGACCTGTCTGGGGTTAACTGCTTGTGGCTCTGGGGACAGCACAGCTTCCTGTGAGTGCCAGTGGCACCCAGGGCTGAGCATGTTGCAGGGTCATAGGATGTGTACCCGGGCCGGTATGAGAGTGCAGTTCCCTTCCGTGTTTTGTATATGTCTAGGGTGGTTACATATTCCTGTGCACCCTTCCCTTGTTTTCAGTTTGTTTGGATTTGAAAGCTTGCATTGTGTGGCTGTTTTAGGGTCTCAGGTATTGGAAAGGACCTTGACGTGGTACCTGAGCTTGTCCCATTTGGCCAAATGCGGTGACTAACCTTTCCATTTTTGCTTTTAAATCTTAGCTGAGAGCTTGTCAGTGAGTGCTGGGTTTTCTCTGTGTGTTGTATTAATTTGTTTTGTAATTTTCCCTATGGTTCTTGCACCCAGACCTGTCTGGGGTTAACTGCTTGTGGCTCTGGGGACAGCACAGCTTCCTGTGAGTGCCAGTGGCACCCAGGGCTGAGCATGTTGCAGGGTCATAGGATGTGTACCCGGGCCGGTATGAGAGTGCAGTTCCCTTCCGTGTTTTGTATATGTCTAGGGTGGTTACATATTCCTGTGCACCCTTCCCTTGTTTTCAGTTTGTTTGGATTTGAAAGCTTGCATTGTGTGGCTGTTTTAGGGTCTCAGGTATTGGAAAGGACCTTGACGTGGTACCTGAGCTTGTCCCATTTGGCCAAATGCGGTGACTAACCTTTCCATTTTTGCTTTTAAATCTTAGCTGAGAGCTTGTAAGTGAGTGCTGGGTTTTCTCTGTGTGTTGTATTAATTTGTTTTGTAATTTTCCCTATGGTTCTTGCACCCAGACCTGTCTGGGGTTAACTGCTTGTGGCTCTGGGGACAGCACAGCTTCCTGTGAGTGCCAGTGGCACCCAGGGCTGAGCATGTTGCAGGGTCATAGGATGTGTACCCGGGCCGGTATGAGAGTGCAGTTCCCTTCCGTGTTTTGTATATGTCTAGGGTGGTTACATATTCCTGTGCACCCTTCCCTTGTTTTCAGTTTGTTTGGATTTGAAAGCTTGCATTGTGTGGCTGTTTTAGGGTCTCAGGTATTGGAAAGGACCTTGATGTGGTACCTGAGCTTGTCCCATTTGGCCAAATGCGGTGACTAACCTTTCCATTTTTGCTTTTAAATCTTAGCTGAGAGCTTGTAAGTGAGTGCTGGGTTTTCTCTGTGTGTTGTATTAATTTGTTTTGTAATTTTCCCTATGGTTCTTGCACCCAGACCTGTCTGGGGTTAACTGCTTGTGGCTCTGGGGACAGCACAGCTTCCTGTGAGTGCCAGTGGCACCCAGGGCTGAGCATGTTGCAGGGTCATAGGATGTGTACCCGGGCCGGTATGAGAGTGCAGTTCCCTTCCGTGTTTTGTATATGTCTAGGGTGGTTACATATTCCTGTGCACCCTTCCCTTGTTTTCAGTTTGTTTGGATTTGAAAGCTTGCATTGTGTGGCTGTTTTAGGGTCTCAGGTATTGGAAAGGACCTTGACGTGGTACCTGAGCTTGTCCCATTTGGCCAAATGCGGTGACTAACCTTTCCATTTTTGCTTTTAAATCTTAGCTGAGAGCTTGTAAGTGAGTGCTGGGTTTTCTCTGTGTGTTGTATTAATTTGTTTTGTAATTTTCCCTATGGTTCTTGCACCCAGACCTGTCTGGGGTTAACTGCTTGTGGCTCTGGGGACAGCACAGCTTCCTGTGAGTGCCAGTGGCACCCAGGGCTGAGCATGTTGCAGGGTCATAGGATGTGTACCCGGGCCGGTATGAGAGTGCAGTTCCCTTCCGTGTTTTGTATATATATATATATATATATATATAATTCAATTACATTCTAAAGAACATAGAAATGTAAAATATGCATAACGTGATTCATGTTTCGCGATTTAGGTCTAAAGCGGTGCCAAGTGAAGATCATTGGAATGTGAACTATTCATAACTCCTTTAAGATTGAAACTTTATTTTTACCATAACTTTTGTGGATTTTTAAAATTATTTTCTCTAACTCCCTCTCTCGTTCTTTCTTCTTTCTCTCTCTCTCTCTCTCTCTCTCTCTCACTCTCTCTCTCTCTCTCTCTCTCTCTCTCTCACTCTCTCTTTCATGCTCTCTCCCTCACTCTCTCTTTCATGCTCTCTCCTCTCTCTCCTGTAAATATAGCAAGTGTGTCTAAAACATAAGAATTATAAAATTGTTTCCTTTATGGGGCCGAATTATCAAACTCCGAATGAAGCTTGATGCCCCTATTTCCGTGCGAGCCTTCAGGCTCGTCGGAAACAGCCGTTATGAAGCAGCAGTCTAAAGACCGTTGCTCCATAAATTGTTCACCTGATCTGAGGCTGCAGACATCAATCCGCCTGATCCTATATGATCGGGTTGATTGACAACCCCTGCTAGCGGCGGATTGGCCGCAATGCTGCAGGGGGCGGCATTGCACAAGCAGCTCACAAGAACTGCTTGTGCAATGATAAATGCCGACAGCATATGCCAACAGCGTATCATGTCTGCTCACACTTTCATAAATCGGCCCCAATGTCTCAAAAAATGATTTAAATAATGACTATTTTAAATTAAAATAAGCAAAGATTGTTTCACTTTGCTTATCAAGCACATGGAAATATTTTAAAAGATGATGATACGTTTTTGCTCTACCTATAAACATACAGTAAAATTAAAAATATACATAATAAATTAAATAAATGTATGAAATAAAATAATCTATCTACAATCTGTGCCAGATTATAAATGGAACGGAAAATAATGCTTCTGCAAAAGCGATATTAGCACTCCACTTAGTAATACCAACGCACACTTTGCTCACGAGAGCGCACTTCCATAGGCTCCAATGGGAGCCTCATTCTCATGCTGTGACACATTGCATGAGAACTAGCGCAGCAAAGGGGGTAAGTCACACAGCGATGGGCAGCAGATTGTAAATATATATGTTTATAAATATATATTTATGTGTTAATATGTGTTTATATATAAAAACTTAAATAATCATATACACACATATATATATATATATATATATATATATATATATATCGACAGGGAACAAACAGTTCCCATAGACCGATATGTAAAAGCAATTTTCAATGCCGTTTTTTTTTTCTAACACCTCACACCCACTAACTTTAACCCCTCATAACTGCTTTTAGCAGTTTTTTTATATAAAATATATTCTTTATTTTGGGGAGCAATTATAGTTTATTTGGAAAATTAACCAGAGTTCTGACCTCTGGTTAATTTTCTGAGTGCTAATTGCTACGGCAAGCTGATAGTAGCAATAACCAGCCACTTTTAATGCTAGTTATTTATTGCGCACCCATAAACTGGAGAATTTGCCCATTTACGGGTGCGTGATAAATTAGTGCTCCACTTGTAATCTAGCCCTCTTTGCATCTCCATGGATACTAAATTAACTTTGTTGAAGAACTGGTAAGGACAACTCAAAAAGTGCTACTGATGGGTGGAGACCCAACCAGGATGAAAAGAACAACATTTTTTATTAGATGGGTAGAGAACAGGGACAGACTGAGATCAACAGGACAGGGTCCTCAACCTCAAGGGACAAGGTTTTCAACCTCCAGAGCCAGACTTCACACTCCAGTCCTAGATTTCACTCTCCAGAACCACCATCCTCCAGGGTGTGACCCTACATTCCAGAACCCACAGAGCAATAGACCCCCCAATCCAGACTCCGGTTCCACACTCTACCACCCCTAACACCTTAGTTACTGCTAGAGCAGCAGCCAGCGGTGTATATTACCTGATCATCTACCTCCAACACCAGATCACAACCACATTGTAACAAATCTTTGAACTGGGGAGAGTAGTCTAGCTCATTTTAGCTCTCACCGCTGCACTAGTAACTGTGAGTGTTGGCAGCACATAAGAAGTCCTGGTGACACCACTACCTGCCAGGCCCTTGGTTCAGATCCTATTTGCCCAACTGCTCAGTGGAAACAAGTCCTGACCAAGGTGAAAATAACATTTTTTTTTCTTTATCACAGGAACATGCTTTGTTTTTCTTTTTTTTTAACTGTAATTTATTTTCTAAAACCTTCTTTTTGATGCAATAAAATAAGTTTAATTTTTCAAGTGAAAAAGGCAAGATAAATATTGATGAGTAATGATGAGGATGAGTAAGACGAGGGTGTAATGCTACTGTAGATAGCAGACACAGTAAAAGTTAACATGCTGGAAAGTTAAAGTTAATATCTGGGAAGATAGAATTATTTTTGCTCAAGAGTTTATTTCTCTTTCCTTGAAAATGTCAAGCCTTAGGGCATTGTATGCAGAGGATTACTTTATCTGTATAATATAAAGTTTATATGTTTCCACAATATTTTTTCTTTAGCAGATAATACTATAAATTATAAATGCTCACGTTTAGAATCTGTTGCAACAGGGCCCTTACATGAACAAATTCATACCTATAATATGAAGTTTATATGTCTGAACTTAAACTCAATACATGCCATATATGATGTATATTTCAATTTAGAGTAACATTTAGATATATGAAAATATTTATATATTTATTACTAAAAAAAATTAAATCCTACGCATGATGTAGTGACAGGCTATCGGCTAGATTACAAGTGGCGCAATAAAATTAGTGCGGCTCACGATAAGAAATGTTGCGACCACACTACCTTGTTCACATATTACAAGTTGAAAGTAAATGGGTGCACTTGTGCACAAACATAATTTGAGTATAAGCAAGAAAAGGTTATAGTCAGTTCCAAATCCTCTATCCCTATAGCTCCCTCATAAAGATAGTGATTCTCCCAATAGCACTATAAAGAAAGGTTAACAGAAATGAAACAGAAATGAAACAGGTATGGGGAGCGCTTACAGCAAGGGTAGATGAATGCTCTGAAATGTATCCTTATAATAAAGCAACATAAAACATAAAATCATAAAGTCCTATTCCAAAAAAATTCAATTTTACTTAATAAATTGACATAAAAACATTCAATATATATAACATAAATAAAGTTGTGGCCACAACATTAAATCTAAAAAATCTACTTAATAAATTGACATAAAAACATTCAATATACTGTATATCACATAAAGTTGTGGCTACAACATAAAATCTAAACAATCTATAAAATTGATAAAGGCGCAAAAAGAGCGCCGAAACGCGTAGCAATTGATCTGGAACTATGGTGGCTAAACCGTATGTGAACATTCACGAATTGTTGTTTAGAGGATCTGCTTCTTGAATAGCCGCTTTAATACCAACAGCCGCTTAGAGCATCCAGAGTAGAGGAAACAAATTACGGACCTTTAGATGGGTGCAAAATAAACACGTGATAGAGGAACACATGTGGGAGTACACAGACCCAAATTACTGCAGTGACTGGAAGACGCAGAGACCACACATAAAAAACTTTACTCCAGGTAGCTCAGTGCACAGTCACTTGGCGGTTGGAGAGATTACCACTCACCTGAATCACATTATACACCCAGAAGGTCCCGGCTGGAACCAAAGTTCTTAACAACAAATATCTATATTGGCTTCTAAATATTGGCAATTGGTTGGGATTTGTCGATTTCTCTTCTATTTTAATAGAAAAAAAAAGAAAATTATTATGTGGTGTAAAGAATAACCTAAAGTCAGTGTTTAGCTGTCACAATTAAAAATCAGATATTGAGAACTTTTTTATAACTCACATAAATAACAACATATTTAAGTTGCTTTTACTATCATTGTTTTTGCATCTCCCATATACTTTAATATCTGTTGCAATTCATTTTATGCTGTCACTATGCAAATGGATACCACATTGCTTGCAAGATTCTGATCACATATGGAACATAATTGATGTCACTATGTAAATATACTACAAAATGAATTTTATTACAAATCCATCATTTAGCCAAATTCTCATAATGTATTTTGCTATACATATTTATAGTCTATTTCATGTCACTTTCAATAACTATCCATTAATTTCCACTGATCGACATAAATTTAAATAGAAAAAAAATGTTTTCATCAAAATATCTGCATTTTGAGACATTTTCAAAAGAATATCATAAATAGCAATATGATTTATTCAGGAATAATTATCATAATGGGTTATATAAAAATAAATATTAATGTGTACATACTTTGATACATTTTAAGTCATCATCATTGTGTTATCTAGATACCTCTTGGATATATATATATATATATATATATATATATTCTCTTGGAAAAACTCATGACAACCATTATGTCTTGCAAATTTTGTAGTCCTTTAAAAAGACTTAAAAGGCCATTATAGTCAAACAAATTCCCTAATCCATTTGTTTTTAGACATAAAAAAGTTATGATAACATCTCCAAAAATTTAAAAAAATTACTTGAAGATAGAACATATTTAATAAAAAAATTACTTGAAGATAGAACATATTTCATAAAAAAATAAAACTTGTTACGTGAGACAATTATGCCATTAGATTTTTTTGTGTGAGAGCATATGATTTGTTGAACAGTATATTTGTCTATGGGGCCAAATTTGTCTATGGGGCCTTCAGGTTTAACGGAAACAGCAGTTATGAAGCAGCGGTCTAAAGACCACTGCTCCATAACTTGTCTGTCTGCTCTGAGGCTGAAGACATCAATCCACCCGATCCTATACGATCAGGCTGATTGACACCCCCTGCTAGCAGCCGATTGGCCGCAAATCTGCTGAGCGCTGCATAGCACAAGCAGTTCACAAGAACTGCTTGTGTAATGATAAATGCCGACAGCATATGCTGTCGGCATTTATCGACGTGAGGCAGACATGATACGCTACGCCCCTATGTATGGAATGAAGGTATGAACACCAAAAAATAGGCCTAATTTGCATACAATATCAACAATGAGGTGCATCATCCATGAAATCTCTCTCTCTCTTGGATAGTGAACACATACACATATGCCTATAAAGTTTTAGGCATTTTCTTCTCTATATATGGAAGGATTCATGGAGTTCCTAGGCTGCCCCACCCATGTATGGGCTAGAGTGGCACGCTATTGTTAGGGCGAGGAGCGTAAACACAGTTGTGAGATGGATGTGTTTTTTATGCTCTAATCCATATTACAAGTGGCATGCTGTTTAAATTATGGCAAATCAGTTTGTGCAAACTTACAGTAATTTATTGTAGCCATATTTTCTATAGGCGGCATTAAGCAACAATGTGTGCTTATATTAGAAGTTGAAAGTTAATGTGATAACTCAAACGCAATTGCGTTTAAAGGGACAGTCTAGGCCAAAATAAACTGCAATTTTAAACAATTTTCCAATCTACTTTTATCACCAATTTTGCTTTGTTCTCTTGGTATTCTTAGTTGAAAGCTTAACCTAGGAGGTTCATATGCTAATTTCTTAGACCTTGAAGCCCACCTTTTTCAGATTGCATTTTTTTTTTAAATATATTTTATTAATGAGGTCACAATAGTACAGTACAGATGTCACATTTTCATACATTGTATAAGAAATATCAGTATATGTTACTTTATATCAGAATTAGACATGACATATTCTCCAGTAGACCATCAGATGCATGTTCAAGCAGGGTATATATATAAAAGCTCTGTAATCTTATGGGTGAGTTGTGAGCGCATCAGGTTTGTTGTAATATTCTTTTTTTTTTTTTTTTTTAAAACATTTTATTGAGTAAGAAAAGATTACACTTACAGTGAAAATAACCATAATGTTGTACATATAGATACTCAGATAAATCGTATTAGTGAACTGTATTACACAGACGGTTGGGAGGGGGGCATTGTCCATTGGGAGAGAGTCTTTGATGAAATTAGTGGTCAGGGAAGTTTCCCAAGGGTCAGGTAATATTAGCAGGTACGGTGTTGAGAGGGGGTTGATCTTTTAAGTTAGTGATGGTACATGTCACTCATTACCTGACTTTTCAACAGTTCGATATAACTTTTACTTCTCCATCCGGTATCCTCTCGTACAAGGTGCAATCCTCACAAACATAAATTGCATGAAAACCATAACATTTCAAAAAACATGTGTCTATACAGACTAAGACATTAAGGAAAAAGAAAAAGAGAAAAGAAAGAGGAACAAGAGGAGAAATGGGGACATAGAAAGGGGAAAGGGCGGAGAAGAATAGAAGAAAGGGAAGGCTAAATAATTTGATAAAGTGGAGGGTTGATCCAGACGGGGCGGCCCACCCCAAGGCTGTAGAGTCTGTTAAGCTATCTGTGCGCGCAGGAGGGTCTGCCAGTAAAATTGTATGTTATGGTAAAAGTCAAGACCACCAGTCTTAAAGTATGCATATTCCTCAATTTCTAGTAGTTCTGATGTGCTATGTAGCCATTCCTGTCGAGTTGGGATCTGGGCAGATTTCCACCTGCGCGCAATAAGTAGTTTGGCTCCGTTTAAGCTATATTGTAGGAGTTTCCATTTTATTTTACATATTTTCTGTGGTTTGTAGTTTAGAAGGGCTGTGGTTGGGGGCAGTTCAAATTGTTCTCCCATGATAGTTTTCAAATTTTGAGTAATGTCTCCCCAAAATGGGAGTAGTTTCGGGCAGTGCCACCAGATATGGGCCATTGTGCCCGGAGATCCGCAACCTCTCCAGCATGTGGCATTAGATTGAGGATATATTCGTTTAAGCCTGTCAGGGGTAAGGTACCATCTAAACAGGACTTTGTGGTTAAGCTCCAAAATTCTGGGGGAGGAGGAGGACTTGGCGGAGTTATAACATATGTTATCCCATTGCTCTTTGGGTATAGAGATTCCTAAATCAGTTTGCCAGTTAGTAATATATGAGGATGGGGGTAGGGTAAGGGTGTCATCTAACAGTCTTTTAGTAATAGACAGTGAACCTCTAGGCGTCACTCCCTCTAGACAGAGTCTTTCAAATTTCGTCAGATCCCTCAGTAAATCCTGTTTATGGGGTGATGAGCCTAGTAAATGTGTAATTTGAGCATATTTTAGCCATCGGGAGAAAGTTCCACCGACTAGTTCTATAAGCTGCGATCTGAGTTTCAATTTTCCTCCCTCGGTCAGGTAAGTGAACGGTATAGTTGGGCCAGTGTCAGGGGAGTACGCTTCGTTCAGGATAAGCCCCCCGTGGAATTCCGCATTTATCGGAATTGGTGTCATTGGTGAGATGTATGTCGTGAGACCTTTAGTCTTAAGTCTGATGTTATCCCATGTACGGAAGTAGTGAGCGTAGAGGGGGGAGGTTCTAGCTAGTGTGGGTCTACATGCTTGTTTAATCCAACACAATGGTCCTAAAGTGGGTGAGCGCAACAGGAAGGAATCTATGGAGGACCATGCTTTTGTATGTGTGATGTCATGCCACTCTAGGATTTTTTGTAGGACTACAGCTTTATAATAATGTGATATTAGTGGTACCCCCAGGCCTCCCTTGCGCAGGGGTTTCATCAAGATCTTTTTACTAATACGGGGTTTTACCTTTCCCCAGATAAAAGAATTTATCATGGATTGTAATTTAGTCAGGAAATACAA
The DNA here is from genome assembly GCF_027579735.1 of Bombina bombina. Taxonomy (NCBI): domain Eukaryota; kingdom Metazoa; phylum Chordata; class Amphibia; order Anura; family Bombinatoridae; genus Bombina; species Bombina bombina. Next base: position 979,362,743 of record NC_069499.1, on the reverse strand, counting down.
TGGCAGTTGGATTGGTGCAGCCTGAAGAAGATACAGGATTTGGGGCAAGGTGGTCATTTTAACTGCCTGGATTCTTCCCCACCAGGACAGGGGTTTCTCCTGCCAGGAGTCAAAATCTTTCCTGAGTTTATATAATAGTGGTATGTAATTGAGTTTAAACAATTTGTTAACAGAGGGGGCCAAATAAATTCCAAGGTATTTGAGTTTATCCTGAAGTAGAGTGTATGAGCAAAGGGTTTTGAGGTTCTCAAAGCTTTCTTTTGGCAGGTTAATATTAAGGATTTCAGATTTTCTAGCATTGATGGAGAAGTTAGAGTGGGAACTAAATCTCTTAAATTCTGTCAATAAGTGTGGCAGGGACTTGTGTGGATGTGTTAAGAAGGTGAGAACATCGTCAGCATAAAGAGTGAGCTTATACGTGTTGGGACCTAGCTGTGGGCCTGTGATATGTGGGTTTCTCCGAATGTGGGCCGCTAGTATCTCAATGGATACGGCAAACAGTAGGGGAGACAGGGGACACCCCTGTCTCGTGCCATTCTGGATTCTAAAGCTGTTAGAGAGTGTGTTATTTGCCCTGACCTTGGCGGTCGGGCAGGAGTAGAGGCTAAAGATCCTCCAAAGCATCATGGGTCCTATCCCAATAGTAGTCAGGCAAAGCCTCAAGAAGGCCCAGTCCAGCCGGTCAAATGCTTTCTCAGCATCAGTTGAGATCAGGATGGTGGGTATTTTTGACCGGCCGGACTGTTCAATTAGGTGTAAGACCCTTGTGGTGTTGTCCCTTGCCTCTCTTTTTGGGATAAAGCCAGATTGGTCGGTGTGAATGACCTGTGGCAAGATTTTATTCATTCTGGACGCTAATATTTTTGAGTAAAGCTTAATATCTGTATTAAGTAAAGATATTGGTCTATAGTTGCCCACCTGAGTGGTGTCCTTATCCGGCTTAGGGATAACTGATATGTATGCCTCAAGGGAGCCCTCTGACCATGTTGTTCCCTTATCTATGGACTGAAATAGAGTTGTTAAGTGGGGGATGAGTAGGTTTTTATATTGTTTATAGTAGGCATTTGAGAACCCGTCTGGACCTGGGCTTTTATGTAAGGGGAGGGAATTTATGGCTGTTGTTACTTCCTGAGGAGTAATGGGGCTGTCTAGGAGTTCTGATAACTCTTTAGGGATGCTAGGAAGAGAGGCGTCTTGTATGTACTGTTCTGTGGCTAAGGGCGTTGCAGTTGCTGGGGGGGTCTGTAGGTTATAGAGACTGCTATAGAAGTTTTTAAACTCCTCAACTATTGAGGGGCTACTTACTAAACTGTGCCCCGCAGTATTCACTATCTTATGAATATGCGTGTTTAGCCTACGCTCCCTAAGGACTCTAGCAAGAGAAGGGCCTATCTTATTAGACCTAGCCAGGGATGTCTTTTTGAGATATATCGCCCTAGTTTGGGCTTCCTTGTAGAGTAATCTATTTAAGTCATTCCTGTGTTGCCTCAGGAGGTCGGAAAGGGAGAGGTCAGCGGGTGTTTCTTGGTGTTGTTTCTCTAGAGTGCGAATGGAATGCAGAATAGTCGAAATTTGAGTTCTAAAGTGTTTTGTCTGTAAGGCTTTATGTTTGATCAGTTCTCCACGCAGGACCGATTTATGTGCTTCCCAAAGTGAGTGGGGGGAGATGTCATTTGTGTTATTAATTCTAAAGTATTCCTCAACGGTATCTGCTATGTGTTTGGAGAGTATTTTATTTTTTAGCAACGCTTCGTCTAGCTTCCAAACAAAGGGGGATAGAGGGGTTTCTGACCATTCAAGGGTTATTGATACCATAGCGTGATCTGACCAACTAGTTGGGGTAAGTTCTGCATTCTGAATTTGACCATATATAGATTGATCAGCTAAAACATAGTCTATGCGGGAGTAGTTTCTGTGTGGGTTTGAGTAGAAGGTGTAGGTGCGTTGGGAAGGGTGTTTCAGTCTCCATGTGTCAAGTAAAGTCAGGGTTTGCGTGAGGGACATTGTGTCAGTGAGTGTTTTAGGGGGAACACTGCTGCGTCCTGTCGAACAGTCCAAGGTGGGGTCAAATGCTAAGTTAAAGTCCCCTGCCATGACAAGAGGTCCCTTCAGGTGAGAGAGAATATGACGTTTGAGTGTTTTCAGGAATTTGGACTGTTTTGTGTTAGGAACATAAATGTTAGTCAATGTTAACGGCCTGTTAAATAGTAAGCCAGTCACTATTATCCACCTACCTCCCGGGTCAGAGACAGTTTCTAGTAGTTGGAATGGTAAATGTCTATGGAACAGAATCCCCACCCCTCCTGTTTTCCTAGTGTTATGGGAAAAGTATCCCACAGGGTATTCTTTGTTAGAGAATAGAGGGGGGGAGTCCTTAGGGAAGTGGGTCTCCTGGACAAAGACTATGTCTGCTTTTATTTTTTTGAACCACGCCAGTGCTACGGAGCGTTTGGTGGGAGAGTTGAGCCCTTTAACGTTCTGTGTAACTATTGAGACTAATGGAGGCGCCATGGTGTTCTGGATAATCGGCAGTTTAAGATGTGAAACCAAAGTGTATGCAGGTGGGTGCTAACGGGTTTGCTAAGGGGAATAAGAAGGGTAGTTCTTACCTGAAGCCGCAATTCCTTTCGAAGCGTACCGCCCCATCCAGACCAATTGGACAGAGTAAGAGTAGGGAAGAAAAGGGGGAAACAGAGGACAGATAAAAGTCTAAAAGGAGAAAACACAATAATTAATAATCCAGTTGTAGACTGAACATCAATATGAAAACACCAAAAATTAAACAAACAATGCATGAGTATTCTAACAGGAGTACTCATATATAGAGTGGGGGGGAAAAGTGGCTGCTACTACGTTTGGTAGCAGGCCGGTTATCTAATCACATTATTTATAGGAACGTGAATTCTGGTAGGTCATCTAGGAATATGGGCAGCAATTGTAACAGGCCATATGGGAGGTTAATCTCACTTTTGACAGCTGAGATAATCAACAGACATTAATAACCATATGTAGGGACTAAGTGGGGGGACATTAAAACTGGGGGTCTAATGTTACTGCTATAAGTCTAGATGGCTAGGAACCAGTTGCTTATTCTAGGTATGTACAGTATGGCTAATGAAAAACAAAAAGCATAACCGTATATTCTTTGCATTAGTTCAATGATTTTCAAGGGGATCAATCCGGGTTAGAGGATGGTTCTTTGGGCTGTGTTCTGTTTCGTTTGTGGCGTGAGACCTGAGTCCAATCTTGTCGTCTTGTTCGCTGATCTTTAAGTGGGGGAGGCATGTCGGATATGGAGGGGAGAGTAGGGGGCCGAATGCCCAGTTGGGAGCAGAAGGATTCCAGATCTTCGGGGCTTCTGTAGATAGCAGTAACATTGTCCTTTACTACTCTGAGACAGAAGGGGAAGCCCCAACGGTATGGTATTTTTTGTTCTCTCAAAAGCAGTGTCAGAGGTTTAGCCTCCCTCCTCTTTGTTAAAGTCATTTGACTCAGGTCTGCAAAAAATTGTAAAGCATATCCTTCAAAAGTGATAGGTGCTCGTTGTCTTGCTGCAGATAGGATATCCTCTTTGTCTTTGTAGTTAGTGAATTTCAGTATAATGTCCCGCGGGGGTGCGGGGTCTTTGGGCAGGGGTCTTAAGGCACGATGAAAACGGTCTAGCAGGTATTCCTTTCCCCCGGCCTCCTGATGTTTGTTTCCCATAAGCTCATTAAACAGTTTCTGGAGAAAGGGCAGCAGGTCTGCAGCTTTAATAGATTCAGGGACTCCCCGTATCCTGATATTGTGGCGTCTGCCTCTATTATCCAGGTCCTCAACCTGGTCCTGTAGTTGCTGAATTATATTGGAGTTGCATGTTGAATGTTGGATTTGTTGATCAAGTAGCCTGTCTGTGCTTTCTAGGCTTTCTTCCAGATTTGCAATTCTATTGCCTATTTCGCTAATTTCTTTTTTAACCTCAGTGAGGCATGATTTAATCATTGAGCTAACTTGTGTTATGAAGTTGGAGAAATCTTCTTTTGAGGGGAGAGATAGTATGTCTGCCTTAGTAAGAATATTGTCTTCTTCCAATGTTATGTCCGACTCTGTCTGTGCAGGGGGAGATTTTGAAGGAGAAGAGGGAGTATGTGCAGTGGGGTTATCCATTGCCTTAAAGAAAGAGTGAACTTTAGGTGTAGCTGCCCCAGTTCCCTTTAATGTTTTTTCAGTTCTGGGCCCTTTCCTAGTAGCCATGAAGAAGCAATGTTAAACCAGGTTTAGATGGAACTATCAGAGTCAGGCTAGTGCCGGGTAGTGAGCTAGGTTGCTGCCCGTTGAGAGGGGATTAATCACTCCTGGTAAAAATGGAGAGGATTGAGATGAAGAGGATTTTTGCAACTGTTATCTAGATATCCTCGTGGCCTGGTTCTGGCGGTTATAACTGCCCATTATCCTTGAGTTATTCACAGTGTCTTAGTTTGTGCTAACATATGGTGTGTGGCAGATTCATCTATATATATTGTCACAGGGTTTCATTCCCCTTTATGTAGCGGCTCTGTATGTGTGGCCTTGTGTAGAAGCTCTGAAAGATTTACTCACTGCGGCGTATGTAGCCGTTGGATTTTGCGGTCACGTATCGGCTCGATGTCTGCTCACAGTCTCCTGTATTCCGGTGGGGTGAGATGATGGTTAGTCAGCCGAGCAGGCCTGCGGTTTGAGAATGTAGTGGCCTCCGGGTGATTGTGTCGGACCGCGTGGTCGGCCGCGCTGTGTTAGAGGTGCTGATCTTCTACGGTGCTGGCTGGAGTTTAAAACTTCTATTACTCGATCAATGATGTCAGCAGGTGTTCTGTGGCTAATAGGCACTTATAGATAGATGTTCCTAAGCCGTTAAAAGTTTGATAACACCGGCCTCACACCGGAGCTCTTTCAGCTTGCGTCCATTTCTGAAGCAGGCTAGCTCCGCCCCCTCCTGTTGTAATATTCTTTTAAATAATCATTCTGCACTCTACCATGCAACCCTTAAAATGTTATCTTTTATAAACTTCATCCCTAATAACTAACATAACAAACCTATTAACTATAAACTCAATTTAAACCTTAAACTAGGTGTTTCCAAACAGTGTCGAGGGGGGACGGGGAAGGGAGTAGATAGAAGAAGAAAAAAATAAAAATAAAAACGTAAAACCCCATTTTTTTAAGAAAAGAGAGTTTCAATCCTCTATTACGCCTGATACCTCCTGGGTGGGGGAAGCATTAAGTAAGGACATCGACTCCCCCCTTAATGTAGCCTCTATCATTATCTCGTGTTGCATAAAAGGTTTTAGAATTTGTTTTTGTTTCCCAATTGGTAGATTTTCCAACAGGACCTTCCATTTTCTCAAAAAGGTCGGAAGTCGATGTTTGACATCCAAGATTGCATCTTGTTGTTCTATGAATAATTGTTTATGTAAGGCTTTTTTAAAGTGTGTCAAGGTGGTTGGGTTCCTGGAGCACCAAAGGGTTAATATGCAGTTTCAAGCCACCAGTGTGCAGAGGGTCAGCAAAGAGTGAAATTTATGGTTCACATTATCCCAGAGAAACAGGTAAATCTTATCAATATCAAATTTAATGTTAATGGCAAGGGTTGTTGTAACCCAATCCTGGATAAGTCCCCAGAAACGTCTGATTATTGGACATTCCAGAAAACAATGAGACAGGGAGGGGTTAGGGTATTGGCATTTCATACAGTGATTTAAGTGTTGAGGGTTCCACTTTGCCTGCCTGCTAGGTGTGATATAATCCCTGTTAAGCAGTCTAGTTTGTGCTTCTCTCATTGTCATGTTTAGTGTAGCCAATTTAGTTTTAAGAAGACTATTTTTCAAATCTGTAATGGTGAGTTCAGTAGCTGTGTCTAACTGTAGCTTGCCTAAGATCTCAATCTGAATCTCAGCTGTTTGCCTTCTCAGTAATTCTTGATAAAACTCGGAGACTGATGGACAGGAAAGTGGAAAAAAAATCCCACAAAGAGGGAAATTATATGCACATTAAAGCACATTATATCTATTAAAGACTGGATTTCCTTGCACCCTTAAAGCCACAGTACAGTGCTATACCAACACAAAACGGACCTGAAGTGGGGAATTAAATCTCTGCAACTACAGCACTGCCCAATTACAAAAATATACTCAGCTCCTCTCAGATTGAGACCAAAAGTTTAAGTCTGCACAAATTATATTACAATGGCTTCCAAAAGACTTTCCAAATAGGACAAGCCAGTTAAAAATCAAACAGCTACGACAACAAAACTTAATAATTTCTTTAAAGTACTGGAAGTCCCAGACCCAGCATCCCCCTCATCGCAAGATTCAGAAGACATGCAGACAGACATGAGAACCACTACCCAGGGCACACTAACAGGTGAACCTCTCACGAGGGCAGATATTGACAACCTACCCACAAAAGCAGATTTTGCTTCCCTGATCTCACAAGTAGGGAAAATGATAAAGGACTGGCTCAAAGAAGTGAAAAAAGAGCTATCAGAATTAGGAGAGACAGTAGTACACATTGAAGAAGACATAGACCAATTGCATAACAAAATAGACGTACAAAATAGATCTCTAGAAGCCCAAGACTCTCTAATTCAACAAATGCAATTACAGATAGAGGACCTCGACAACCGCGGACGCCGCAATAACCTCAGGATCAGAGGAGTGTCCGAGAACATTGGCACAGCTCAAATACCACAATATCTACAGAGCCTCTTTCAGTTTTTATTAAATGATTCGGAATTACCTATCTTGCCCATGGAAAGAGCCCACAGAGCACTGAGGCCGAAGCCACCGGAAGATAAACCTCCCAGAGACATTGTATTGAAAATGCAAATCTTTGCAGACAAAGAAAAAATTATGGAAGCTTCTAGGAAAATGCGCCAAATTTCATTCGATGGAGATACCATCCAGATTTACGCAGACTTAAGCAATATCACCTTAAACAGAAGACGGGAAGCCAAATTTCTGACTCTACATCTTCAGGACTTAAAGATCCCATACACATAGGGTTTCCCATTCTGCATCAAAGTCCTACAAGGCTTGCAAACTGCAATATATAGCATGCCTGACGATCTGGAAGAGTTTTGTAAAAAGCTGAACATTCCCCAACCCACTCTACCACCTTTAGCAGGATCAACATCTGAGGAGGTAACCAGCCCTCTAAACAATCCAAAACCACAAAGACCTGCATGGAACAGAGTGAATAAGAAAAGATCATAGCCATCCTCCAGCTCACAATACCCAGTCACTAGCCCCACTTGAATCAAAACGCTGGTCAAAGATTGTACTATCCTTTTATGTGCTAACTATTCTTTAACTTTGCAGATTCTCCACTATCACCTCTTACATCCCACGCAGGCTCAGGCGCCTACACAGACTGTTTGTTGATAAAGGAAATGAGTGAGTACTTTTATCTCCAGGGTAACGTTGACTTTCAATGTTATCCGACGTTGTTTATAATGGAAATATACACCTTTTAAATAATATAACTAGGAGTTGCTGATTCTATCATGTTCATAAAATGTTATGGATGGGATAGTATCCACTTAGTCACTATGTATTGTATATGTTTATATGCAATTGTTTTGTTTAAGTTTAATGTTTTAATGTTTATTAATGTTTGTTTTACTAAATCTGGAAACACTACAAATGTAAAGGTAAAGTCTAATTGTACTTGTCAGATGAAAAGTGAGATTAAGCAGAGCATATTCTGCATGATAATGATTATGCCACACCGCAACAACACAAAGTTTAAATGGCAGCCAAAACCCCATCAAAACCTCAGATGAGTACACAACAACTTAGAATATTGACACAGAATGTCAAGGGGCCAAATTCCCCAACAAAAAGATCTTTAGCTCTTAATTGGTTCTCAAAAGTTAAAAACGAGATTGTATTTATCCAAGAAACCCACTTTAGACACAAAGAAGAACCCAAATTCACATCCAAAAACTACCCAACATGCCACTTTAGTTCACACACACACAAAAAAAGAAACGGAGTGGGGATACTGCTCCACAAATCCATCCAAATCCACAACGCCACTACACACACCAACTCAGAAGGCAGATATTTAATAATCGTAGGAGACCTCTTTAATAGACCAGTTACGCTGGCGAATATTTACGCCCCCAATACGGGCCAAGCACAATTTTTTAAGAAAATCACAGGGAAATTGTTGGAAGTAGCAAGGGGCACCACTATAATAGCAGGCGATTTCAACATAGTGCTTAACCCCAAGTTAGACTGTTCATCTGCTAAAAGCTCACAGTCCCAAAGCACCATAAAGACAATTACCCATTGCCTTAGATCACTATCACCCCTAGATGTATGGAGAATCCACCAACCAATGCAAAAAACTTACTCCTTCTACTCAAGCCCCAAAAAATCGTACTCTAGGATAGATTATATCTGTATAGACCAACTGGGATTATCACTGACTAGAGACTCTGATATCACACCAACTCCATGGTCTGACCACTCATCAGTGTCTTTGACTCTTGACTGGCCCAAAAAACCCACTACAGACTTCTGCTGGAGACTGGATGACACACTATTGTTACAACCCCAAATTTCAGAGAAAATAGGGAAAACACTAACTGAGTATTTCCAATTTAATACATCCCCCCAATTCCCCCCCATCAGTAGTCTGGGAAGCACATAAAGCAGTGGTTAGAGGGGAATTCATCAAACAAAAAGCTATTCTCACTAAAAAATACAATCTAGAATAACATCAATTAACAAACCAGCTTAAAGACGCGGAACTCAAACACATGCAACACCCGGAACTAGCAAGTACCCTCGACCACCTCACTAAAATTAGACACAACTTAAATAATCTCCTTGCAGAGGAAGTCCATAGGAAGGCCTATTATCTAAAGAAATTATATTTTGTAGAGGGGAATAGAGCAGGACCGTTACTTGCCAAAACACTGAAGAGGAAAACATTCGCCAATTACATAAATAAAATGTCAGACACCACGAGCAAAGAAATTTACGACTGTAAGGGAATTACGAATGCATTCAGTAAATATTACAGTTCTTTATACAACATTTTACCTGATCATAACACACAAAATAGCACACTCATAGATAAATACCTAGAAGAGGCAAATCTACCGTCCATACCAGACCCTCTTAGAGATTCCCTAGATGAGCCTTTCTCTGAACAAGAAGTAGCTAAGGCTATTAAGAAATTTCCAACACATAAAAGCCCCGGACCGGATGGTCTAACAAATTCCTACTACAAGCATTATCAACAGTTATTAGTGCCCCACTTAACAAATCTATTTAACTCTTTAGACGAAGATGGCCTTTTATCCCCACAGATACTTGAGGCACACATTACAGTAATTCAAAAGGAAGGTAAACCCACAACAGAACCAAGCAGTTATCGCCCGATATCGCTATTAAATAGCGATATAAAAATCTATGCCAAGGTTATAGCACAAAGAATCAACTCGGTTCTTCCGGACTTGATCCACTTGGATCAAGCAGGCTTTGTCCCTCTGAGGAAAACAATAGACAACACTATTAGAATTACCCACATTTTAGACTATGCCAACATCCACAAAATCCCTATGTTCGTAGTATCCACAGATGCGGAAAAGGCCTTTGATAGGGTGGCCTGGCCTTTCCTTAGAAGCACATTACATCACTATGATTTTGGATCTACCATGATAAACAGAATCTTTCAATTATATTCATCTCCCTCAGCAAGGGTTAAGGTTAACGGGGTACTATCCCAACCCTTTAAAATTACCAATGGAACGAGACAGGGTTGCCCACTCTCACCAATCCTATTCGTACTTACCATGGAAGCATTAGCAGCTCATGTGCGAGCCAACCCAAATATTAAAGGGGTAAACATTGGCCCTAATCATTATAAGATTTCAATGTTTGCGGACGATGTCCTGCTCACATTGACTTCCCCTACACGCTCACTAGCAGCTCTCATGGAGGAATTTGACACCTTTGGCCGATTATCCAATTTTTTAATCAATTAACAAAAATCGGAAATTCTGAATGTCTCTCTCCCTCAGAGGGACATGCAACTTATTAAGTCCACTTGCCCTTACAAAGTAAAAAATTCTCAATTGAAATACTTAGGAGTCCAATTAACGCCCAAAATATCAGAACTGTACGATGCCAATTACAAAACCTTATCTTCCACGATACAACACACTCTAAAAAACTGGCAAGATAGGCCATTGTCATGGTGGGGGAGAATCCAGGCTATAAAAATGACAATCTTGCCGAAAATCCTGTGCATATTTCAGACAGTACCAATAACACTCCCCAAATCCTACATTCAACAACTTCAAAAAAGCGTAAACTCATTTATCTGGGGAAAACAAAAGCCACAAATTAATGCAGCCACACTCTACCTTTCTCTTAGAGGAGGAGGATTGGGGGCCCCGAATTTGGAATCATACTACCATTCAGTGGTGCTGCAAAACATACTGGACTGGCACAGCAAAAAAGAAGCCAAAGCATGGATATCCTTAGATTCCCAGATAATAAAAGTGCCCAGACCTGGCTCAGTGTGCTAGATCCCCAAATCGTTGAGACCCCCTATATGCCAAATATCCCCCCTTTTTAAACACATCTTTGATACGTGGGACTACTTGGTCTGGAGATTCACGAAATTTTCCACACAACAATCTCCACTTACACCAATATCCTCTAATATGGAGCTCACGGGGGGATACGAGCCCCTTAAAAACACTAAAGTCACTTGGGAGTTACCGGACTCGGTTCCCATCATCACACTTCTAGACAATCACTCACTTAAATCTAGACAAAATTTGGCTAATATATTGAACGGCACATTTGCATCCTGGTTAAAGCACTCCTAGCTTAGCAACTTTATACACAGTTATCACTTCAAAGAGAACTTAGTTAGATCCCCAAATCCTTTTGAGCCTCTTTGCCTATCAGCAATACCCACTAGGGGTACTCTCTCAGTGGCTAAAAACACCCTTGTAAATGCCGTGCAGTTACATCCCCCGCTATACACATCTCACTGGCAACGAGATCTAAATGTCCAAATAGACGAGAATGAATGGCAGAAAATATTTAATAACACCCGTAAATCCTCAACCTCCACAAGATTCATTGAATTGAATTTCAAAATCCTTATGCACTGGTATCTGACACCACATAGGCTACACAGGATTTACCCTTCCTCTGCGGCAATATGTTGGAGAGGATGTGGTGATACAGGTACAATGGCACACATATGGTGGAAATGCAACAAGATTGCCCCCTTTTGGAATTCATTAGAACCTTTACTTAAAAAATTCATGGGTGAAAAATTTACACTATCCCCCACAGTAGTCTTACTAAACCAAAACCCCCTAATGTAAATGCAAAATACCCAACACACTGTTACGGATTTGCCTAAATAGCGCAAAAGCCCTGATCGCGCAGAACTGGATGTCCCCATTAGTTCCAACTTACCATCAGTGGTTGTCGAAGGTAACTGAAGTCATTCCTTTAGAGCAGTATGGTTACTACAGGCGTAACCAATTAGACACATTTTTGGAGGTCAAATTTTACTGGGAATCACTCGCTAAGTCACCGTAGAGTTCATTATAGTGCATTACATCAGAAAGTGACCCGATTAAGATAACAACCTGACTTAAACGTAAGGCCACTCAATAGGTTCTTATAAATTAAATAGATAAATTCTCTAGGATACAACACAAGCAAATGACTCTCATACCTCACAAGTACAGATAGTATGTTTCCAGTTGTTTCTTTCTTTTGTTATATTGTTAATGTTCTTACAAGTTAATGTTTTTATTCTCTGATAACCACAAATGAATGACTTGCTCACCAATCCCGTTCTCTAAGGAAAACTTTTAAAGAGGGAAGTCTTTCTAAATCCCCCTATCTCAAGATCCGGCTTAAAACAAGCTGGACATGGACATTGAAACTGGACTAATATGCGTACCCTCACCCTCTTAAATGACTTTGATGTTCTATGCTGTATATTAGGTCAACACAATGTATATATGTCGTTCCGATTTGAAAAATCAATACAAATTATTTACACAAAAAAAAACTCAGAGACTGAAAACCTTCCCAGAGTAAATGCAGTTTGTGAGATTGCAAATGGAGCCTGGCTCCAAAATTTTGGGTTAGAGTCAACTAGGGTCATTATGTAATGCCGAAGTTGTAGGTAGGCATAGAAGTGCGTATGGGGAATGTAAAATTTGGTTCTTAAGTCCTGAAACGTTCTTACAGTGTGCGACAATGTATCCAGAGCATCCCCCACCCTGCTAAGTCCCCTCTCCCTCCAAAATTCCAAAGAAGCGTATTTATCTCCCGCTGGGAAGTTTGCATTACCTGATATAGGAATTAACTTAGGAGATGGTTGTAGTTGTCCTAGCCATGTATGGGCCTGTGACCAAGCTATGAGAGGATCTTTATATAGAAAGTTGTTTTTAAAATGTTGTTGGAGATCTTTCAGGGGACAGTATGGAAGGTAGGCCAGGGCATATGGGGCTGTAACTGATTCTTCCAAGGATTTGTCATAAAAGTGTTCTGTGTCTAGTTGCCAGTCCATTACCACTCACAGCAAGGCCGCCCAGTTATAGAGCCGGATATTTGGAAGACCTAGTCCCCCATCTAGATAAGAGAGTTGGGGTTTTTGGGCAGCTATTCTCGGCTTTTGTCCTCGCCAAATAAATTGTCTTATGGCCCTTTCCATTCTCCAAATATCACCCTTAGCCAACAAAAAAGGCAGCATTAACATAGGATACAGGGGTTTTGGCAAGAGTGACATTTTAAATAGGTTGACACGGCCGGTGAGGCCTAAAGGAAGATCTTTCCATGTATCAAGTTGGGAGCCTATAGAAGTACACTGTGTTTCAATATTTAGTTTATATAGTGTATGAGGGTTTTTGTTCAGGTTTATACCCAGATAAGATAGTGAGCGAGACACTTCCACAAAGGGGTACACTGTATCCTCGGCATCATCCCTACATAACCACAGTATCTCTGACTTGGATTTCTTAATCTTGTAGCCTTACAGTTTACCAAACAACTCCAGGGTTTCAATGATCTTAGGAACATGAAGTTTGGGAGAGTCAACAAACAAGAGCATGTCATCCGCATATAAAGCCAACTTATGGGCATTATTATTGATGTTCACACCTGGGAAAACCTGTTTCAGCTTCCCTGCCAGGGGTTCTATAGCCAAGTCAAATATCAACGGAGACAAAGGGCACCCCTGTCTGGTACCTCTCTCCAAGGCAAAATCCGGTGAGAAACTACCATTAACTAGAATGGGGGCCATGTGGGTTGAGTATAACTTATGCAAGACTTGTAAATAGGGCCCCTGAAAATTGAAGCGTTCTAACGCCTTGAATAGGTAAGGCCATTCCACTCGATCGAAAGCTTTCTCCGCATCGAGGGATAAGAGAAAAGCTCCCGACCCTTCATCAGTTGAGTTAGAGTTCCCCTGTTCCCAGTAGTGGTTTATAACCTGGAGCACTCTTCTAAGATTTGTCACGGAGGTTCGCCTATATACAAAGCCCGTTTGATCGGGGTGAAGAAGAGAGGGCAAAATAGTTTTTAATCTATTTGCTATCCGCATTAAGGAGCGAGGTTGGGCGATAAGATTCTGGAAGTGAGTGGTCTTTCCCTGGCTTAGAAAGCAAGGTGATATGTGCAGATGAGAAGGTATTGGAGGGTAAAATGTTGCCGGCAGTAATAACCAATAGAATTCTTTCGGAAGACCATCAGGTCCCGCTGCCTTCCCCAGTGCCAAAGACTTAATTGTTAACTGAGTCTCCTCCAATGAGATGGGTGCATTGAGTGATTCTAATTGTTCTTCACTCATCTGAGGGAGTACTATTGTACTCAAAAACTGCTTAGATGCAGCTTCATCTGCCTCGGGCTGTTTGGTGTATACATTTTTAAAGTATGATGCAAAGCACTGTGCCACCTCAGGTGTTGACTTGTAAGTGACACCCTTGTATTGTAATGCAGCCACTTCCCTTCTAGTTTCTTTTCTATTCACCAAAGAGGCCAACAGCTTACCTGACCGGTTCCCAAATCTATGAAATTTACTCGCAGTCTTTAAGAGTCCCAATGCAGCTTTTTGTTTCAAAAATGCTTCCATTTCCTCTTTAATTAGGAGGACTTCCTCATATGTCTCCCTAGACTTATTCAAACTGTATGCCCTCAAGATCTTTCTGCAGATCATTATATTTTCTTTCAAGTTTGTTTTTCAAATTTGCCACATAGGATATAATCTGCCCTGTGAGAATCCCAGAACAGAGGGGGCATCCCTAAATGCTGTTGGTTGTCGGTAAAGAAGTCATTCCAGCAATGAACCAGGAATTTCTGGAAAGTCTCAGAGTGTAATAGATAGGAGGGGAATTGAAGTGTGTTTCTATTTGGCCTGGGTCTATGCAGTTGTAATGTTAGCCCTATTGGAGCATGATCAGATAGTAGGATTGTATGTATTTTCTCCTGTCTAACACAAGGGATTAGAGAATCCGATACCAAAAACATGTCTATCCTGGATAGTGAACCCGCAGTTATAGACAGGCAAGTACAATCTCTTTCCATTGGATGCCTCCTTCTCCATATGTCGCACACTTCCAGGTCCAGCTGTAATTTTTTAAATATTTTATGTTCAAATTTACCTTTATATCTCAAGAGCCTAGAGTTAACCCTCTCTGGATGGAGCCAGGATCTATCCAACTGGGGGTTGGGGGCCAGGTTAAAGTCTCCTCCGATAATAAAAGGAAAGCCTACAAATGGGGTCAAAGCTTGTATAAATGTATCCCAAAAAAGAGGGTCTTTGTTGTTAGGTGCATAGAGATTACAAAGTATGTATATTGTGTTTTGTAGTTTAATTTTTAAAATAAGGAACCTACCCTCACCATCCTTATAAGTTTGAAGAATATCTACCGCATTTCTTATCCCAAATAGAATGGACAAACCCCTACTAGAGCTTGTGTAAGATAAGTATGAGAGTGATCCCACCCATGTTCTTTTTAATTTATCATGTTCTACGTCTATCAAGTGCGTTTCCTGTAGGAATGCAATGTCGGAATCCAATCTCCTCAGATGGGACAGTATAGAACTTCTTTTCACTGGGGAGTTAATACCCCCAACATTCCATGATGTTAATTTAAGTGACATTTATTACACTTGTGGGAGAGTATAGCCATATAGCAATAGAGATGGGAAGAAAAAAAAAAAAAAGGAAAAGGGAGAAACTCCCCCCCCCCATCCCCAGCTGCATCTTACATCCAGAAGAAACAAATTTGTTTTGGACACATAAGCATAATCGTTTAGGACAGATCAAACATTTCTCTGCAGTCATTAAAAGCTTATTCTCACAAGTAGATATTATAAGTTTTGTATAAGCCATCCCATGAACATCTAGGTTAAAACCAATATATCGTTCCTCACTAATACAGACTAACACCACTCAACAGTATCTATTCCAACTCGTACGTTCCCTAGGGTGTTCATGTGGTTCAACTTTTATGTATTCTCCTTTGTTGCTTGGCAAGGGTGTAGTCTCAGAAGTGTTCTCTACATGTGAGTTAGAGTGTAGGAATTTCTGACCTCCTAAGTCCATGGTTGTGTAAGACTGGTCCAAGACTAAAAGTGTAGTGCTGCTATGTAGTGTTTCAGTTTCTGCAAATAGTACCTCCCTGTCTAATGCAAAATTGTATTGAATTAATCCCAGAACCCTATAACCCTGCACCTCATGGAGATCTGCTTGTGTATCCTTGCATGTCTGGGACATTCCTCTGATCATCTTGTTGATAATGTGAAGAAACTGGTAATTGTTATCCCTTAGTTTTGTGAGATACATTATTACATTATATGCATGATAATCTAATTGAATCAAACCTAGAACACAAATACATTCCAAAACAGAAAATAGATTTAGAACGCAGGCATTTTCCAGAGCAAAATATGGTGTGTTATCAAATGGTAATTGAAAGCCCTTAAAACAAAGAACATAATTGCTCAGCCATTGTAAACAATTGTTTACAGAATGGGAATAAAGCCACATCATTAAAAAACAAATGTAGTCACTGAACATACACTAATATTTAAGGCATGTAACTTTTAAACTCTTCCAAACATAGAACATTAGTAGAAAATAGAAAAGAAATTAAAATTAGACCCAAGGTCCCATCTTGAACCGGCCATGGCATGTAAACATTTGGTACCTGAAAACCACCAAAAGCAAAAAAACACTTTATCAACCAGTAGCTGAATAACTGTTTACAGCATGTAATAAAGCAGGCTACATTATTAGTAGAAACATTGACGGTGTGTCCGCCCTCCCCCCCTGATTGGCCTATTTTACTTTCAGTGGAAAAACAGAAAACCAGGTTGCGCCTAATTAATTTTATCTTGGGTGTCCAGGACAAAACTAATTGTCTAAAAGTGAAAATATACAACTAAACTAAATTGTAAATAAATATTTGAGGTGGTAAAATATATATAAAATATGGTTTATTAAAATATCTTTGAGACAATGAATAATCCTTTAAATTTGGTTTTATTCTAAAATTATTATGCTAAAAACATATATATACAATTTTATTGGAAAGAACAGATATAAACATAAAAAAAGTTAATATAATACAGATACAAATTGTAAATTTAAAATTTGATTGGCCAATCTAACTTAGGTTTATATAATAAATCTTTTAATAAACTGGACACATTGCATCAGTAACCTAAGGGAACCATTCGAGCAATATATGCAATAAATCAAAAAAATAAATATATAAATATAGTGTGTGTAATTGTTCAAATGTTGTTGTGTAATTGTTCTAATGTTGTTGTTTGATTAAAAACCATCCATATGACAGATATAATAGATTTAAATGATTATGCTGTTTTGTGGGGTATCTTTATAGCAGTTCAATTCCTTGTGTTTCTTCGTATATACTTTTTTCACTTCTAGCAGGATAAGGCAAGAATCACTTTCCCAAAAATATTCAGAAAGATAATTGTCATATAATAAGTTCCAGGAGATGTATTCAGCAAATACCGGTATAAGCTATTATTTCAATGTAATCCTTCATGAGGAGAAATTTAAAATAAGTCTTACTTTCAAATTTGCAGGTAGGAGCGTTATCCTAGGTCCACATAGAGTTTTTTATTTTGAAGGCAACCGCTCCCTTGCTTAGTAGCGTCTTGTTCTCACGCTAGCGGTGGTTGATTCAAATCCCAGGCCGGTCCGTCTCATACAGTCATCCGTCACTTCCTGTTTAACAGTGACTCGGTATCCTCACAGTGGATATCCCCAGACTGATGTGTCCTCAAGAAATTGGAAAAGTTTGAACGCTACGCGTTTCAGCCGCTACTGCAGCCTTTCTCAAGCGATTTTGATTCTTAGCCTCATCTATCCTGCTATTTTATAGACCATAGTCTGAAAATTTAATTGAATAATTGTGATTTAAATATACATCAATTTATTAATTCGATGAAAATGGAAGGGAACGAAGAAACCTAAAATGCTTGTCAATAAAACAGTATAGTAAACATAAATATTTATATCTATTCTTCAAAATTTATTTATTTGAATTGTTTAAAGTCATAAATAAATATTTGTTCAAAAATAAATATGTTTCCTAAATTGGTTTTGAACTCGTGGTTTTACAGTTGGGAGAGTGATGTTCTCTCCAATGAGCTATATATAAGTCAGTTATACCTGTTGATATTTATAGTATTTGAAGCTCTATTTTTGTTGTTTCTCTACCAGTCTTATTTCCCTTATTTAAAAGGGAAATAAGTCTGGTAGAGAAACAACAAAAATAGAGCTTCAAATACTATAAATATCAACAGGTATAACTGACTTATATATAGCTCAGTGGAGAGAACATCACTCTCCCAACTGTAAAACCACGAGTTCGAAACCAATTTAGGAAACATATTTATTTTTGAACAAATATTTATTTATGACTTTAAACAATTCAAATAAATAAATTTTGAAGAATAGATATAAATATTTATGTTTACTATACTGTTTTATTGACAAGCATTTTAGGTTTCTTCGTTCCCTTCCATTTTCATCGAATTAATAAATTGATGTATATTTAAATCACAATTATTCAATTAAATTTTCAGACTATGGTCTATAAAATAGCAGGATAGATTAGGCTAAGAATCAAAATCGCTTGAGAAAGGCTGCAGTAGCGGCTGAAACGCGTAGCGTTCAAACTTTTCCAATTTCTTGAGGACACATCAGTCTGGGGATATCCACTGTGAGGATACCGAGTCACTGTTAAACAGGAAGTGACGGATGACTGTATGAGACGGACCGGCCTGGGATTTGAATCAACCACCGCTAGCGTGAGAACAAGATGCTACTAAGCAAGGGAGCGGTTGCCTTCAAAATAAAAAACTCTATGTGGACCTAGGATAACGCTCCTACCTGCAAATTTGAAAGTAAGACTTATTTTAAATTTCTCCTCATGAAGGATTACATTGAAATAATAGCTTATACCGGTATTTGCTGAATACATCTCCTGGAACTTATTATATGACAATTATCTTTCTGAATATTTTTGGGAAAGTGATTCTTGCCTTATCCTGCTAGAAGTGAAAAAAGTATATACGAAGAAACATAAGGAATTGAACTGCTATAAAGATACCCCACAAAACAGCATAATCATTTAAATCTATTATATCTGTCATATGGATGGTTTTTAATCAAACAACAACATTAGAACAATTACACAACAACATTTGAACAATTACACACACTATATTTATATATTTATTTTTTTGATTTATTGCATATATTGCTCGAATGGTTCCCTTAGGTTACTGATGCAATGTGTCCAGTTTATTAAAAGATTTATTATATAAACCTAAGTTAGATTGGCCAATCAAATTTTAAATTTACAATTTGTATCTGTATTATATTAACTTTTTTTATGTTTATATCTGTTCTTTCCAATAAAATTGTATATATATGTTTTTAGCATAATAATTTTAGAATAAAACCAAATTTAAAGGATTATTCATTGTCTCAAAGATATTTTAATAAACCATATTTTATATATATTTTACCACCTCAAATATTTATTTACAATTTAGTTTAGTTGTATATTTTCACTTTTAGACAATTAGTTTTGTCCTGGACACCCAAGATAAAATTAATTAGGCGCAACCTGGTTTTCTGTTTTTCCACTGTATCCACTTAATATCAATTTTTTTAAAGGTTTTATTGATATAACTGGGTTGTTTAGTGAAACTATAGTTCACCACTAGTACCAATATCTTACATTCGCCTTACATACTATTTTACTTTCAGACCATGATGGCAGGTGCAAAAAAAATGTCCCTGACATTGTCAATCGTTGTATAGCCCAAACTGTAACAAAAAGCATAGCCATAAACATTTATTTTCAAAGGCATATTTATGTGCTGTCCATGGCAGATGTCCTTCAGCCAGGCCCCTGTTGCTGTTCAGTTGCAAGATAACTCTCCACAGCTTGGGGGGAATTGAAAAACTTAGGGCCATGAACTGTCTGTAGTCGAAGTTTTGCAGGGAACAGAAGCCACTTGTCTGCCTTGCTGGTAGAGACGGGAGCAGATAGGGGTAAAATCCTTGCGTTGTCTGAACACCTCAGAGGAGAAGTCCTGGAAAAACAGGAGTCTGCTGCCTTCATAAACCACTTCCTTCTGCATTCTATATGCTCTGAGAATCCGCAGTTTCTCTTGAAAATTAAGGCACTTGAAAATGACTTGCCTTGGTTTTGCGTTATTGGCATCCATGCTGCGTTCCGGACCCACTCTGTGAGCCCTCTCGACATCTATGGGGAGAATTTCTTGATGTATGACCAACATTTTTGGAAATATTAAGGCGGTGAAAGCTAGCAGATCTTTGCCCTTAACCCTTTCAGGCAGACCTACTATGCGCAGGTTGTTGCGACGACTGCGGATCTCAAGATCCTCTACTCGTTCCTGAAGGGTTTTGTTCTGGCGCAATAATTGTTGCAATGTATTACCAGCTTCTGTCTGTCTGTCCTCTTCCTCCAAAATCCTATTTTCTGCGGTAGTGAGGCGGGCTGAATATTGCCGCACCTCACTTGTTAGCGTGTCCAGACCAGATTGCAATGTCTCCATCTTGGGGAGAAAAAAGGATTTTAAATCTTTCATGAGTTGGCTCTGGTCTGTGTTAGAGGTAGTGGTTTCCACAGAATGTGGGGAGATCTCTGCGAGAACCTCAATCTGTGGTTTATTTTTCTTGTCACCAGCTTTATGTTTGGAGCTCATGTCCAATGTATGTGGATGTACAATCTTCTGAAAATATTTATCCACTTTCATGGGTGTACAATCAAGTGTGAGAGGATCAGGATGAAGTATTAGTGTGCAGTTGCGGTTTTCCTAGATTCCCACTTTACTTATGTGTTTATTATCTTTTATGCACTCCGAAGTAGTGGTTCACAAGTACAGTCATAAAAATTTAGTTATACCAGCTATGTATTTTTAAGTGCTTCTCCTGTCCTGCAGGCCTCACTCTCCTCCTCTCCCACTCAGGAGATGTGAGTCACAAGTACAGTAATAAAAATTTGCAATGGCAGCTATAAAACTTTTAAGTGCTTCTCTTGTCTGGCAAGTTTTCCACTCAGGAGTTGTGGATCACAGGTACAGTCATAAAAAATGTAGCTATACCAACTATGCAGTAAGAAACGTTTCTCTTGTCCGGTAAATTTTCACTCAGAATTTGAAAGCCACAAGCACAATCATAAAAAATTTAGCTATACCAGCTACAAAAGTTCAGTGTTTTTTGTTCAGCAGCCTTTTCCCTTAGTAGTCTAATGACAATAACCGCGCCCTTCCTCTCCCTCCACTCTCCTTCCCAGGGCCGCTCTCTATATCCGATAGTTACTGATTTAATCCAGCAGCCCAGTCAGCAGAGATCCCCATATAAATACTGAGCCCACACGTGGGGGGAATTTTAGCCCCAAACTTGTACTCACAATCCGGGTATGGGCTATCTGCTCACAAAGGTTCAGTCAGATGTGGCTCCGGTTCGTTCTTATCCACGGTTCCTCCGTCTTTATGTGCCAGGCCCTCTCACTCTGGCAAAATGGCGCCAACTGAGTAGCGCCGTTAGTTGCTTGCCGGGTACCGGAGGCTAGGGCCGATGTTTGCGCCCTTCACATTCAGGGGAGCAGTCAGCTCGATGCAGGTAAACAACGCCTAACAAGCTCTGTGTGTGGGGAGCAGATGGGGTCTATTTTAGCAGTTTGTATTGCCTTAGAGTTACGGAGCTCTTTACAGCACCACCATCTTCTAGTCCCGCCTACCGGAAGTCGTTCAGATTGCATTTTAACAGTTTTTCACCACTAGAGGGTGTTAGTTCACGTATTTCATATAGATAACACTGTGTTCGTGCACGAGAAGTTATCTGGGAGCAGGCACTGATTGGCTAGACTGCAAGTCTGTCAAAAGAACTGAAAAAAGGAGCAGTTTGCAGAGGCTTAGATACAAGATAATCACAGAGGTTAAAAGTATATTATTATAACTGTGTTGGTTATGCAAAACTGGGAAATGGGTAATAAAGGGATTATCTATCTTTTAAAACAATAAAAATTCTGGTGTAGACTGTCCCTTTAATGCTCAAACTTTTTACACGACTTAAAGGGACATATGATTCAGGAAGAGCATGCAATTTAAGCAACTTTCTAATTTACTCCTATTATCAAATTGTATTATTCTCTTGGTATCTTTATTTGAAAAGCAAGAATGTAAGTTTAGATGCCGTCCCATTTTTGGTGAACAACCTGGGTTGTTCTTGCTGATTGGTGGATAAATTCACCCAATAATAAACAAGTGCTGTCCAGGGTACTTAACCAAAATTGGCTGGCTCCTTAGCTTAGATGCCTTCTTTTTCAAATAAAGATAGCAAGAGAACAAAGAAAAATTGATAATAGGAGAAAATTAGAAAGTTGCTTACAATTGCATGTTCTATCTGAATCGCAAAAGAAAAAATTTGGGTTCAGTGTCCCTTTAAAAGTTTGCACTAAACTACACTATTAACCCCTAAACCCACATCACAAACTACTCTGCTACACTAGCCCTAAACCACCACACCCCCACATTGCAAACTACTCCACTACCCTATTAACACCTGACCCAAACTGCCACACACTCCACATAGCACAGTATCCACTAGCCTTTAACCCCCCAAACCAGCTAACACCCCTAACCTAAGTTACCAAAAACCAACATACAAAAATTAAAAACCTAACATTACATAAAATAAAATAAAAAAGCTAACATTACAGAAAACAAAAATCCCTACCATTGCAGAAAATAAAAAAAACATTACCAAAAATAAAAAACTCAGTTATGCCTATTCTAAAATTAAATCCCAACCCTTAAAAACCCCACCCCAAAATAAAAAACCCTATACTAATACTAAAAGTTACCATAGCAATAGCCCTTACAAGGGATTTTTGTAGGGCATTGCCCTAAAGTGACTAAGCTCTTTTTCTAAAACTATAAAATACAACCCAGTACAAGTAAACCCCCCAAAAAGGGCATTTGAAAAGGGCATTTGGTTGGGCATTGCCCTGATAATGGCATTTGCCATAAAGGGACCCAGCTCTTTTGCTGCCCTGTCAGGGTTTCTCCCTTACTTTTATTGTTATTTGCTGCTTTTTTTCTTGGCTGCCATATTTGACTCTCCTGTCTTCTCACCTTGCTTGTAGTAGAGTGTGTAACGCTGCTCACTACTCCAGGCTCCATTTTCTGGCCAAACTGGAGAACATCATCAGAGAGAGACAGGTTGCCGTCCAAGAATGATGATGTCATCATTCCCTATTTTACTACCTCAGTCCTGTTTGCCTTTGCAAGGTTAAATATTTATTTGTAGGACCAGGAACACATTTACAAAAATGCATTGATCAAATGTTTATCGGTTTTCTATTGGTCCTTGAAATGTAAATATGGAAACAATTTATTATTAAAATCAAATTAATAAAAAGACACCACAAAACAAATGAGCACAATAACAATAAAATATATGACAAGAGACAAATTGATTATTATAGGTCATAAATCCATCCACCCTCTAACTCGTTGAAAGAATGAGGGTATTAAAAGCGACCAAGCAAATATTTGGCTCCTCTTTATGTTGAGAAATCGTAACTGGGGCTAATTGGATCACACTGATTGGATGTAATTTTTTGGATCTATATTCATTGTTTACTACCTTTTCTTTATTTAAATGTAATGAAACACAAACTTGATGCAGGTAAGGTGAAGTAAAAAATGGCTATAGAATACAACGATGAGTAAAATATGAATACATTTAAATTTAAAAATTAATTGATGAATTCTCTCATCACTGTATTAAATTCATTCATGTTTTACTCATCATTGTATTCTACAGCCATTTTTAAACTCACCTTACCTGCATCAAGTTTGTGTTTAATTACATTTAAATAAAGAAAAGGTAGTAAACAATGAATATTGATCCAAAAAATTACATCCAATCAGTGTGATCCAATTAGCCGTAGTTCCAGTTTATCTTATGTCATTTAGACAAAAGTTGCATGTCGTAATACAGCTTTACATGCAACCTAAGGATGGTTTTATATCATTTTAATACTCTTGTATACATAGCACCATCTTAAACTGCAATTTGTGATTGTTTTATTCAAAAAAAAATATTATTTAAACATTTTGGATTTCAGAAAATAGTTTTCGATTTTGGAATTTTGGATTTTAGGCATACACTAAGGAAGGATTTTTGGAAATTACATCCCTAAGGGGATGAAAAAGGGGGGTGAATTTTTTTATGAGGATACCTATATCTCAAAAACCGACGATGTTACAGACGTAAACATTGTTTTTAAGATTCTCCTTGAAAAAAAAAAAAAAAGGGGTTTTACCATTTACCAAAAATCCACTTAAGGGGGTTCAAAAGGGGGGGGGCTTATTTATGAGGATAACTATATCTCCAATACCGAAGATGTTATAGACATTGGTATTTAGATTCTCCGGTCAAAAGAGCTGGGGGTGTGATTTATGAGGATACCTATATCTTAAAAACTAAAGATTTTACAGACATGAAAATTGGTATTTAAATTCTTCTTGAAAAATAAGGAATGCTGTGTTTTACCATTTTCCTAAAATCCTCTTAAGGGTGGTCAAAAGGGGGGGCTGATTTATGAGGATACCTATATCTCAAAAACCAAAGATTTTTCAGACGTGGAAATTGGTATTTAGATTTTCCTTTAAAATAAAGAAATATGTGTTTTTACATTTCCTGAAAATTCACTTAAGGGGGGTCAAAAGGGGGGCTGATTTATAAGGATACCTATATCTCAAAAACCAAAGATGTTACAGGCGTGAAAATTTATATTTAGATTCTCCTTAAAAAAAAAGAAATACGTGTTTAAACATTTCCAGAAAATCCACTTAAGGGGGTCAAAAGGGGGGGGTGATTTATGACGATACCTATATCTCAAAAACCAAAGATATTACAGACGTGAAAATTGGTATTTAAATTCTCCTTTAAAAATAAAGAAATACGTGTTTTAACATTTCCCAAAAATACAGTTAAGGGGGGTCAAAAGGGAGGGGCTGATTTACGAGGATACCTATATCTCAAAAACCAAAGATGTTATAGACATGAAAATTGATATTTACATTCTCCTTCAAAAATAAAGAAACATGTGTTTTAACATTTCCCGAAAATACAGTTAAGAGGGGTCAAAAGGGGTAGGGGCTGATTTATGAGGATACCGATATCTGAAAAACCAAAGATGTTACAGTCATGAAAATTGGTATTTAAATTACAAGAAACACAAAGAATTAATGAAAACTCAAGAAGTTCATGTCAGCAAGTGTGCAACCCGAATGGCATTGCGAGTGGTCACGTTTTTCGCTTTTTTTTTTTTACAAACCACAAAATCCATGTGAGCAAAGCCACAGGCAACAGCTAGTGTATATATATATATATGTAAAGTTCTAAATATATGTCTATAAACTTATATTTGCCTTGATTCAGGATAATCAGTATTCCTTTTCAATACAGACTGTCAGTTTCATTATTGGGATAATGCTTTCAATTTATTTTTTCTTACCTTGAAAAAATTTTATTTGGCCATTTTTTTCCTGCGTGCTGTTAGGCTCGCGGGAGCAGAAAATGTTTCTTTTTATTACGTCATTTTTTGGCGCAAACTTTTTTGGCGCAAAAAAATTTGTTTTGTCACTTCCGGCACCGTAATTGACACCGGAAGTTGTATTTTGTCTAAACGTTTTCTTTGACGCATGCGTATTCAGACATTTTTTTGCGGCAAAAAATGTGGGCGTCGTTTTCGACGTCAGAGGATGTGGCGTCATTTTTGGCACCAAAAAATATGGGTATTGTATTTGGCGCCAATAATCTTGGCGCCAAAAAATGTGGGCGTCTTTTTTTTGTCTCACTTTTTTACTCACATTATTTAAACATCTTTCATTGCTCCTGGTTCCTAGAAGTTTATTATTTTGCATTCTTTCCCATTCCTGAAACTGTCATTTAAGGAATTTGATAATTTTGCTTTATATGTTGTTTTTTCTATTACATATTGCAAGATGTCTCATCCTGACCCTGGATCTCAACCCACTAGTGGACAGACGCTGCCTGATGCTGGTTCTACCAAAGTTAAGTGCATATGTTGTAAACTTGTGGTAACTGTTCCTCCAGCTGTAGTTTGTGCAAGTTGTCATGATAAACTTTCCAATGCAGATTGTGTCTCCATTAGTAATAATCCTTTACCTGTTGTTGTTCCTTCAACATCTAGTGTTCAGGATATTCCTGTTAATGTTAAAGAATTTGTTTCTAATTCTATTAGGAAGGCTCTGTCTGTTATTCCTCCTTCCAGTAAACGTAAAAGGTCTTTTAAAACTTCTCACATTTCAGATGAATTTTTAGGTGACCGCCATCATTCTCACTTATCTGTTTCTGATGAGGATTTTTCTGGTTCAGAGGATTCTTCCCCAGATATTGATACTGATAAATCTTCATATTTATTTAAAATGGAGTTTATTCGTTCATTACTTAAAGAAGTTTTGATTGCATTAGACATGGAGGAGTCCAGTCCTCTTGATACTTAAACTGCTAAACGTTTAAATTCGGTTTATAAACCTCATGTGTTAATTCCGGAAGTTTTTCCAGTTCCTGATGCTATCTCAGATGTGATTGCTAGGGAATGGGATAGTCTGGGTACTTCATTTACTCCTTCTCCAAGGTTTAAGAAATTGTACCCTGTGCCATCTGATAGATTGGAGTTTTGGGATAAAATCACTAAAGTCGATGGGGCTATCTCTACTCTTGCTAAACGTACTGCTATTCCTACGGCAGATAGCACTTCGTTTAAAGATCCTTTAGATAGGAAAATTGAATCTTTTTTAAGAAAAGCTTATTTATGTTCAGGTAATCTACTTAGACCTGCTATCTCTTTGGCTGATGTTGCTGCAGCTTCAACTTTCTGGTTGGAGGCTTTAGCGCAACAAGTGACAGACCATAATGCTTATAGCATTGTTAAACTTCTTCAACATGCTAATAACTGTGTCTGTGATGCCATTTTTGATATCATCAGAGTTGATGTCCAGTATATGTCTTTAGCTATTTTAGCTAGAAGAGCTTTATGGCTTAAATCTTGGAATGTAGACATGACTTCTAAGTCAACTTTGCTTTCTCTCTCTTTCCAAGGTAATAAGTTGTTTGGTTCTCAGTTGGATTCAATAATTTCAACTGTTACTGGGGGGAAGGGAGCCTTTTTGCCCCAGGGCAAAAATCTAAAGGTAAATATAGGGCTGCTAATCGTTTTCGTTCCTTTCGTCAGAGTAAGGAGCAGAAGCCTGACCCTTCCCCTAAAGGAACAGTTTCCGGTTGGAAACCTTCTCCAGTCTGGAATAAATCCAAGCCTTTTAGAAAGTCAAAAGCAGATCCTAAATCCGCATGAAGGTGCGGCCCTCATTCCAGCGCAGCTGGTAGGGGACAGGTTACGATTTTTCAAAGATGTTTGGATCAATTCGATTCACAATCTTTGGATTCAGAACATTGTTTCACAAGGGTACAGAATAGGTTTCAAGGTAAGACCGCCTGTGAGAAGATTTTTCCTCTCACGCATTCCAGTAAATCCAGTGAAGGCTCAGGCGTTTCTGAAATGTGTTTCAGACCTAGAGTTAGCTGGGGTAATTATACCAGTTCCAGTTCTGGAACAGGGTCTGGGGTTTTATTCAAATCTATTCATTGTTCCAAAGAAAGAGAATTCTTTCAGACCAGTTCTGGACCTAAAAATATTGAATCTTTATGTAAGGATACCAACATTCAAAATGGTGACTATAAGAACTATTCTGCCTTTTGTTCAGCAAGGGCATAATATATGTCTACAATAGACTTACAGGATGCATACAGGGAGTGCAGAATTATTAGGCAAATGAGTATTTTGACCACATCATCCTCTTTATGCATGTTGTCTTACTCCAAGCTGTATAGGCTCAAAAGCCTACTACCAATTAAGCATATTAGGTGATGTGCATCTCTGTAATGAGAAGGGGTGTGGTCTAATGACATCAACACCCTATATCAGGTGTGCATAATTATTAGGCAACTTCCTTTCCTTTGGCAAAATGGGTCAAAAGAAGGACTTGACAGGCTCAGAAAAGTAAAAATTAGTGAGATATCTTGCAGAGGGATGCAGCACTCTTAAAATTGCAAAGCTTCTGAAGCGTGATCATCGAACAATCAAGCGTTTCATTCAAAATAGTCAACAGGGTCGCAAGAAGCGTGTGGAAAAACCAAGGCGCTAAATAACTGCCCATGAACTGAGAAAAGTCAAGCGTGCAGCTGCCAAGATGCCACTTGCCACCAGTTTGGCCATATTTCAGAGCTGCAACATCACTGGAGTGCCCAAAAGCACAAGGTGTGCAATACTCAGAGACATGGCCAAGGTAAGAAAGGCTGAAAGACGACCACCACTGAACAAGACACACAAGCTGAAACGTCAAGACTGGGCCAAGAAATATCTCAAGACTGATTTTTCTAAGGTTTTATGGACTGATGAAATGAGAGTGAGTCTTGATGGGCCAGATGAATGGGCCCGTGGCTGGATTGGTAAAGGGCAGAGAGCTCCAGTCCGACTCAGGCGCCAGCAAGGTGGAGGTGGAGTACCGGTTTGGGCTGGTATCATCAAAGATGAGCTTGTGGGGCCTTTTCGGGTTGAGGATGGAGTCAAGCTCAACTCCCAGTCCTACTGCCAGTTTCTGGAAGACACCTTCTTCAAGCAATGGTACAGGAAGAAGTCTGCATCCTTCAAGAAAAACATGATTTTCATGCAGGACAATGCTCCATCACACGCGTCCAAGTACTCCACAGCGTGGCTGGCAAGAAAGGGTATAAAAGAAGAAAATCTAATGACATGGCCTCCTTGTTCACCTGATCTGAACCCCATTGAGAACCTGTGGTCCATCATCAAATGTTACAAGGAGGGAAAACAGTACACCTCTCTAAACAGTGTCTGGGAGGCTGTGGTTGCTGCTGCACGCAATGTTGATGGTGAACAGATCAAAACACTGACAGAATCCATGGATGGCAGGCTTTTGAGTGTCCTTGCAAAGAAAGGTGGATATATTGGTCACTGATTTGTTTTTGTTTTGTTTTTGAATGTCAGAAATGTATATTTGTGAATGTTGAGATGTTATATTGGTTTCACTGGTAAAAATAAATAATTGAAATGGGTATATATTTGTTTTTTGTTAAGTTGCCTAATAATTATGCACAGTAATAGTCACCTGCACACACAGATATCCCCCTAAAATAGCTAAAACTAAAAACAAACTAAAAACTACTTCCAAAAATATTCAGCTTTGATATTAATTAGTTTTTTGGGTTCATTGAGAACATGGTTGTTGTTCAATAATAAAATTAATCCTCAAAAATACAACTTGCCTAATAATTCTGCATTCCCTGTATCTTCATATTCCAATTCATCCAGATCACTATCAGTTTCTGAGATTCTCTTTTCTAGACAAGCATTACCAGTTTATTGCTCTTCCATTTGGCCTTGCAACAGCGCCAAGGATCTTTTCGAAGGTTCTCGGTGCCCTTCTCTCTGTAATCAGAGAACAGGGTATTGCGGTATTTCCTTATTTGGACGATATCTTGGTACTTGCTCAGTCTTTACATTCTGCAGAATCTCATACGAATCAACTTGTGTTGTTTCTTCAAAGACATGGTTGGAGGATCAATTTACCAAAGAGTTCCTTGATTCCTCAGACAAGAGTAACCTTTTTAGGTTTCCAAATAGATTCAGTGTCCATGACTTTGTCTCTGACAGAAAAGAGACGTCTGAAATTGGTTTCAGCCTGTCGAAACCTTCAGTCTCAATTGTTCCCTTCAGTAGCATTATGCATGGAAATTCTAGGTCTCATGACTGCTGCATCAGACGCGATCCCTTTTGCTCGTTTTCACATGAGACCACTCCAGCTTTGTATGCTGAACCAGTGGTGCAGGGATTATACAAGGATATCACAATTAATATCCTTAAATACCAATGTTCAATCATCTCTAACTTGGTGGATGGATCACCATCGTTTATTTCAAGGGGCCTCTTTTGTTCGTCCAACCTGGACTGTGATCTCAACAGATGCGAGTCTATCAGGTTGTGGAGCTGTATGGGGATCTCTGACAGCGCAGGGGGTTTGGGAATCTCAGGAGGTGAGATTACCAATCAACATTTTGGAACTCCGTGCGATTTTCAGAGCTCTTCAGTTTTGGCCCCTTCTTAAGAGAGAATCGTTTATTTGTTTTCAAACAGACAATGTCACAACCGTGGCATATGTCAATCATCAAGGTGGGACTCACAGTCCTCAAGCAATGAAAGAAGTATCTCGGATACTTGTATGGGCGGAATCCAGCCCCTGTCTAATTTCTGCGGTTCACATCCCAGGTGTAGACAATTGGGAAGCGGATTATCTCAGTCGCCAGACGTTACATCCGGGCGAATGGTCTCTTCATCCAGAGGTTTTTCTTCAGATTGTTCAAATCTGCGGTCTTCCAGAAATAGATCTTATGGCCTCTCATCTAAACAAGAAACTTCCCAGGTATCTGTCCAGATCCAGGGATCCTCAGGTGGAAGCAGTGGATGCGTTGT
Organism: Bombina bombina; assembly: GCF_027579735.1. Classification (NCBI taxonomy): domain Eukaryota; kingdom Metazoa; phylum Chordata; class Amphibia; order Anura; family Bombinatoridae; genus Bombina; species Bombina bombina. The sequence goes on along the minus strand of NC_069499.1, from coordinate 979,332,571 downwards.
CGCTTCCTTGGAATTACCATCCTGCTTATATCTTTCCGCCTCTAGTTCTTCTTCCAAAAGTAATTTCCAAAATTCTAATGGAGCGTTCATTTGTACTGTTGGTGGCTCCAGCATGGCCACACCTGTTTTGGTTTGTGGATCTCGTTCGGATGGCCAGTTGCCAACCTTGGACACTTCCATTAAGGCCAGACCTTCTATCTCAAGGTCCATTTTTCCTTCAGGATCTCAAATCATTAAATTTGAAGGTATGGGGATTGAACGCTTAATACTTAGTCATAGAGGTTTCTCTGACTCAGTGATTAATACTATGTTACAGGCTTGTAAATCTGTATCTAGAAAGATTTATTATCGAGTTTGGAAGACTTACATTTCTTGGTGTTCTCATAAATTCTCTTGGCATTCTTTTAGAATTCCTAGAATTTTACAATTTCTTCAGGATGGTTTGGATAAGGGTTTGTCTGCAAGTTCTTTGAAAGGACAAATCTCTGCTCTTTCTGTTCTTTTTCACAGAAAGATTGCTAATCTTCCTGATATTCATTGTTTTGTACAGGCTTTGGTCCGTATCAAACCTGTCATTAAGTCAATCTCTCCTCCTTGGAGTCTTAATTTGGTTTTGAAAGCTTTGCAGGCTCCTCCGTTTGAGCCTATGCATTCTCTGGATATTAAATTACTTTCCTGGAAAGTATTGTTCCTTTTGGCTATCTCTTCTGCTAGAAGAGTTTCTGAGTTATCTGCTCTTTCTTGTAAATATCCTTTTCTGATTTTTCATCAGGATAAGGCGGTGTTGCGGACTTCATTTCAATTTTTACCTAAGGTTGTGAATTCTAACAACATTAGTAGAGAAATTGTTGTTCCTTCATTGTGTCCTAATCCTAAGAATTCAAAGGAAAGATCGTTACATTCTTTGGATGTAGTTAGAGCTTTGAAATACTATGTTGAAGCCACTAAAGATTTTAGGAAGACTTCCAGTCTATTTGTTATCTTTTCTGGTTCCAAAAAAGGTCAGAAGGCTTCTGCCATTTCTTTGGCGTCTTGGTTAACGTCTTTGATTCATCATGCTTATGTGGAGTTGGGTAAATACCCGCCTCAAAGGATTTCGGCTCATTCTACTAGTCCAGTTTCTACTTCCTGGGCTTTTAGGAATGAAGCTTCTGTTGATCAGATTTGCAAAGCAGCAACTTGGTCTTCTTTGCATACTTTTACTAAATTCTACCATTTTGATGTGTTTTCTTCTTCTGAAGCAGTTATTGGTAGAAAAGTACTTCAGGCAGCTGTTTCTGTTTGATTTGTCTGCTTATAATTTCAGTTTTTTTCATTATAAAGATCAAAACTTTTGATTTGGGTTGTGGATTATTTTTTTCAGCAGAATTGGCTGTCTTGTCTTTATCCCTCCCTCTCTAGTGACTCTTTCGTGGAAGCTCCACATCTTGGGTATCTGCTATCCCATACGTCACTAGCTCATGGACATTTGCTAATTACATGAAAGAAAACATAATTTATGTAAGAACTTACCTGATAAATTAATTTCTTTCATATTAGCAAGAGTCCATAAGGCCCACCCTTTTTTTGTGGTGGTTATGATTTTTTTGTATAAAGCACAATTATTTCAATTCCTTATTTTTGATGCTTTTGCTCCTTTCTTATCACCCCACTTCTTGGCTATTCGTTAAACTGAATTGTGGGTGTGGTGAGGGGTGTATTTATAGGCATTTTAAGGTTTGGGAAACTTTGCCCCTCCTGGTAGGAATGTATATCCCATACGTCACTAGTTCATGGACTCTTGCTAATATGAAAGAAATTAATTTATCAGGTAAGTTCTAACATAAATTATGTTTTTTTTAGCAAATAACACCCTTATAGGGATAATGTACTCTGGCAAGCAGCTAGTAGGTTTTTATTTGTATTTAAAGTAACCGCAGGGACACTTTTCAAATTAACTGTGTACTTTCTTCTACCTTCCCCGATTCCACTACCTCTTGATTACATATCTTTTCTATTGCAAATATGGCAGAATTGACAAGATCAGTATTGGTGGCAGTTTTCTCAGGCAAAATCAGCTATTTCAAATGATTGTCAGGCTTTATCAAGCTTAAAGTGAAAGGTAACTTACCATGTTAGCGATCCACAGTAATATCGTTCTCCAAACAACAATATAAGTTTCATTCATCATTTTTTCTGAATTTCCCTCTAAACAAAGTTATAGTCGTAATCCATATATTTATTTTCATCTTCTAAATCAGCCCATATCAGCCAATAGGATTGAGCTCTCATTCTTTTGGCTGTTCCAATCAGCCAATAGGATGAAAGCTCAATCCTATTGGCTGATTGCAACAGCCAATAGGATTTTTTCCCCTTTAATTCCTATTGACTGAATTCTATCAGCCAATCAGAATGTAAGGGACGCCATCTTGGATGACGTCACTTAAAGGGAAACTTCATTTTGCAGCGACAATCGTAAGAAGAGGATGCTCTGCGCTGAATGTCTTAAAGATGGACCCGCTCCGCGCCAGATGGATGAAGATAGAAGATGCTGTCTGGATGAAGACTTCTGCCCGCTTGGATGAAGCTTCTGCCGGTTTCGATGAGGACTTCTGCCCGCTTGGATGAAGACTTCTGCCGCCTGGATGAGGATTGATGTCCGGTCTTCGAAAACTGTAAGTGGATCATCGAGGGTTAGTGTTAGGTTTTTTAAGGGTTTATTGGGTGGGTTTTATTTTTAGCTTAGGGTTTGGGCAATGTAAAAGGGCTAAATGCCCTTTTAAGGGCAATGCCCCCCCAAATGCCCTTTTCAGGGCAATGGTTAGCTTAGATTTATTTAGATAGGCTTTTTATTTGGGGGGTTTGGTTGTGTGGGTGGTGGGTTTTACTGTTGTGGGGTGTTTGTATTTTTTTAACAGGTAAAAGAGCTGATTATAGGATGTGCATATTTTGTGCACAACTCATTCCCGGGGACAGACTGCTCACTTGCTAATAATGACAATGCAGTCTTTGCCATTATTAATACATGTATTATAGGACCAACACGTGGTTTAGGATAGGAATAGTAGATATCACTTTAACTTTTATCTCAGCATATTCTGACTGCCCCCTGATCACATGCCTTTGTAAATTTATTATCTACTGACTTCCATGTTGCAGTATTTGAGTATAGAATACTAGTTTTAACAGCTTTCAAAATTAGTTATATATCTAATTTTCTGCTTTCCATAGATCCTTTGCTTGAGACATAGCGATGCACATGGTTGATACATTCACACAAGCCATCTATGTTCATCAACCAATGATTATTTACTGAGCCTATGTAGATATGCTTTTCATCAAAGTATATCAATGGAATGAAGCCAAAAAGATAATACAATTAAATTTAAAAAAATATTTTTAAAAAGCATGTTCTTTTGAAATCATGAAAGTAAAATGTTTGTTTTCATGTCCCTTTAATGATTGTGCCAGCAGTCCCTGCTGTGATCATAGTATTATTACCAGTATTAGCTTTCAGTTTAAACTACAAATAAAAACAAATTGAAAAATGTATTAATAAAAATATATATTTTTTTAAATTTATTTTAAAGCTACACCGACACCACAAGCACAGCCAGGGAGGAGTACCAATGAAGCGCCCACTTCTTCTAGATCTTCTGCATCTGTTTCAAGACCATCTGCCAGTGCAGCTCATGGTCAATTTATACGGTCAACATCTACTGTCGTTGGTGTTGGAAGAGGAACTGGTAAGTAAATGATTTATTTAAAACAAAATTACAAATTAGCACTTTCATTCTTTTTTTAAATAAAAATAAATGTTCCCAATGAAAAATTAAAATGGCGTGTGTTATCTCTTTCATCCATCAAATCCAAAAATTTAATTCTAAAATATATATATATATATATATTTTTAACAAATGTACAATGTTAGTATTGACAGAATCTAGTTCGAGATCATTAAGAGATGGAATGGCATTTGAATGACAAATACCAAAGATCTGAGCTTTTCATTCAAGGGACACTGAACCCAATTTTTTTCTATCATGATTCAGATAGAGCATGCAATTGTAAGCAACTTTCTAATTTACTCCTATTATCACATTCATTTCATTCTCTTGGTATCTTTATTTGAAATGCAAGAATGTGAGTTTAGATCCCGCCCCATTTTTGGTGAACACACTGTGTTGTTCTTACTGATTGGTTGGTAAATTCACCTACCAATAAACAAGTGCTTTCCATGGTCTGAACCAAAAAAATAGCTTAGATGCCTTCTTTTTCAAATAAAGGAAGCAAGAGAATGAAGCAAAATTGTTAATAGGAGTAAACTAGAAAGTTGCTTAAAATGGCATGCTCTATCTGAATCACAAAATATAAATTTTGGGTTCACTGCCCCTTTAGTTGCAAACTTAATTGATATTAAATGTATTTTTAGAAATACATTTAAAGGGAATGTAATTGCATTGGAATATATGTCAATAATTCCAATTTACTCAAATCTGATTGTGTTTTTTTTTCTTCTTTGTTTATAGCTGATTTGGGATGTCTGTTCCATAGTTTGACTGGACATTCATCTCCATTATTTGATGGTATGTAATGTATCACTGATGTATATATTAAATATATTTTACATTTTATTGTGTATGACTGTTTTATCTGCTCTCTCCTTCTATTCCATCTATGAAACCGTCTGTAAAAATGTTTATGGTTATTTTCTAACATTTGTTTATGGTTTGATATAGAAGAAGACAACTCATCAAGGGTGATCACTATAAATCTCATGCCAATAAGAGAGGAAAATCCTAATTCAGATGAAAATACAGGACGTCATGATGGAATTGAGATTCCAGAAATTCTCAATGAATTTGGAGATGCCCAACAATTTGAAATACATACCCATGAAAACCTGGAGGAACCAGTGGAAACACAGACGCCACCACCACTACCACAAGAAACAGGGGCTGTAAATATTGAAAATCCACCAACTGAAGGATTATTGGCAGATGTTGGCTTAACGGAAATGTTGTCCCTTGCCAGGCAATATAGAGAGGACCACAGGGACATGCAGAATCTTATTAACAGTAATGTTGAATGTTGGGCAGCCATTTCTGAAAAAAATATTGAAATTGAAAAAAAAAAAACTGAAATTGAAAGGCAAAAATTAAATGTCCAAAGAGAAATGTTTCAGTGGTAGAGGCAGATGGGCGAAGAAAAAAAACAGCAAATAAATAGAGCATTAAGCCTCACTGAAAGGACATTACAATCACTGTTGTCTATTTTAAGTGAAAGGGAGGGTACAACAGACCCCAAAAGACCAAGGCTACAATGAACATTTTATTTCTTATTTATACCATCAATATCCACAAAGTTGTATTTTCTGTTAATTGTTTGCAGACATATATCTGTTTTTTATTTATATTTTTTGTTTTGTTTTTTAGGTTTAAAATTTTATTTTTTAATAAATACAAAATTGTTTTTGCCAAAAAATATTCTTTATTTACAGAAACTCTAAATTCTTATGTACTGCTGATTGTTCACAAAAAAAAAGTATTTGTCATTTTTTCGTTGTCATTCTTATGAAAATTATATTCCAAATTTAAAAAAAAATCAGAATTAAATCAAATAACATATTTTCGGTATAAAAAATCAACTTGCTCCAATAACATTCCCAAAGTTGCCCTAATTTTAGCAATTTTTAGTTTAACATTATCTTCAAGACAACTCTTAGTACTTTTGTCTTCAGTTTTAGTAGTTGATGTTGAAGATACATCTGTAGATTAACAAAAGCAAAACAATTAGTATTTAAATTTACATATCCATATTCAATGTATTATATGGTTATTTCTTCACAATTATTACCTCCTGCTGTTGTATTATCGATTTCATTGACTATATTGACTTATACACTTATGTCCACTCCTTTAAAGCTTTCTTTAGACCCTACTCCTAAAAAATATGCAATATGTATTAGTTAAAACTTTTTTTTTCTTGGTTTTTAGAGTAATGAGTATGAAACATACCTTTATCTACCATCATTGTTCTTAAAACTTCTATTCTTGGTTGACTATCATCTGAACTCAAGCCTTCAACTAATGGCACACTATCAGGATTTTGAAAATCATTTATTTCATCCCTATTTTCTAGGTCTTCCATGGTAATATCTATGTGAAAGTAATAACAAAGATAAAGATAAAAAAACTATTGAAGCCAAAAACTATTTTAAAAATATTAATTATATGTTAGCTAACAATTCATTACCTGTCTGTGTTTTGTATGAAAAACTTGATATGGATTGGGAGATAATTCAATATCCGATAGTGTTAGTGGCATAGATGGAGATAAAGCTTCACTACTGGGTGTTTCCACCAACATTGACCGAAGGTAGTGTGGTGGCTGTTTACACTTTATTTTCTTACTTCTCATATCTACAAACATATTAATATAAAAAAAAAATTGGAAGTAAAAAATTAAAATATAAAAATTTATAACAAAGTTTTAACAAATTTGAAATTATGCATGCTACTACAATTTTATTAATAGTATTTTTTTTATCAAGAATTTAAATTTCATTCTACTTATACAGTTATGCATGTTTATTTTTCTTACAATTAAATTTAAAATCTACTAACATTGTTCATGAAGTTCATTTTTAAAGACTAATTACAATTATATTTTTACTCTACTAACACAGTTCTGCATGCTTACTTTTCTAACTTTTTAAAATTGTATATACTAACATTGTTAAAGTGCCACTCAAACAAATTGTTTTCTTTCCTGATTCTGATAGAGCATGTCATTCTAATAAAAATTTTAATTTACAACAATTATCAATATTTTCTATAGTTTAAATTGATATATATTTTAAGAGCAGGAATGTAAATCTTAAGAGCCAGTCCATGTTTTGCTCAGCCACCTGGATAGTGCTTGCTTATTGGAGGCTTCCATTTCACAGAAAGTGTCTTAAAATTGATTGTTGGTTCTGAATCAGGAATTTAAAAAATAGTTTTGTGTCCCTTTAAGCATGTTCCTTTTTTCATAATAAATAAAATTGACATCATCTACTAACAATGTTCAGCATGCTTACATTAGTTGACACTTATATATAATAGATACATTTCAGTTTAGTGTTCTCTGACAGTCAATATTTTTATTATTATGTTGAATATAAACATAGATGAAAGAGACACTAAACACAATTTTATTATGTAAGGATAATGATAGAGCATCCGACTATAACCATCTATACAATTTGATACTCTAATGATTTTAATAATCCTCAATATCACATACTTCTAAATTCAAAATAAAAATAAGATTGTAGATTATCCGTCAATAATGACGCAGTTCAAATTACATAATCTGTTTCTATTACAACAACAAAATTTAAAATATATCAATATTAAACTTACATGTCCTTATCAATCTTCTAATAGATTTATAGTACTTAGGTTCTCTTCTCTTCAAGTCACTATATTTTCAAAGACATTGTCGTCTTGTTCTTTTAATTTTTGAAATCCGATGCATTCCTCTCAGCATCTCGTATATAATTTTGTCACGGCATTCCTGTCTCACTGCCCTTACACCAGCAATACATTTAGGAAAATATTTATCCATGGCATAAACTAACATTACTAATTCGCCAGCAACAAAAGGTTTAGGACGCAACAAGCTTGACGATGACGTCATTAATCATTAAGTCAATCATTAGCGCATTGATCTCTATATGCAGCAACAACAACAAAAAGTTTAAAATATAATGTATATGTAGATTTATGTATTTAGTTAATGTTTGTAAACAAAGAATATTAATAGAATGTTCAATAATAAAATATTATTACGTTTAAGTAGAAAGGTTTAATAAAGTCAATTTTTTTAAATGAAACATTTGTGTACACTTCATGCCATTTGTGAAAAATGTATAATTTTTTCCTATTGTCATGAAAAAAATGGAATGAAAGATTAATAATAGAACTAACAAGTATTGTTAATAGGTGTAAATGAACAATTTAAGATAAATTGCTTCTATGTTTATAGTTATTAAAAATGATATTTTGTTTAGAAAAAATTTCAGTGTTACATATGTGTATATATATTTTTTAATTTATTTTTGTTTATATTAGTTTTTTAAAACTATAATATATAATTTTTTACTATTGTTTGTCAGTTTGTAATAAAACAATTTAGTTTGCATTATTTGTTGATAATTTTTTTGGGCTTTCTTTATTTTAAATTTTTAGCCCAACTATTGTCACTATTTGCTTCCTACAAAATTCTAATTGGATTAATGTTACATAAATATATATGTACCATGACAATGTTTAATCTATATGAGCCACAATAACTTTTAAAACTATTGAAGGGAAAGCAAAGTTAATAAACATAATAAGTGATAAGAGTAAACCCTGAAGGATTTTTGAATTTGAATATGCCCAAACTAGGAGCTGTTAAAAATTTAGATTAAAATACAACAAAGCAAATTACCTTGTTAAAGTCTTTAGAAAAGTTGTTTAAAATAACAACTCCTATCTGAAAGCATAACATTTAACTTTGGAATAGCCTGTCATTTACTTTAATTGTGCATGCTGATTGGAAAAGCCAATAGAATGCAAGCTCAATCCTATTGGCTGATTGGATCAGCCAATAGGATTGAACTTCAATAATATTAGCTGATTGCACAAGGGCTTGTAATAAAAATATATGTAAAGAATATGAAAAATAGTGAATAAGTAAAAATATATCCAAATTTTGAAACAAAAATAGAAATCAGTCAATTTGCTGTGAATAAGTGAAACAATGTGAGATCAAGTGAGTTGCTGAGTTGGTGATCCTTCTGTGTATCCCAGTCGTTAAATTGTGATGATCCTAGAAGTTTCCTGTGAAAGAGATTTGGACTTGATCTCACATCGTTTCACTAGTTCACAGCAAGTTGACTGATTTCTATTTTTGTTTAAGTGAAACGATGTGAGATCAAGTCCAAATCCTTTTCACAGGATCCATGATTTTATTATTTCATTTTATGTTTTTAATTTCATGTTTATTGGATATTGCATTATCCGAATAAAAAAATTCTACATATTGTTCAGTCACCTTAGCCTTTAATTTAGGCGTTCCTTACTTTTCTTTTCATGAAAGTAAAATGTTAACACAAGAGTAAAACACTGATGCTCACTAACTTCAAGACTTAGATTATTGCTATCCTGGTAATTTATTTTCCCTATTGACTTTACTGGAGTGCACTGTTAAAAATAATCCTAACATTTATCGCTCTAGCGCTACCCCAACAACACATTATTATTATTTTTTAAAATATATCTATACCTATATATATATATATATATATATATATATATATATATATATATAAATATAAATGATGTTTCATGTTTCAAGGTATTTGACTGGAAAGGGCTCCAAAGTGTGTGTGTGTATATATAATTATATACAGGCTTTTTTTGTGGGTACCACCATCTCTGCCATCTCATAACAGGTAATATTTGTAATCATCATGTAAATACACTAGTTTTCACAAGAGGGGTTGAAAAATCTTCCAAGCATTGTAAATAACTTTGTCCCTGGAGAATACCTATGTGATCATGTCTGTGGCATTGTCTTTCAACTGTGCTGACTTCTACAACATATAAAGACACCTTCACATGGTAAGTGTACACAATGTCTGGAACAAGACTGGGGGCCGCAGGATACATCCTATGGGAAACACTTATGTTTCCTCTCATTTTGTCAAAGGTACTGAGCACAATATATCAATCAATAATCACTGAGTACCTGCACCTTTTCTTGAGTACCGGCACCTTTTTTTCTTACAAAAAAGCACAGTTTATATATATAACAGTGCAAAAGCCATGCAATCATTCATAGCAGTAGTTAAATCCTCGGGTGTTCCATCCAAAGGATGATATGTATACAAATAATGGCTTGAGGGTACTCACAGGTCCTTAAAATCATTTTAATGTTCCTTAAAATAAATTTAAACATCATAGAAGTTGATGTTTTGGCTTTTGTTTAAGCTCTTTTCAAGACAGCACATAATGAGCTTGTATCTAGTCTAATGTAGTTGACATGTGCCAAACAATGTATGGAGATATATTGTTTGGCACATGTCAACTACATCAATTGCATTTAACTAAATACAAGTTCATTATGTGATGTCATGAAAAAAGTTTAAATAAAAGTCGAAACATCAACATGATGTTTGTTTGAATTTGTTTTAAGGAACATTAATAAAAACGATTTTAAGGACATTATGAGTGGTTGTATATGTATATATATATATATATATATATATATATATATATATATATATATATATATACTGTATACACACACACACATATTAATATACACATATTTAGACATATATATGTGTGTGTGTCTATAAGAGTATACATGTGTATTTATGTGTATGTAAGTATGTGTGCACATACATATAAGTGTATATATTTGTGTAATACTTTATTTTAATGTGTTTTGTATGTGCTGTAATACCAGCACAATTTAGTGTGGTCTTAATATTAATTATAAGTATAAGTTGGCCGTGCTAACCCTACTTTAGTTAGCTTGCTTTACCATGGACTTGTAATATCAAAGTGGCATGATAATGGTAGCGTGATCAATTGAAACTGGTTATCGCGCACTATATTTAGCATGCCTCTTGTAATCAAGCCCTAAATATGCAAATGACAGCAACAGCCACTAACAAATTTGTATAAAATCTATGTGAAACAATGCTCAATGAGTTTAGAACATAACAGACCTCTTGGCACCTCAAGAGCATCTGTACATTTTTGCCAATATCCATAATATCGTTGCACAACACATGTTTTTATACCCTGTAAACTAATATACATCTTGAATCTCAATAGTTTTGCGTTCGTGTTTTAACGCTGAAAAATGGTAATTTCAGCATTAAAACAGCACGGAAGCCATTACAAGTCTTCTCGGTATAGCTGTACCGCAAGCCTTTTAGCCTATAACGCAACTTCAGTCCCGCACTCGGAAAAATAACGTTTTTTTCATGGGACTTCCATAGTGCAGCCATTATGAGTTTTGCGGTGAGGCTAAAAAGCTTGTGTTATACCCTATACTGACAAGATCCGTTTCGCAATCTAAAAACAGTAGTTATGAGTTTTACGCTACAAAACTGTTACATAAAACTTATAACTAAAGTGTTACAAAGTACACTAAACACCCATTAACTACCTATTAACCCCTAAACCGAGGCCCTCCCGTATTGCAAATACTGTATTAAAGTTATTAATCCCTAATCTGCCGCTCCCGACATCGCCACCACTAATAAAAATTATTAACCCCTATTCTGCCGCTCTCCGACATCGCAGCCACTATACTAAAGTTATTAACCCCTAAACCGCCACCCTCACACATCACAAAGACTATAATAAACCTATTAACCCCTAAACCGCAAGCCCCCACAAGGCTAAAAAGCTGGAATTACACCCTATACCGAAAAGATCCGTTTCGCAATCTAAAAGCAGTAGTTATGAGTTTTACGCTACAAAACTGTTATATAAAACTCATAACTAAAGAGTTACAAAGACACCCATAAACTACCTATTAACCCCTAAACTGAGGCCCTCCCGCCCTGCAAATACTATATTAAAGTTATTAACCCCTAATCTGCCATCCGCCCACACATCGCCCCCACTATACTAAAGTTATTAACCCCTTTTCCGCCGCTCCCCGCCACCACCTCTACTATAATAAACCTATTAACCCCTAAACCACAAGCCCCCCACAATGAAATATACTAAATTAAACTATTAACCCCTAAACCGAAAGCCCCCACATCTCAATAAACTAATTTAAACTAGTAACCCCTAAACCTAACGCGCCCCTAACTTAATATTAAAATTACAATTTCCCTATCTTAAATTAAATTAAAACTTACCTGTCAAATTAAAAAAACTAAGTTTAAACTAACAATTAAACTAATATAATTATTAAACTAAAATTAAACTAACTACCAATTAAATAAATTATATTACACATTGAAAAAATCTTTACACCACTATAAACATTACAAAGTATCTAATTACAAAAAATAAAAAAGACTAAATTACAAAAAATAACAAACACTAAATTACGAAAAATAACAAACAAAATTATCAAAATTAAAAAAGAATTTCACCTAATCTAATAGCCCTATAAAATTAAAAAGCCCACCCAAAATAAAAAAACTACAATAAACTACCAATAGCCCTTAAAAATGGCCTTTTGTAGGGCATTGCCCTAAGTTAAATAGCTCTTTTATCTGTAAAAAAAATACAAAGATTCCCCCAACAGTAAAACCCACCATCCAACCAACCCCCCAAAATAAAAAAAAACTAACTAACAAAAACCTAAGCTACCCATTGCCCTGAAAAGGCCATTTGTATGGACATGCACTTAAAATGGCATTTAGCTATTTGGCATTGCCCTGAAAAGAGCATTTAGCTAATTTACAAAAAGCCCAAACCCTAAACTAAAAAAAAACACCCCAAAAAACTTAAAAAAATCCTAACTAATTTGATTTTGGAAATTCAAATCAGCCAACAGAATGAGAGCTACTGAAATCCTATTTTCAGTTCAAATCAGCCAAAAGGATGAGAGCTACTGAAATTCTATTGGCTGATTTGAACAGCCAATAGAATTTTAGTAGCTCTCATCCTATTGGCTGATTTGAATTTCCAAAATAAAATCAGCCAATAGGAATGCGAGGGATGCCATTTTGAATCGCATATCTTGCATTGAAGAATCAGTGTACGGCGGTGACTGTATGAAGAGGATGCTCTGTGCTGGATGTCTTCAGGATGGATCTGCTCTGCGCCGCCAGGATGAAGATAGAAGACACCGCCGGGATGAAGATAGAAGATGCCGCCTAGATGAAGATGGAGCCGCTTATATGAAGATGTAGCCGCCGGCCGTCTGGATGAAGATGGAGCCGCCGGGATGAAGATCATTCAAGTGGGACTTCAGCAACTGTAAGTGGATCTTCGGGGGTTAGTGTTAGGATTTTTTAAGGTTTTTTGGGTGGGGGGTTTTTAATTTAGGGTTTGGGCTTTTCGTAAACGAGCTAAATGCCCTTTTCAGGGCAATGCAAAAGAGCTAAATGCTCTTTTAAGGTCAATGCCCATACAAATGCCCTTTTCCGGGCAATGGGCAGCTTAGGTTTTTTTAGATAGTATTTTTTATGTTGTGGGTTTGGGAGGGTGGGGGTTTGCAAATGTGAGTGGGTCTTTGTAAAAAATATTTCAGCTAAAAGAGTTGTTTAACTTAGGGCAATGCCCTACAAAAGGCCCTTTTAAGGGCTATTGGTACTTTATTCTAGATTAGGTTTTTTATTTTGGGGTGTTTTTTTTAAATGGGTATAAGAATAGGAATCATTTTTATTATTTTCGATAATTTGTTTGTTATTTTGTGTAATGTATTTTTTTCGTTTTGGGGCGGGTTTTTATTTTTAGATTAGGGCTTGGGCATTTCATAAAAGAGCTGAATGCCTTTTTAAGGGCAGGAAAAAGAGCTAAATGCCCTTTTAAGGGCAATGCCCATACAAATGCCCTTTTCAGGTCAATGGGTACATTAGGTTTTACTTTATTTTTTATTTTGTGGGTTTGGGGGTGGGGGGTTGTATACTGTTAGGGGTATTTGCTTTGTTTTGTATCAAAAGAGCTGTTAACGTTAGGGCAATTCCCTACAAAAGGCCCTTTTAAGGGCCCACAAAAGGCCCTTTTAAGGGCCCTTGGTAGTTTATTCTATATTAGGTTTTTTTTATTTTGGGGTATTTTTTTTTTAAAAGGGTATTAGAATAGGAATGAATATATTTTATTGTTTTAGATCATTTTGTTTGTTATTTTTTGTAATGGTAGTTTTTTTTTATTTTTTGTAATTTTAGTGTTTTTGATTTTTTGTAATGTTAGGTTTTAGTATAAGGCAGATTAGTTTTTATTTCACAGGTAAGTTTTTATTTATTTTAACTAGGTAGTTAGTAAATAGTTAATAACTCTTTACTAACTAGTCTACCTAGTTAAAATAAATACAAACTTACCTGTGAAATCAAAATAAAACCTAAGCTAGCTACAATATAACTATTAGTTATATTGTAGCTAGATTAGGTTTTATTTCACAGGTAAGTATGTATTTAGTTTTAAATAGGCATTATTTAGTTATTAATTGTAACTTTAATCATGCTCTATTTTAATTATGTTAAAGTTAGGGGGTGTTAGGGTTAGAGTTATAGGGTTAGCGTTAGTGTTCCGTTAGGGTTAGGGTTAGGTTTAGGGGTTAATATAGTTTAATTTAGGTTGTTGCGAGTTGGGGGCTGGCGGTTTAGGGGTTAATAGATTTATTTAGTGGTAGTGATGTGGGAGGCTAGAGGTTTAGGGGTTAATAGCTTTATTTAGTGGCGGCAATGTCGGGGAGTCGCGGAATAGGGGTTAATAGATTTATTATAGTGTGGGCGATGTTGGGGTGCAGGGGAATAGGGGTTAATAACTTTAGTATCGGGAGTGGCAGAATAAGGGTTAATAGATCTATTTAGGTGGCAGCGATATCGGGAGCAGCAGAATAGGGGTTAATAACATTATGTAGGTGTCGGCGATGTTGGGGGCAGCAGATTAGAGGTGTTTAGACTTAGGGTTTATGTTAGGGTGTTAGGTTTAAACATAACTTTTTTTCCCCCATAGACATCAATGGGGTTACGTTATGGAACTTTTCATTCCCCCATTGATGTATAAGGGAAAAGCATGCACAAGCACTTCAAAACAGCGCTTGAATTGTGTGTGGTATGGAGCTCAACGCAACCATATTGCACACACAAGCCAGCTATTTAAAAACGTATAATGGCTGCACTATAGGGGGTGAAATAACGCAACTTTTGTTGCATTCGGTAAATTCCCTATAGTGTGCATAACTTGTATTCTACTTGATATACTTTTACATTTATGGTCAGTGTAGGTAACATACTTTGTGGATTAAAATAAATATGCTGTATATCAGGTATTTCTATTGTGAAGGAGTTAACCATTTTAAAAGACATGAAATTATCATGATATTTAAACTTGGATATAGTTCACAAATACTTTTTTTAATCATTGTGTATTCAGTGTTTGAACCTGTATTCAGTGTTTCATCAGAGTATTAGCAAGGTATAAGAGATTTATAAAAGAGTGAAAAAAAAAAATAACTTCTGATGTCAGCCAACAGATAAAAATGCACAGTTAGACATTGACACTGTTGGTGACACTATAGCAAGAAAAAAAACACCCTATTCTTTGACAGAGATGTTTTTCATATAATCACAGTTCATACGCATTTCTGCCTGACGTAAATTGTGAAACTGCGTTTTACAAGACTTTAAAAATGATTATTTTGATCAATATTTCTCAGAACTAATGATGGTTAGGTACGTTGATGCTTTTTACATGTAATAAGAGTGGAATAAAAAAAGAAAATAACGTGATTGAGTGAATTTGTAAAGAGATATTCAAGTCATATTGACACACTGGTTAAAAAGTATTCTGGATTAAAAATAACAACAATAATATTCCTCTACAGAATCAATAATGCAATTATTTTAATCTTTTAGATTTCATTTAAAGGACTTATTACGTATGTGATGAGGGCAGACATGTTAGATTTTTTTCTCCTATTGTTCACTTTTCATAGCTGTTCAGTTAACTTGGTCAGACCTCAATTATGCTTTTTTATATATAAATAAAAGTAGCATATTATTTATCATAAGAAACTTCCATAATAGTGAATTTTATAACTATGATGCATACAGTGGAAACTCCCTTTTCCTTGCTAAAGATGAGCCATTTCTATTGTATGTCTGTATGAGGTATTATCATTGTGTGCTTCTGAAATGTTTTAATGTCATGGTAAACAGGATTGAAAATGCTGCAATGTATTGAATGAGAACCTTGGTAATGTGCAAGCATATCTGTAGGCAGAGTTGCTATAAGCAACACAGTTCTGAAGGGAGAAAGACAACACCCACTCACCTAGGTCAATGACTCTAAATATAAAACTACATCAGAACTGTCACATACACAGGATATTTTATTTATTTTCTTCTGATTTAGTCAAAATGCCACTGATTATACAGTGTTAAATGAACAAATGTATGGGCACATCTAAGATACTTAAAAGAAAGTTAAAAGATGAGAGAGATTTGTTAACAAAATATGACCATGTTGAACTTGACACCTCAGGGTCTACTTGGCGTGTGTCACCTGGGCCTTAGCACCCCCCTTCCCCCACACTTGTGTGGGTGATGAAAGGGCACAGCAGCAATGTTAAATAGTGGTAACAGTCCTTCTAAAAGGGCTGTTGTCAGATTGAAGTGATTTTTTTTGCGTGTGGCATTTTCTGGTGGCGCCACCAAAATGTCAAAGGAAATTAATGTAGCTGAGGTTGCTTAGATAATAACACAAAGGGCAAAGCCCTAAATTAACAGGTACGTACTACCCTGTTATGTACAAATACTAGGGGGTAACATCATTGCTCTATGTGTGGTAGTGCAACAAAGGTAAGGGAATACGTGAAAATCAATGTTTTTTGTGTTACTGGGAGTGAATTGGTTACATTTTTTTTGTGTGTTGGGGGTAATTCATCACTCCTATAAGTTAAAGCTTCACGTAGCTCTACTCCACATAAATAAAAATTAACTGTGCAGTGTGCACATTATTTACGCTGATTATGTGAGTAGTACTATATTATCTTTTTTCTTTTTCAAACATTATTTGAATTATTTCACATGAATTCACAACAAACCTTTCTACATTCATTTATCCTTTATAAACTTTATAAATACAGCAGATTGCAAAATTAACAAATGCATTAAAAAATACAATTAAATAACACTCTGAATTCCAAAGGAGCAGATTTTTTTCTAACAAATTGCAAAATGTCCTTCCATTTCCCTGCCCCGTATCATTACAACCAATCAGCAAATCACAGAAACATATATGTATACACTGTGAACTCTTGCACTTGCTCAGTAGGATCTGGTGCCTCAGAAAATGTGCATATAAGAAGTTTACGCACAGCTCAATAATGGAAGTAAATTGGAAAGTTTTTAAAAAAAATAATTATATATATATATATATATATATACTGTATATATATATATATATATATATATATATATATTTAAAACTAAAAATAACTTTTTCTTCTAGTGAAGAACATATGAATTTGAAGTATTTCTAACGCACCATCGACTTTAACACAGTTGATTTAGCGTAGTGTCAGGTTAGTACATTAGTGATAAATAGAAAAGGCTTTCTTTAGTGCACCCTATAGAAGTCTATGGGGAGAGGGCGTAAGCGTGGACACAATATCCTAAGTCCTGAAGTTAGCGTACCTGAATCTTTTGATTGCTCAATAATTTTTATTTTTTTTTAACTTTATTTATACAATAAGAGAGGTTTTTACATAAACCGATGACCGTAAAAAGGTATGTTGCATTCATAGAAAAGGTTTTTTACATATCGTTAAACACAAGAATCTGATGATAGTTTATAGTCCAGTGAAAGATTCATAGTAGTCCCGTATCAACACGGTGAGTAAGCCATAGGTCATGCTGTCTCCTCTCACTTTTTCACTTTTTCTTCAAGACATTATAAACAATAATAAAATATAACAAACAAGAAAAATAGAGTAAAGTGTGATGCACCAACAAAGCCTAGAGCTGGCCATACTTACCTGGAACGCCCGCAGACCGCCACCCCAGAACAGCTCTCCATGACAGTATGAGTATGAAGTGGGTGTACCTCATGTGCCTAGATAACCTATACATAATTATTCGAGAAGCACCAGTTTCCCCTTAAGGTTCTCTTTTAATATAAATTCACTATTTTTAAATGGGTATAGGACTCTTTCTCTAACATTTGGCTAGATTTAGAGTTTTGTCGGAAAAGACCCGCGTAGCTAGCGCTGCTTTTTTTCCCAACGCACCCTTCCAACAACGCTGGTATTTAGAGTTGTCTGAGGAGCTGCGTTAGGCTCAAAAAAGGGTGCGTTGAGCCTAATGTAGCTCCACTTCAACCCTCTATACCAGCGTTGCTTACAGTAGCGGTAAGCTGGAAAAACATGCTCGTGTACTATATCCCCATAGGAAACAATGGGGCATTTTGGGCTGAAAAAAAACCTAACACCTGCAAAAAAGCAGCGTTCAGCTCCTAACGCAGCCCCATTGTTTCCTATGGGGAAACACTCTCTAAGTCTGCACCTAACACCCTAACATGAACCCCGAGTCTAAACACCCCTAACCTTACACTTATTAACCCTTAATCTGCCGCCCCCGCTATCGCTGACACCTGCTGTATATTATTAACCCATAATCTGCCGCTCCGTACACCGCCGCAACCTACATTATCCCTATGAATCCCTAATCTGCTGTCCCTAACATCGCCGACCCCTATATTATATTTATTATTAACCCCTAATCTGCCCCCCCCACATTGCCGCCACCTTACCTACACTTATTAACCCCTAATCTGCCGACCGGACCTCGCTGCCACTATAATAAATGTATTAACCCCTAAACCGCCGCACTCCCGCCTCGCAAACACTAGAATAAATAGTATTAACCCCTAATCTGCCCTCCCTAACATCGCCGCCATCTACCTACAATTATTAACCCCTAATCTCCCGCACGCAACGTCGCCGCTACTATAATAAATTTATTAACCCCTAAAACTTAGTCTAACTCTAACCCTAACACCCCCCTAACATAAATATAATTTAAATGAAACTAAATAATATTCCTAAAAATAACTAAATTAATCCTATTTAAAACTAAATAATTACCTATAAAATAAACCCTAATCTAGCTACAATATAACTAATAATTACATTGTAGCTATTTTAGGATTTATTTTACAGGCAACTTTGTATTTATTTTAACTAGGTACAATAGCTATTAAATAGTTAATAACTATTTAAGAGCTACCTAGTTAAAATAAGTACAAAATTACCTGTAAAATAAATCCTAACCTAAGTTACAAATACACCTAACACTACACTATCACTAAATTAATTAAATAAATTTTCTACAATTACCTAAAATAAAATACAATAAAATAAACTATTCTATAATACAAAAAAACACTAAATTACAAAAAATAAAAAAGAATTACAAGAAGTTTAAACTAATTACACCTAATCTAAGCCCCCTAATAAAATAAAAAAGCCCCCCAAAATAAAAAATTCCCTACCCTATTCTAAACTACCAAAGTAATCAGCTCTTTTACCAGTCCTTAAAAGGGCTTTTTGCGGGGCATTGCCCCAAAGTAATCAGCTCTTTTACCTGAAAATAAAAATACAATACCCCTCCAACATTACAACCCACCACGCACATACCCCTACTCTAACCCACCCAAACCCCCCTTAAAAAAACCTATCGCTAACCCCCTGAAGATCTCCCTACCTTGAGTCGTCTTCACCCAGCCGAGCCAAATTCTTCATCCAAAGTGCGCAGAGGAGGTCCTTGATCCGGTAGAAGTCTTCATCCAAGTGGCAAAGAAGAGGTACTCCATCCGGTAGAAGTGTTCATCCAGGTGGCGTCTTCAATCTTCATCCATCCGGAGCGGAGCCATCTTCAACGGAGATGACGGGGAGCCATCCTCTTCAACCGACGACTTCCCGACGAATGAAGGTTCCTTTAAGGGACGTCATCCAAGATGGCGTCCCTTCAATTCTGAATTCTATCAGCCAATCAGAATTAAGGTAGAAAAAATCTGATTGGCTGATGCAATCAGCCAATCAGATTGAAGTTCAATCTGATTGGCTGATCCAATCAGCCAATCGTATTGAACTCGCATTCTATTGGCTGTTCCGATCAGCCAATAGAATGCAAGTTCAATATGATTGGCTGATTGCATCAGCCAATCAGATTTTTTCTACCTTAATTCCGATTGGCTGATAGAATTCTATCAGCCAATCAGAATTGAAGGCACACCATCTTGGATGACGTCCCTTAAAGGAACCTTCATTTGTCGGGAAGTCGTCGGTTGAAGAGGATGGCTCCGCGTCGGCCTGGTTGAAGATGGCTCCGCTCCGGATGGATGAAGATTGAAGACGCCATCTGGATGAACACTTCTACCGGATGGAGGACCTCTTCTTTGCCACTTGGATGAAGGCTTCTACCGGATCAAGGACTTACTCTGCGCACCTTGGATGAAGAATTCGGCTCGGCTGGGTGAAGACGACTCAAGGTAGGGAGATCTTCAGGGGGTTAGCGATAGTTTTTTTTAAGGGGGGTTTGGGTGGGTTAGAGTAAGGGTATGTGGGTGGTGGGTTGTAATGTTGGGGGGTATTGTATTTTTATTTTCAGGTAAAAGAGCTGATTACTTTGGGGCAATGCCCTGCAAAAAGCCCTTTTAAGGGCTGGTAAAAGAGCTGATTACTTTGGTAGTTTAGAATAGGGTAGGGAATTTTTTATTTTATTAGGGGGCTTAGATTAGGTGTAATTAGTTTAAACTTCTTGTAATTCTTTTTTATTTTTTGTAATTTAGTGTTTGTTTTTTTGTATTATAGAATAGTTTATTTTATTGTATTTTATTTTAGGTAATTGTAGGTAATTTATTTAATTAATTTATTGATAGTGTAGTGTTAGGTATATTTGTAACTTAGGTTAGGATTTATTTTACAGGTAATTTTGTACTTATTTTAACTAGGTAGCTCTTAAATAGTTATTAACTATTTAATAGCTATTGTACCTAGTTAAAATAAATACAAAGTTGCCTGTAAAATAAATCCTAAAATAGCTACAATGTAATTATTAGTTATATTGTAGCTAGATTAGGGTTTATTTTATAGGTAAGTATTTAGTTTTAAATAGGATTAATTTAGTTAATTTTAGGAATATTATTTAGTTTCATTTAAATTATATTTATGTTAGGGGGGTGTTAGGGTTAGGGTTAGACTTAGGTTTAGGGGTTAATAAATTTAATATAGTAGCGGCGAGGTCCGGTCGGCAGATTAGGGGTTAATAAGTGTAGGTAAGGTAGCGGCAACATTGGGGGGGCAGATTAGGGGTTAATAAATATAATATAGGGGTCAGCGATGTTAGGGGCAGCAGATTAGGGGTTCATAGGTATAATGTAGGTGGCGGCGGTGTCCGGTCGGCAGATTAGGGGTTAAAAAATTTTATTATAGTGGCGGCGATGTGGGGGTGGCTCGGTTTAGGGGTACATAGGTAGTTTATGGGTGTTAGTGTACTTTGTAGCACAGTAGTTAAGAGCTTTATATTCCGGCGTTTGCCCATAAAGCTCTTAACTACTGACTTTTTTTGGTGGTAGGAGTCTTGTCGGTAGAGGGTCTACCACTCACTTCTCCCAAGACTCCAAATACCGGCGTTAGGCAGATCCCATTGAAAAGATAGGACACGCAATTGGCGTAAGGGGATCTGCGGTAGCCTGGAATCGCGGTAGGGAAGTGAGCGTTAGACCCTTTCCTGCCTGACTCTAAATACCAGCAGGCGGCCAAAAGCAGCATTAGGACCTCTTAACGCTGCTTTTGACGGCTAACGCCAAACTCTAAATATAGGTGATTGTCTGGTAAGTATAGTAAGTGTAATTCACATTTTTTATTGAATCTAGATATTCTCTTCTCAATATTTCCTTTGACATCTGCCTGTTCTATGAGCATCTGGGTATGTAATCTAGTGAGAAGTTTTTGGAATGGTGGAGACTTCTTATCTGCCCAGTGTTGTAATATCAGCTGTCTTGCGATTAAAATAGACATTTTAGCTAGAATGTCTTGTGTCTGTGTGTTGTTTGCGGGGAGCAAGAACAATATTTGTTGTGCTGAGAGGGATGTCTTTCTTTTAGTTACTTTTGTTAGCCAGTATGATAACTTATTCCAGAACCATTTTAACTTGGGACAGTCCCAAAATAGGTGAATCCAATCAGGTTTTGGATCTAAGGGCCGGGGTAATATATGCTTGCTGGGAATTTTAGTATGTGTTTCTCTCAGGTTTGCAGATAGTGTTGTGTTCCTAACTTCTTCAAAACTGGCTGTCAGCTGTTCAGTATCCATCTCTATGTCTCTGCAGGTGGACCATTTTAGTGACATCTTTTGGGTGGCCAAAATGTCATGATGTTTAAGGATAAGGTCATATGTGTTCGCTAGTTTGTATGTGCCCTGTTTAGCTAATGAGCATAAGGTGTTAATGTGATTGTTTTCCACATTGAGCAGGACCTCTGATTTTAGTTTTGCGACTTAATGCCTACATTGGAGATATGCAAACCTATGTGTATTTGGTATTTGATAAGTGTTTTGTAGTTCCTGAAAAGGATGAATATCTAGTGTCTAGTGTCAATGGTTTAAGAGTTGTCCAATTGTTGTGAGGTGTTTTTCTTTCCAGGTTCTAAACACATCTGTGGTGTATCCTGGCAAAAAAGATAGGTTGCCCTGGATAGGGAGAAATTTGCTAGTAGTACATTGTATTCCCCACAACTTACACAATTTGGCCCATGCTCTTAAGGGGTCTCTAAATAAAACATGGTGTTGGATTTCAGGTGGCAGAGAGTTCAACTTTGTATGAGGTAGAAAGGCTAAGTGTATCAGGTACGTGAAGCCCCCCTAGTAAATGGCATAACCAGGCTAAGCCTTCCTATCCTTTGTTTCTTTCCTTTCCATATAAATTGACCTAAGGCAGATTGTATTGTCTTGGCATCCTGTTGCATTAGCATTAGAGGAAGCATCTGCAGAGGGTAAAGTATTTTGGGTAGGGCTATCATTTTGAAAAGGTGTATCCTACCCGTCAAGAACAGGGGGAGTTTATCCCTTCAGAGCAGCATATTCCATATATTGGAAAGGTTTTTTTTTTTTTTTTGATTCAATAGTTTTTATTGTTTTTTTTGTTTCAAAACAATACATCTGAAAAAAGTAAATTTACATTCAACATTTGAAACACTGTATAATTGCAAGTTCAAAAATTGTTAATCAATGGCTTATTTGTGAAAGGCTGTTATACAACATGAAAAGAGAATAATATAGAAAAACATACAATTCAAAGAGGATACAATCAGTCTTTGGTTGTTGATAAGCTGTCCGATAATAGTGTCCCTTGTGTAAGGGGCAATGGGGGAGGGAGGGGGGGAAGGAAGGAGAGGGACAGGGGGACGGGAAAGGTAGGGTGCTAGAGGGGTTTGCAAAGAGTTCAGAAGTTTAGGGACAATTCTAGTTTGTCCCTATTTTATGCTTTAGGTTTCTCTGTCTTCGTTTAGGTTATGGAGGCCTTGTTCCCAGATAAAGAACATGTCATTAAAAAAGTCTCGTTTTCCCACATAGTAGTAATGTTGTTTTTCTAGTTTCAGTATGTGTCCTACTTCTACTACCCACTGTGTGTGTGTTGGAATGTTTTGCGTCTTCCACATTCTAGGTATCAGTCTCTTTGCACATGCTAATATCAATTTGAGAAGTTTCGTGCGATACATGCAGTGTATTGGTGGGATCATATTGAGCAGTACAAGTCTAGGGTTAAAGGTGATTTCCAGGCCTAAAATTTTATTAGTACAACTCTCTATGTTTTGCCAGAATTCCGATAAGAGGGGGCAACCCCACCAAATGTGGGTCATTGTCCCCAATTCTCCGCAATGCCTCCAACAGGTTGATGAAGCAGTAGGGTAAATATATCTGAGGCGCTGGGGCGTTAAGTACCACCGGGTAAGTATTTTATAATTCAGTTCAGATATGAACAGAGAAGTTGAGACAGAGTGTGTCATTTTGAAGCTATTTCTCCAGTCTTCTTCTGTGAAATTATCTATTATTTCTGATTCCCATTTCATAATGAAAGAGGGGTGCTGATCCGGGGAGGAGCGTCTCAACAATTTATAAGTTTGCGACAAATGAGCTTTTTTGCTCTCAGGGTTTATACATAGCTTCTCGAAAGTGGTCAGTGGTCTAAGTGTATTAGCTTTAAATGTGTTCTCTGAGAGCGCGTGTCTTATCTGCAAGTATGAGTACCAGCTATGGAAGGGTGGTCCTAGTTCCTCTTGTAATTTTAATCTATCCTTAATCCTCCCCGACTCCACTAGAAGGTAAATTGGTAGGTTATGTAAGTGTTCCTCTTTGTTCACATGGGAGAAAGAAGGGTTCTGTAGGAAAATCTGATTATTCAGTAGTGGGGAGAGGGGGGAAACAGAGGTGGATATGCCTACAAAGTGTGTTATCACATGGTCCCATACATCTAAAGTGGCTTTAACATAGTTATTCCGATATGCCAGCTGAGGTCTTTGAGATTTGGGCAACCATGCCACATCTCTCATGAATCTAGTCTCCAAAAGAGAGCTTTCGATTTGCACCCATAGGGCAGAGTCAGCGGAATGGGTCCAAGAGATCACTCGGGATAAGTGTACAGCCCTATAATAGTTTAGAAGATTTGGAACGTTGAGTCCACCGTCTTCTTTATGCATATATAGTGTCTGTTGGGCAACTCTGGGTTTTTTGTAGGACCATATGAATGAGTTGATCATATTTTGTTGGGTTTTTAGGTATGAGACCGGCAGGGCCATCGGCAGCGTCTGGAATAAAAATAGGTATTTTGGTATGATCATCATTTTTACAGTGTTAATTCTACCCATCCACGATAGATGACCCTGTCTGTGCCACCCTTCCAGTAGGGTATTCACTGATTTTTGGAGGCCCAGGTAATTAATTTGGAATAAATCTTGGTGATTGTGTGGGATCAATAGCCCTAGATATTTAAGTTAATCAACAATTCGGAATGATGTTTGCTGGTTTACAAAGTCTATGTCACTGTGAGGGGAGTTTAATAGCATGATTCCCGACTTCTCCATATTAATGGAGAAGTTAGACACCCGCCCATACTCTTTTAGGGTTTGTAACAAGGCGGGTAAGGTGGTAGAAGGGGTTCGTAGGGTAAAGATCACATCATCTGCAAATAGCAAACATTTCTGATGAATTTGGTTAAATTGTAGGCCTAATATATTTTTATTGTCTCTGATCTTAATAGCCAAAATCTCTATGGTTATGGCAAACAATAGTGGAGACAGTGGGCACCCCTGGCGGGTTCCATTGGTAATTGGAAAGGGGTGGGATATAGTTCCATTTACTCGAACTCTAGCTTGTGGGGTGGAATATAACGCTTGAATCCTATCAACAAAGGTTTCAGAGAAGCCGAACTTCGACAGGGCCCCCCACATGAATTGCCAGCTGACCCTGTCGAAGGCTTTCTCAGCGTCAGTCGATAGGAGCGCCAAGGGGGTTTTGTTATCATGCGAAGCCTATAAAGAGTGCAAGACTCGAATTGTGTTATCCTTGGCCTCTCTACCTTTGACAAATCCTACTTGATCTGGGTGTATAATTTTTGGTAGGATCATATTAAGGCGATTAGCCAGAATTTTAGCATAAATCTTTATATCTATATTTAAAAGTGATATGGGTCTATAATTACCCGCCAGGGTGCCCACCTTGTCCGCCTTTGGGATTACAGTGATTGTAGCTTCTAGTAGAGAGTTAGAGAAAGCCTCTCCTTTGTCTATAGAGGTAAATAGTGCATGCAGGGGTGGGCACATTTGTGATTGGAACAGTTGGTAAAATTTGGCCGTTAGCCCATCCGGTCCAGGGGATTTTCCATTAGGAAGTGCATTGATGGTGTTGAGAATTTCTTGGGTTGTGATAGGAGCGTCTAGGACATGACTATCATCCTCTGATATGCTAGGGGTCTCTAAAGTGGCAAGATAGCGTGTTATACTATTGCTAATATCGTGGGTTATGTTGGGGTTAATGTTATAAAGTTTAGTGTAGTAGGATACGAATGTTTCCGCAATTTCTTCATGTTTGCTAACCATTTTGCCAGAGGGGTGTGAAATGGATCTAATGAATGAGTTATATTTCTGCTTTTTAAGTGATCTCGCCAGCAGCCGCCCAGCTTTGTTGCTTTCTGCAAAGAATTTGGCCTTAGTAGTTAAGGCCCTTAGGTGGGCTTGTTGGGTTAGAAATTTATTTAGGCATTCTCTGGCCGAGATAAGGTCTGCTAGTTTTTGGGTTGAGGTCGGGTCAGTTTTATGTAACCTGTCTGCTGTGGTTAAAGTGTCAGTTAAAGATGTTACGTGGGCCTTCATCATCTAGCTGTATGTTTTATTAGGAAACCCCTAATATAGCATTTATATGTTTCCCAATTGTTTCCTGCAGATGTGTCTTCAGGTTTGTTATTGAGAAAAAATTCGTCAGTCGCTTCTGTCAGTTTTTCCAACGTTTCCTGGTTCATCAGGATGGTTTCATCTAGTCTCCAGTTTAAAGTGTTTATCGGTTTAGTAGACCACTGGAAAGTGGATAGGACCATGCTATGGTCTGACCATGGGGTATGTGATATTTTAGATTGAACCAGGTTAGTTAGAAGTGTCTGGCTGCATAGTATGTAGTCCAGTCTAGAGTAGGAATGTTGCGGGTGGGAAAAGAATGTGTAATCTCTTTGTGTGGGGTGCGCTATTCTCCAGGTATCGAACAGGGAAATGGAGCATAAGGCTGCACAATTGGCTTTTAGAATTTTGTTACCGAGGTATGACTTCCCTGTGGAGTTATCTATAGAAGGATGCATAGTGAAGTTGAGGTCACCTCCTAAGATGATTGGGCCTTTTGAAACATCTAGAATGGTATTTATGACCGATTTATAGAACCTGGATGTGGGTCTATTTGGGGCATAAACATTGACCAAAGTGATTAAGGCGCCGTAGCACAGTCCCACTAAAATTAACAGTCTCCCGTCTTTGTCTGAGTGTTTTTGTATTAATTCAAAGGGGACATTACGTTTAATTGATATGCATACTCCATTTTTCCTTCTTAACCCTGAGCTGAAGAAGTGCTTGTCAAAGTAGCGTGTAGCTAAGTGGGGTTCATTTCGTCTCTTAAAGTGTGTTTCTTGTAACATGGCTACGTCAATACCCTTCTTATAAAAGTCGAAGTATGCTATAGAGCGTTTTTCAGCAGATAGGAATCCTTTTACGTTTTGGCTTGCTATTGTCACAGTGTTCATTCTTACTGTAAGGGATCTATAGGCTAGGTGGATGAATATAGGGGTTTATGCTCTTGAGCGTTTACGTGTAGCAGGTGAGAGGAGGATAGGGGGAAAGGAAGGAAGAAGGAGGGAACTTGGGGGGGAGAGGAATGTATAAGTAGATTGTAAATAGCGGACAGAGCTCAGTGCTATACAGTGTCTATTGGATTCACAAACAATGGTATAGAAATGATTGTATTTAATAAAAGAAAATATAAACTTGAAAAACTTTCAACAGGTGAGGCAGGTTAACAAGCCTGGTGGCTACTTACGATGCATATCTTGTATTCAGCTCAACATAGAAATAACAATAACAATTAATTAAAATTAAAGGTTAGTTATAACTTAGATACATGGCATACAATTATTGAAGACCTTTCTAATTAGGAGGTAGTTTCCTATGTCTTGATTGAACGTTTCGGGAGTGTATATTCTCATACTGGTTTTGAATGTGTAACACCGGTAGTTCAAACTATCAGGTTCCTTGTCTAGATCTTAAAGGTGTATGAGATCATGCAAACCCCTGCGCACCAACGGCGTTCCTTCTGCTTGCAGCCACAACTGGGCTGTGTGATAGTGAGATCGGATAGAGTAGAGCCGGTTCACCGTAGGGTGTCCAGGGGTGCGAGATAAAAAACATATAACACCTACAACTAGCTATAATACTAGCTTACTAGCCCTTATCGGTCTAATAGAAATAGTGTAAAATAAACAAGAACTTTAGGTAATTAGCTCATTGACCACTGAGATCAGGCAAGTGGTCAGATGGGGAGCTTTCTTTTCCTATATATTTTGTTAAAGTGTGGTAGGCAAAAGAATCTGCAATTGGTATAAGCCTAAAACAAAGAAGATAATAAAGAACATCAACCTTAAACAGTTAAGACATACATACAGTTATCTTGTAAACAGTGCAGCAGGGCACTAACAGGAGATATACTTGCCACATAGCTCTGCAGTTACTGTAATATATAGAGTTCTAGCCACCCAATGTTAATATCAAGTGGAGGTCAGTCTCTGGAGGTCAGTCTCTGGCAGGTTAGATCAAATTTGGCCAGATGTAATGGGCAAGGCCCATAGTAGGGTATTAAGTATGAGATCCTTGTAAGGTCAGCCCGGTTGTATTAAGTCAGATTCCACAGGGCTGATCTGCTTCCTTTTAAGTTGGCTAGATGGATTTGTCACTCCAGGTGTTCTCTGCGACTTAGGGGCCAGTCTTCCTAGCGCTGGATTTTGCGGAGGCAAATCCAAGTCTCCAGTTGGGACCGGGATTGCCAGCATGTGGCAGAATTTTTCAACGTCAGATAGGCATCGGCATTCAAACTTCTTCCCATTTTTCATGGAGATCACTGAGGTAGGAAATCCCCATCTGTAAGGGATCCTTAGTTGCCTAAGATGGAGTGTCAGAACTGAAAAGTCTCTTCTTTTTTGCAGTGTCCTTATGGATAGGTCTTGGTAGATCTGTATACGGTGCCGTTGGTATGACACTGTTTGCTGTTTTCGGGACATATTGTAAATATCTTCACGATGTTGATAATTTTGGAATTTAACAATAATGTCTCTGGGTGGAGAGTCCTCATCAGGTTTAGGGCGCAGAGCTCTGTGCGCTCTTTCTAGAGTAACATTCGTCAGCTCCATATTTCCTTTCTCGGCCATTTCAGAAAAAAGACCTTGTAGATATTCTCGTATCTCATTGTTTTGTACTGTTTCAGGAATGCCTCGAAAGCGCAAATTATTGCGCCTAGTACGGTTTTCAAGGTCGTCTAGCTTGTCTTCCATGTCTGCGAAACTTTGGTGGTGATGTGAGACTTTGGAAGTCAATTCAGCTATCTTCTGAGAAAAGACATATTCATGCTCCTCAAGTGAGTCAACTCTGCGGCCCAAATCCAAGATGTCTTTTTTCAAGTCTGCACATTCCTCCTTTATGCAAACTTTAACCTGATCTATCAAATCTTTGATGGTCTTGTAGGTAATGGGTGGATCAACAGCAGTTTCAGGTGTTTGAGGTGACGAGCTGCTGGAGCTGTCAGAGCAGCCCTCATTATCATCAGGGGCAGTTGAGAGCAGGGGAGCCATGCTGCTTTTGTGTTTGTTTTTATCCACTTGCTTAAAAAAGGTACTAACGGCCTCCTGTGGTCTTTGAGGAGTTTTCTGCGGTTTGTCTGACTTTACTTGTCTCCGTTGCGACATTTTCCCAGATATAGGTATTGGCTTGGTGGTTATATAAAAAAGAAAAGACAAACTTGCGGTAGATAAAGAGGCCTCACTCCCCAAGGGTTTTACTCTTGTAGAGCGATCTCGGGAAAAGGAAAGTGGATATGACCCACTGACATCGAAGACAGCGGGAAATGGGAGGGGACTGAGGCAAGGCCTATAAGCTCGGTAAAGCTATGCACTTTCAACAAGTCTTTATTTGTTGTAGTTTTGTTTTAGGTTCAGATTGTGTAAAACTCTCACTTTTCTGATCTAGATGTTTAATAAAAGTGTCCAATAGGGCCTCCAAAGGTTCAGGAAACAGATTTGTAATAGTTGTGTAAGAACTGAGTGGTTAATGGTAAGCTCAGGGCTTAGAGAGCAGTTTAGAAAGCAGTTTGGCCCTTGTCTGATCCACAGGCATTCCTTTCATGCATATTCAATAACACACTTGCAGTAAGGGAGTGATACCTTTTTAAAGATCATTATTTCAGTAATAGAGTTCTTAAGCAATAATATGGAACACCTCTTGCCGAATATCAAACAACTGAAGATATCGTGTGCAATGCTCTGCACCATTTGCAGGTCACATGGGCTCTTATTATAAGGAGTAATAAAGCAGTCCTTATTTTGCAGAATATTGTTATGAGCTTGTAGATAATGTCAATGCAGGGTTGCTATCACTAAGGCTTTGTTGATCAGCGAGTGCTTTTTGTGTCCTGCAGGTGTGGTGCAATCTTTCCATATAGCTAAATGCTGTTCTTTTATGCAGAAGGCCCCCACTGCTCTCCAAAATAATTTCAGATATGTGTCCCCAGTTAACATGTTATAATATTGCTTTCATACTGTTCATTAGGCTACTTGATTTGCCCCCATCGGGTGTCCACTGCCCATTAAACTGTGCGCTTACCGGTGTCAGGAGCGGGTGTCATTCAGATTTTTCCCATACACCAGAGCGGGGGGGTCCGTCGTACCGGAGTCACAGCTACCTCTTTCGCATTCGAGGAGCCCTCTCCTAATGCCGCCACGGTCCGCGGCAATGCTTCATGTGGGGTAAGTGGTGAGCCACAACAACCCGGTGGTGATCGGTTAGGAGCTTGAACCTCTGCATACACGGCCGTCGTCGGCTCACTGCGTCACTGTTATGAGGCCTCCGTATCTCGGCGTGTCTCGGATCTTTGCCGATATGGTACAAAAAGTCTCTTGGAAGGTATCTACATGATCCTGCTTAGTTCATACAGCTGGATATATCTCAATAATTAAGAAAGGAGCTGAATAGCTTAAGTTAATTGTGGTAGCTCCTGGCTTGTCTTGAGAGCCTTAGTGTTTGGCGGCCATCTTAACAGACCGCTCGCTCCGCCTCATCATATTGGAAAGGTTTTTACTGATATTCAATGGGTATAGTTTATTTGGGTATACGTGTATATGAATGCCCAGATATTTAAACACGCCGTCCGTTATTTGAAGGCCAGTGTTACTAAGTGTATTTTGCTTTGCATGCTTTAGCCAGGTGACCTCCAACTTGTCCTTGTTGATTTTGTAACCCGAAAAGGTTCCAAAAGTGTCAATAATATCTAGGAGTTTGGGTACATTTAGTTCTGGATTCCCGACAAACAAAATGAAGTCATTGGCATACAATGACAAATGTTGTTTGTGGCCTTTAATGTCAATTCTCTCACTATGTTGCCGAATATAGCAGGCCAATGGTTCTATGGCCAGGTCAAAGAGTAGTGGGGAGAGGGAGCATCCCTGCCGGGTCCCTCTTTGTAGGCTTAAAGGGGTGGATAATCCGCCATTTATTATTATCGAGGCCCTGGGAGCAGTGTATAAAGTCTGGATAAGGTTAAAAAATGCACCAGTTATGCTGAAGTGTGTCATGGTGGTATAGAGACAGTCCCATTCAATCCTGTCAAAAACTTTTTCAGCTTCAAACGCCAAAAGACAAGCATCTTGTAGAGCAGGTTGCTTTTTTGGATGGGTGTTATACCAATAGTAAGAGGATATAGCCAGAGTTTTCCTTATAGTCACCACAGAAGAGCGTCCTGTGATGAACCCAGTTTGGTCAGTATGAACCAGGAAGGGGAGGACCAGTGCCAGTCTATCTGCCATTATTTTTGTCAGTAATTTATAATCACTGTTGAGCAGTGAAATTGGCCTATAGGAGGGTGTGAGTGTGGGATTTCTGTCAGGTTTTGGAAAGATGCAAATATTGGCTTCTGTGAAGCGCATTTTGGGCTGGGCATTGTTCATTATGTAGTCTGAGTATATGGATGTCAGTATAGGGCTAACCTCTTCGCATAGAAGTTTATAGTACTCGGCAGGTAGCCCGTTAGGGCCTGCTGCTTGCCCAGTTTGAGCTATTTAATTGCTCTAGACAATTCTTGTGTACTTATTGGAGCATTTAATATATCCCTCTGTTCATCAGTCAGGGTAGGAGTTATAATTGCTTTCCAGAATTTGTTTTTATTTTCTACATCTATGTGTTGTTGAGAGTATAGCGATTAGTAATATTTGGCAAATTCCGCTATAATTTCCTTTGTCTGGGTCACCGTATTGGATTGAGTTTGAATTTAAGTTACATATGATCAAGGGTTGTGTGCCTTTACCAAGTTAACCATTAGTTTGCCTGCTTTGTTTCCATGTCTATAAAATCGACCCTGTCTATGAATATTGTATCTGTTGTCTTGTTGGATCAGATAGGTGTCCATGGTTTTCTTAAGGTCATAGTACGTTTGTCTAGTGATATGGGAGGGGTTCAAAAGGTAAATATTATATGCCTCTGTTAGTCGTGACAAAAATTGCCCGTCTATTTTCTTGGACAACTTGTTATAGTGAGCGGTGTAGGAAGTAATGTGGCCTCTCATGACTGCCTTGGAAGCATGCCAGAACAAATTTAGCTCTGCCATGTGTTGGTTATTGTCTGTCATGTACTGCATCCATGCTTACCTAAGACTTTGTCGAAATTCTACGCTATCATATAAGTATACAGGAAACCTCTAGGATCTATTTGCATGTTCCTGTGCTAGCGGTTGGAGCCTCATATGAATCGGAGCATGGTCCGAAATTGTAATTTGTCCAATCTTAGGTGAATGAATCTGGGGTATCAGAGCTCTGGAAGTCAGGAAAAAGTCGATACGTGATAGTGTGTTATGTGACTTGGAGACACAGGTATAATCTCTATGGTCTGGGTATCGTACACATTAGTTGTGCATCCCTCTTATGTCGTGAAATGTCTCTTATGGGTGCATTAGATGTCACGGGGTCTTTAAATCTGTCTAATGGCAACGTTTGTGCTAGGTTAAAGTCGCCACCAACAATTAGTAATGGATTGTCATAAATGGCTAGCTTTGCCAGCAATTCGGACCAAAAGCTGGGGCTGTAGGCATTGGGGCCATATACATTGCACACCACATAGGTGAAATTGTGGGCATGCATTAGTGTGATTATATATTTACCCTTGCCATCCATCACTGTGTCTGGGAAAGATACTGAGAGTCATTTTCTACCTAATATTGCTACACCACATTTTCACAGGTAAGTTTTTATTTATTTTAAGATAGGGTGTTAGGTTTAGGGGTTAATAGCTTAATTTAGTGTTTTACAATGTGAGGGTCTGGCGGTTTAGGGGTTAATAGGTTTTGTTTATTAGTTACAATGTGGGGGGCTGGTGGTTTAGGGGTTAATAAGTTTGTTTATTTGCGATGGGGGACGGTGGTTTAGGGGTAAATTTGTTTATTTAGTGTCAGCAATGTCGGGGAGCGGCGGATTAGGGGTTAACAACTTTTATTAGTGTCTGCGATGTTGGGGAGCGGCGGATTAGGGGTTAATAACTGTCATTAGTGTTGGGGATATCGGGGAGTGGCAGATTAGGGGTTAATAACTATTATTAGTGTCGGTGATGTCGGGGGTGGTGGATTAGAGGTGTTTAGACTAAGGGTTTATGTTAGAGTGTTAGGTTTAAACATAATTTTCTTTTCCCTATAGACATCAATGGGGTTGCATTACGGCGATTTGCCATTCCACGATCGCAGGTGTTTTTTTTTTAACACTTTCTCCCCATTGATGTCTATGAAGAAAGCGTGCACGAGCACGTAAACTCAGCCCTTGGCTTTTGTGCGGTATGGAGCTTAATGCACCATAACGCACAGCACAAGGAGGTTTTTCAGTAACTCTTAATGGCAGCGCTATGGAAAGTGTGGGACCGCTCATTTTATTGCGTTCTTTACGCGCCCGGTATAGCACAAAACTCGTAATCTAGGTGTATCATTCTTCCAGAAAATTATATTTTATAAGTACTCCATGTGTTTATGTCCCTTCTAAGTTTTGCTAATAATAGAATGTTATTGGTGCTATATAATTTTCTATAAGTATCAGGGATGGCAATTTCCAAATACTTAAAGGGTCATGAAACCCAAAATATTTATTTCATGATTCAGATAGAGAATACACTTTTAAACAACATTCCAATTTACTTCTATTATCTAATTTGCTTCATTCTTTAGATATCCTTTGTTGAAGAAATAGCAATGCACATGGGTGAGCCAATAACAAGAGGCATCTATGTGCAGCCACCAATCAGGAGATACTGAGCATATCTAGATATGCTTTTCAACCAAGTATATCACGAGAATGAAGCAAATGAGATAACAGAAGTAAATTAGAAAACTGTTTAAAATAGCCTGCTCTTTCTAAATCATGAAAGAAAGTTTTTGGCTAGAATGTCCCTTTAATAGCTCTAGTGGCCCATTTGAAATCAACATTTAGAATCAATATCTTTTTTGTGTGGTCAGACAGGTTAATTTTAATAGCTTCATATTTATCATTGTTGATCTTATAGCCCAATATGATGTCAAATTTGTCTATTAATTGGTATAATATTGGACGGGTTATAATAGGTTTTGTCAATGACCTCTATGTTCAAAACATCATCGAGAATTTTTTTTAAAAAGGGTGTGGCGGAGCATTTTGCAGCGGCTTTCACTGCAGGCTGGGATGAAGAGTGCCCAATGTCAGATCAAGAGAAGCTGGAATTTGCATGGTGAGTAAAACATAAATTATTTTCTATTGGATGATTAGAATTTAAAATAAAATGGACCTAGGATGAAAAGGAGCAAGAGGATATGGATTTTTGCATGGTGAGTAAAAACTTTGTTGTTAGGGCTTTTTTGGTTGGGTTTTTTACTTTAAAGAATAGGATTTTGTATTTAAAATTTTATTTTTTAGGATAGGTTTTTTTAGTTAGACTTTAATATTTTGGGCGGTTGGGGTTACTTGTATTGTAGACATGGGGGTCTTTTTTTTTTATTTGTAAAAGAGCGTTAGTGTTAGGGTTTAGTTTTTTTTTGCTTTGGGTGTTTTTTTTTATTGGGCATTTAGTTTAGTGTTTGGTATAATGTGGGTTTTTATTTTGGATACTGTCTTTTTTATTTTTCAGTAACTTAGGTGGTTTAGTTTAGAAGTGGGTTAGGTGTATAGAAGGGTTAGTTTGCTTTTGGGGGTTGTGGCACTTTAGGGGTTAATAAGTGTATGGTACTTGCGGTGGGTATGTGGCGGTACAGGGGTTAATAGTGTAGTGTACTTGCGGTGGGCTAGTGGCGGTTTAATAGTTTAGATGGGTATTTGCAGTGGGTATATGGTGGTATAGGGTTTAACAGTATAGATAGGTACTTGCAGTGGGCTAGTGGCGGTATAGATGTTAATAGTTTAGATGGGTACTTGCTGTTGGTATGTGGTGGTTTAGAGGTTAACAGTTTAGATGGGTACTTGCAGTGGGTATGTGGCAGTGTAGGGTTTAATAGTTCAGACAGGTACTCGCAGTGGGCTAGTGGCGGTATAGGGAATAATAGCTTAGATGTGTACTTGCGGTTTGTATGTGGCAGTATAGGGGTTAACAATTTAGATGGGAACTTGCAGTGGGCTAGTGGTGGTATAAGGTTTAATAGTTTAAATGGGTATTTGCGGGGGTATGTGGCGATATAGGCATTAACAGTATAGATGGGTAATTGCGGTGAGTTAGTTGCGATATAGGGGTTAATAATTCAGATGGGTGGTTGTGGTGAGTATGTGGTGGTATAGGGGTTAACAGGATAGGTAATTGCTGTGGGTATGTGGCAATTTAGATATTTATTAGTGTAGTTTTAGTTTTAGATTATGGGGTACTTTGGTTTAGGGGTATTAGAATTAGTGGTTAGGCACGGCATTCATATTCCAAGGGATTGTTTAATATACATCACCAATATGGGTGGCAATACTGGGTTTTATTTCAGCCAACATTGCTGACCAATGGCATGTATACTAAATACCTCTCAGTAGTGCTGCCTATTAGCAGCTATGACTGGAGCTTTGAATATTTTGACAGGCTCGCTCAAAATAGCGATGGATCCCTTGGAATATTTTGCTGCCTCGTAGCACTTTCGATCATCAGGGCCAAAGTGAGAATCACATAGTCAAATAAGGCAAATTTTATTCTTTCTTGGCAGTCATGATACCTGAAATATTAGAGTTGAGTCGACACCCGCAACCCTACTAAAAGCTGTCAGAGAAGAATATATGGAAGCAATATCTTTTTGAATAGCTCCGTTGATACCAAAAGCTTCAAGAAGTGGGAACATATAAGTCCATGAGACCCTATTGAATGCCCTCTCAAGGGAAAGTAGCAGAGAAGGCACTCATGGGTATTTGCATAATCCACAAGATTAATCACTCTAACATTGTCAAGGGCCTCTCTGTTTCATAAATACAACTTTATTTAACCTACAGGGAGTGCAGAATTATTAGGCAAGTTGTATTTTTGAGGATTAATTTTATTATTGAACAACAACCATGTTCTCAATGAACCCAAAAAACTCATTAATATCAAAGCTGAATAGTTTTGGAAGTAGTTTTTAGTTTGTTTTTAGTTATAGCTATTTTAGGGGGATATCTGTGTGTGCAGGTGACTATTACTGTGCATAATTATTAGGCAACTTAACAAAAAACAAATATATACCCATTTCAATTATTTATTTTTACCAGTGAAACCAATATAACATCTCAACATTCACAAATATACATTTCTGACATTCAAAAACAAAACAAAAACAAATCAGTGACCAATATAGCCACCTTTCTTTGCAAGGACACTCAAAAGCCTGCCATCCATGGATTCTGTCAGTGTTTTGATCTGTTCACCATCAACATTGCGTGCAGCAGCAACCACAGCCTCCCAGACACTGTTCAGAGAGGTGTACTGTTTTCCCTCCTTATAAATCTCACATTTGATGATGGACCACAGGTTCTCAATGGGGTTCAGATCAGGTGAACAAGGAGGCCATGTCATTAGATTTTCTTCTTTTATACCCTTTCTTGCCAGCCACGCTGTGGAGTACTTGGACGCGTGTGATGGAGCATTGTCCTGCATGAAAATCATGTTTTTCTTGAAGGATGCAGACTTCTTCCTGTACCACTGCTTGAAGAAGGTGTCTTCCAGAAACTGGCAGTAGGACTGGGAGTTGAGCTTGACTCTATCCTCAACCCGAAAAGGCCCCACAAGCTCATCTTTGATGATACCAGCCCAAACCAGTACTCCACCTCCACCTTGCTGGCGTCTGAGTCGGACTGGAGCTCTCTGCCCTTTACCAATCCAGCCACGGGCCCATCCATCTGGCCCATCAAGACTCACTCTCATTTCATCAGTCCATAAAACCTTAGAAAAATCAGTCTTGAGATATTTCTTGGCCCAGTCTTGACGTTTCAGCTTGTGTGTCTTGTTCAGTGGTGGTCGTCCTTCAGCCTTTCTTACCTTGGCCATGTCTCTGAGTATTGCACACCTTGTGCTTTTGGGCACTCCAGTGATGTTGCAGCTCTGAAATATGGCCAAACTGGTGGCAAGTGGCATCTTGGCAGCTGCACGCTTGACTTTTCTCAGTTCATGGGCAGTTATTTTGCGCCTTGGTTTTTCCACACGCTTCTTGCGACCCTGTTGACTATTTTGAATGATTGTTTGATGATCACGCTTCAGAAGCTTTGCAATTTTAAGAGTACTGCATCCCTCTGCAAGATATCTCACTAATTTTTGACTTTTCTGAGCCTGTCAAGTCCTTCTTTTGACCCATTTTGCCAAAGGAAAGGAAGTTGCCTAATAATTATGCAAACCTGATATAGGGTGTTGATGTCATTAGACCACACCCCTTCTCATTACAGAGATGCACATCACCTAATATGCTTAATTAGTAGTAGGCTTTCGAGCCTATACAGCTTGGAGTAAGACAACATGCATAAAGAGGATGATGTGGTCAAAATACTCATTTGCCTAATAATTCTGCACTCCCTGTATTTGCTAGGATTTTTGAAAATAATTTAAGATCTTGGTATATTAATGAAATTGACCTGAATTATTGGCAATGAAACTTAACCTTGCCAGGTTTGGGTATTACAGAGATCCAAGCTGATAGCATGTCTTTAGTAATTTTTCCTCCCTCCATAATATAGTTTTTAAGACCAAAAAAGCCATCTGGTCCTAGGTCCTTAGAAGCTTTTAATTGTTTAATTACTTTTAAAATTTCAGTGACAGTTATGGGGGCATTTAATGATGCCAAACCTTCTGAGTTAATAACAGGGAGTTTGCATTCTGCTAGAAAGGATTTAATGTTAGAAATGTGCTTTGTACTTTCTTTCCCCCCAAGCAGATGATAAAGTGTTTGATAATATGTGGCAAATTCATCTTAGTTTATCTGCCATCTTGTTTCCTGAATTAACATGCAATCGGGCTTGTTTGTGTAAAGGAAATAATGTGCATCTACCATTCTTATGGATTTTCTCTCAATAGTTTATCGAGGTCATCTTTGCCAGTTGTGAAGATGAAGTGCATGAAAACACCTGTTTTTGAAGTGTATTGATTTCCCTGTAAAGTTGTGCAATATGACTCCTACTAATCTTATTAAGTCTAGCGGATTCTTCTAGAAAAACCCCTCTAATATATGCTTTGAATGCTCCCCAAGAGATTAACTGTTGGCCTTCAATTAACAGACATAACATGCTTAATATGTTCTTGTCATTTTGATAAGAACAATCTATCTCATAGGAGAGCAGGATTAAGTGACCAGGATCGAATCCTTGAAGGATTAAGTATGCCCTTTAAAATCATCTACACCATAGAATGATCAGACCATGTACTGGGGATTATAGAGGTAGATTGCCACACAGGTAGTAGAATTTGACTTAAAGGGACATAATACTCATATGCTAAATCACTTGAAACTGATGAGGTATAACTGTAAAAAGCTGACAGGAAAATATCACCTGAGCATCTCTATGTAAAAAAGGAAGATATTGTACCTCACAATCTCCTCAGCTCAGCAGAGTAAGTTCTGAGTAAAAAGTTATACTCAGCTGCTCCCAGCTGCAGGTAAAAAAAAAAAAAACGAAGAAGAAATGAACAGCAGCCAATCAGCATCAGCAGTGCTGAGGTCATGAACTCTTTTACTGTGATCTCATGAGATTTGACTTAACTCTCATGAGATTTCATTGTAGACTTCCCTAATCTGAATAGGGAAATAATATGAGAGTGCGTGAGGCTCATCCTTTCAGCTGTCCCAGGACTGACATACTAATATGCTGCTTAGAAATCCTTTACAATGGGATGTGGCTACTGAGGAACTTTTGAGGTAAAATATCTTTCTTTTTTACATAGAGATGTTCAGGTGATATTTTCTAGTCAGCTTTTTACAGCTATGCTACATCACTTTCAAGTGTTTAAACATTTGGGTATTATGGCCCTTTAAGAGGATATAATCAAACCTTAAATATGTTCCATGTATTGCTGAGAAAAAATGTGTACTCTCTCCCACTATGTAGTGTCCCCATCCGTATATAAAATTATAAACTAGTAAAAGGTCTCTTAATAATTTCCCTGGAATTCTCACCGTATTACTTAAATGGACACAAAACCCCATTTTTTTTCTTTCATGATTCAGATAGAGGATGCAATTCTAAGCAACTTTCTAATTTACTCCTATTATAAATGTTTCTTCATTCTCTAGCAATCTTTATTTGAAAAAATAGAAATGTAAGCATACGAGCTGGCCCATTTTTGGTTCAGCACCTGGGTAGTGCCTGCTGATTGGTGGCTAAATGTAGTAAATAAGTCACCTTTATCTATAAAAGATCCATTGTAGCTGTTTAAAACATAAATAATTTTTTTTTTCATCTTTACTTGTGTTCTAAGGAAAGCTAGTGTTGCAGATCCCATTCAGGAGGCCAGTAAGCAGATGTAAATGTTATCTGTTAAAACATCCTCTTCAATCAGCCCAAATATCAGGTGAACAAGGAAAAGAGGATGACGTCCAAACAGTAAATAGAATGGGGAGTACCCAGTGGACTCGTGGCATGGCAGTTGTATGCATGTATGATCTGGGGAAGGTAATTATTCCATCTTGCTTTTTCTTTATCAGCCAGTTTCCGGAGCATTTGGAGGAGAGTCCAGTTTAATCTCTAAATTGGGTTACTTTGAGGGTGATAAGGAGATGTTTTATGAATGGTGTGCTCCAGCAACTTGCTGATGATTCCGGAAAAGCTCATTCTCAAATTCCTTGCCTTGGTTATGATGTAGCTTTCCAGGGTACCCAAACCGGGGGGATGTAGTCATTAAAAAAAAGACTTAGTTTTTGTTGGATAAACTTGAGCAAATCTAGTAAAGTAATCTACGCCCACTAGTATATACTCATACCCACCACGGCTGAACTCTAAGTGCAGGTAGTTGATGCAAACAAGTTCTAGAGGTGAGCTGAATGTTAATTCTCCCCATGGGTGCTCTGACATGGGTTACTGGTTTCTTTTGATTGAGGCAGAGAAACTTCTTTGTGACATACTCCTCTACTTCCTTTTTCATAAATGGCCAGTAGAATCTTTGTCTCATCAGATAAAGTACCCGTTATGTGCCTGAGTGTCCCATCTTGTCATGCAAGTACTACAAAGAAAGTTGTTTATACTGAGCTGGGAGAACAAGCTGTTTGTTTTGGACTGTTTGCCTATAGAGCCATCTATCCTCTAGAATTTGCTTGCTCCATTCATGCAAGGGTTTCTTGGCAGCTCCAGTCACTGTTTTTTTAGACTCTTATCTGATGCCTTGACATCCTCTTTCATCTTCAATATCTTTGATCCTCCTTTGAGCTTTGGAGATTTTGTCTTTACTTATCCTTGGCAACAATGAATTGTGAGATGGTGGGTCAGTTTCTATGGTTGACATACTGAGCGCTGCAATCCAGGCCACATCTTTCCTTTTTGGCGGCACAAGCTCCAT
Organism: Bombina bombina; assembly: GCF_027579735.1. NCBI lineage: Eukaryota > Metazoa > Chordata > Amphibia > Anura > Bombinatoridae > Bombina > Bombina bombina. The sequence goes on along the minus strand of NC_069499.1, from coordinate 979,292,084 downwards.
CTCAGACTGTTTGCACCACTTCAGATGACAAGTGCTCTGTGCACTCAGTGGCATACTTATCCATGTCAAGGGGGATACGCGACATTGTATCAGCATTGATATTTACTTTACCAGGTCGGTATTTGACATTGAAGTTATAGTCGAACAATTCTCCCACTAAGCGATGTCCAACCCCATTCAGCTTTGCAGTGCTCATGATGTAGGTCAGAGGATTGTTGTCTGCGTAAATGGAGTGTGAAGAGTAGAACAGGTAGTCTCTGAATTTTTCACACACTGCCCATTTAAGTGCAAGAAACTAAAGTTTACCACTATGAAGACGGTAATTTCATTTGGGTGGGAAAAGTGTCCGGGAGCCATAAGCAATGACCCTCAACTTTCCATACTGAGGCTGGTAGAGGATAGCTTCTAGGCCCCTTTCTGATGCATCAGTGTGCAGCACGAATGGTAAATTGAAGTCTGGGTAGGCTAAAATTGGTGGCTTTGTCAACATGTCGATCAATGCTTCAAGCATTTTCTGGTGCTCTCTTGTCCACTCCACAGGGGTTTGGGAGGGCATCTGTGGGCCATTGATCTTTCTTTGACTGGATTGAACTGGTGCCATCCCAAGCTTTGCCCAGAGAAGCTCATAGATAGACTTGGCCACACATGAAAAATCTTGAATAAATGAGCGATAGTAGCTTAGGAAGCCGATAAACCTCCTTACCTCACCAATGGTCTGTGGAGTATGATCTTTGAATATAGCCAAGAATTGTGTTACCGGACAATGTTACATCACATGTGGAGTTGTTTCCAGTTCGGACAGAAACATAAGGGCTTTGCTGGTTCTGGACTTCTGGGAGCCCCTCTCCTATATCCAACTTTTCCAAATGTATATTGTTTTGCTCTGGTTCAAACGGTGCAACTGGGTCAGGATGATTCTAGGTGGGTGGTATTTTACACTTTACCCAAGTTACTTGGCCTGCTGGAATGACAATGCCACCACTCTTTATTTTCAAACGTCCCTGCTGTTCGTTAAGCTCAGGGGTTTGGACAAAGTTTACAAGCGTTTGAGCTTTTTCATTTGACACAGAGATGGCTTCAGATAGCAGGGAGACTAGAGTTAGTATTACGCGCTCGGGTTGCTCCTGAATAAATTTTTCCACTACGTTGAACCCAAGCAGTGGCCTTTAATTTGGCAGATGACTTAATAAAAAGGGAACATTGATAGAGAGATTAGGGTAATTGTTTCCTTGTAAATTAACAGCCTAGCCATCGAATGGAGTGAGATCCCCATTTACGGCATACACTTCCAGCTTCTCTGTAGTTCCCATGAGTTCAGAAAGAGGTCTCATGTCCACAGCTGGTAAATATTTTTCTTTCCAAGCACAATCAATGATTCTGACTTGAGCTCCAGTGCCAAGCAGAGCACTTACTGTCAGACCGTTGAGGTTACACTGAGTCAAAACGTGATTGTATGATTACCACGTCCTCAGAACTCTGGTTAACTTTCACAAAACACATCAAAAATACATTTCAAAGTAAAGTTACAAAAATTATTGGACATAAAGTTAAAAGGGCTTAAAGATATGAGGACTCATGTGTTAGGGAAAAAAAGTCAGGCAAAGAGCTTTAACATAGAGATACATACATATACATTTCTAAATGTGTATGTGTATGTATGTATGTATATATGTGTATATATATAAATATATATATATATATATATATATAAAAACACACACATATATATATATATATATGTCCATGGGGGGTAGTTATCAAAGCGTCTAATATGAAGCATTCGCGACGTCAAGTACGCTCGCCACACTTCGACATACATCGTTGTCGCGGACCGTAATACGTTCGCCTTAGTTATCAAAAAACCCGTCCAAAATATGCGCGTCAAGTACAGTGCGAAGAGCCGCGTACTTTTGTTAACTAACAGTCATCGATGTCTCATCGATTCGAGCTTTTCCCAACTTTATTTATATCTCCAGTACATTCAATGAACAGAGCACATAACATACCTTGTCAGCAGATGATTAATATATCTCTAGATAGATAGATAGATAGATAGATAGATAGATAGATAGATATATAGATAGATAGATAAATAGAGATATATTAAGATAGATATATACACACTGCAATTTGTTTTGCTAGCAATATTTTAAATATAGCAAGTAGCAGACATAATTCATATCAAAATGTATATTTCTTATTCTGCAAAATTTCATATATTGGACATATTTATCCTTATAGTTTCAAGTGTAACGTGTATGTATATATACAGAGTATATGTATTTAATAACTATCAATATCTAAATGGGATATGACACAAATATTTACACCAGTGGGAGCTAGATGATCATTGAGACATCTTTTTCTTTTCTCTATATATTAATTCATTGCGCCAAGTAAGATTCAACACCGTGCACTAAAGAGAGACATACTTGGAGCCTAATTATTTAAAAACATTCATTTTGTATTTTATATTTCAATTCCGGGTCAACATATTTTCTAATTGACATGTTTCTTTTGCAGCATCATATAGGTAGATATAGATGGATATAGATAGATATAGATATCGATATATATCTATATATCATATATTGTTTGCTATCCCCTTCAGATATATAAATATAATTTACACCTGTGACAGCTAGCTTATCTGTGAGCCTATTATTTTATTTTTTTAGTCTTTCGATATCAATAAATTTTGTCAGGTTATTTCCCACACTGTGCACAAACTATGTAATCAGTAATATTTAGAGAGAGACACACTTGTAGCCTAATTCATTACAGGCATTTTATTTTTATTTAAAATTATATGTCAAGCATTGCATGTCACCTCCCCCCCCCCCCTCGTGTCTACATATTTTCTAATAATTATTTTTCTTTTGCATCACATATATTTATAGATATCTATATATATATAGATATAGATATATAGATATGAGAGATGTCTCTCTCTCCCTCTCTCTGTTTTTAGATATATATATTAATATATAAATATATATATATAAATATATATATATTTCTCTCTCTCTCTCTCTCTCTCTCTCTCTATATATATATATATATATATATATATATATATAATTTAATATCTCTCTCTGTATGTATGTACATATTTTTAAATGACAATTTCCAATATACTAATAGATGTGTTTATGTATGTATATATATCTCTATATATATATGTATATATCTATATATGTACATACATACATAGCGAGAGATATTATGTAATAGATGAAAATAGATAAAAATATTACTCATAATACTACTCCAAAGTTACTATTCGAAGCATGAACAATAACATTTGATGTGTATTTTCACTTTACTCAGATAATCTATTTTACTTGAAATAGCAATGCATATGTGAAAGTCAATCATATAACGCTTCTAATTTTACAAATATATTGCGGACCTTATACGACAGTGCGGATAAGGTCCGCAAGACCTTGCTGATTATTCTTTCTCTATTTAGCATTGCACCAGAAGCTCTTCTGTGCTCCTGCTGCAACACTGCACCCTGCAGACTTGAGGAGAATTGACTACCAGCAGGGAGTGTCAATCAACCCGATGGTTCTGTTTCATTTCTAACGTTTGAGATTACTGTCCGCCTCATAAGATCAGTTGGACGGGGTTATTGATCATCAGTCTTTATACTGCTGCTCCCTAACTTGGGTTTCTGTTGATTCCTAATTGCCAGAATCCCATCTCCTTAATAAATGTGTGTCAATGCATCTATGTGCTTTCATTAATCAGCAGCTATTGATTTATAAATATTGTAGCATATTTATACTGTTTTTTTCTTCATTTTTGTCATGTCACTATAAATTAATCATTAAATGAATACAGTGAGACATCAATAACTATAAAAGAAACAATTTTTATTCTAATTTTTTTTTCTTTTCTTTTTTTTTAAATAAAACAAAATTAAATGATTACATCTCATTTAGGACCTGCTGTATGTTTCTAACTGCCCTGGCAACAGCTGTTAGGGCCTCAGCCAGTTGGTTAAAAACTGGCTGTAAAAATGGACCAGTTTGGGTCCCCTGATCTCAATCTAGAAAAAGAAGAAAATAATGTATGTTAGATAAATTATTTATCAATATTGAATTTGTCAAACATTATATTCTTTCAACTTACATTCAACCATAGGCACCTCCTCCTCTTCCTCCCTAGGCACCTCTTCCATAAAAAAATTAACCTCTTCCTCCTCTTCCGCCCTAGCCACCTCTACTTCTGGTGAACCAGCTTGTGGCTCTCCCATTGGCGGTATTTGGTCTTCTGTAATAGATGAATCATAATAATGAATAAGTATTAGTAAGATAAATGTCATATTCCAAATTTAAAAAATCTTCCATTAAAAACAATTTTATAAGTCTGCAAAATGCCTTTTTTTGTTTATAAATAAATACATCAAGTGTAAATGAGAAATTAAAAAACAATCCTTTCATCTTTTATAAAGAGATTCTAAATGTTTTCAATCATGATAATTAAATGAATTGTTCTATTATATTTCTAAGAAAAGCATATCTAGATTTTCTCTGTAGTTGAAGATTTGTTAATCATCAGAGATGCCTTGATTACATGACACATCCATATGCAATCTGATTACTTCATCAAATGATATATATATAATGAAGTAAATAGATTACCACTATACTGTCAACTTTAAAAAATATTCAAATCTTTATCTAGATTGTGAAAGTGAATCTTTCGTTTTATTGTCCTTTCAACATGCTGCCTTTAATAACATGTAAAATATCAAAAATTGTAAAGTTAAATAATTCAAATACAGTATGATAATATTCTAATTACCATGAGGAGCTGTTAGAAACCACGCAGGCAATGGTGGTGAGGAGCGGTTGCTCCGTGGCGTAGCCATAGACACTGGCCGAATATATCTTGGTACCTGGGCACGCCTGCGATCTGTTAAAATATAAAGTTGTATGTACACATTAGATACAGGTTAAATATTATTGTTGAGTTATGTATCTTCAGCATCAATGCATGAGAGAGAAGAGAGAGAGAAGAGAGAAGAGAGAGAGAAAAGAGAGAAGAGAGAGAAAAGAGAGAAGAGAGAGAAGAGAGAGAAGAAGAGAGAAGAAGAAGAGAGAAGAAGAGAGAAGAAGAGAGAGAAGAGAGAGAAGAAGAGAGAAGAAGATAGAAGAAGAAGAGAGAAGAAGAGAGAGAAGAGAGAGAAGAGAGAGAAGAGAGAAAAGAGAGAGAAGAAGAGAGAAGAAGAGAGAAGAAGAAGAGAGAAGAAGAGAGAAGAAGAGAGAAGAAGAAGAGAGAAGAAGAGAGAAGAAGAGAGAGAAGAGAGAGAAGAGAAGAGAGAGATATAGCTTTATATAGATATATAGCTCTATATACATACATATCCATATGAATATCTCTCTCTCTCTCTCTCTCTCTCTCTCTATTTTTATATATATATATATTTTTATATATATATATATATATATAGATAGATAGATAGATAGATATATAGATAGATATAGATATAGATATAGATATAGATATATAAAAATATATCTTAAATATATTATTAAACTTTGTTTCATTGTTAATAAACATGATGGAGCATGAATGTTTTATTTAAAGTCTCTATAGAGTCAATTATGTTGATAATCTAATGTTGAACTAAATTGTATTGCATTGATCCTCTACAGCAGTGTTTTGCAACCAGTGTGCCGTGGCACACTAGTGTGCCATGAGAGATTCTCAGGTGTGCCACGGCAGACTTACAACAGTGTGAACAACAGTGTGACATATTTTTTTAACTTTTCTTTTTTTTTATACTCCCAGTGCAGGGGTAGTTTGTAGGAGGCATGGCATAACAGCACAATACATACAGTATGTGTTTGTGTACATGTGTATATACATATGCTGTATAAGGCTTCAATGTGTGATTGTTTTTTAATTTTGGGATGGTGGTGTGCCACAGGATTTTTAAATGTAAAAAAGTTTACCATGGCAAAAAAAATGTTTAAAAATCACTGCTCTACAGTAATAATTTTTTGTGTTATGCTAATTTTTGGTATTGAAGTAAATAAAATACAAAAGAAATATCAAAAATAAAAGGACTGCTAAAAAGGCAATAAGATTCTTGAAGAAATCAAATATATAATCATGTAACACAGTAAAATAAAAAAAAAAAAGATCCACTAATGTAATTGTTCATTGAATTGCGTCATTTAAGTATCCATCTATCTATTAACTTCGAAGTATCACTTACACATTCGGACCTGCGCTCTCAACGCTTCATAGCGCTCTGTCTCCCGCCGCCTAAGGTCCGAAAACCTTCTCAGACAGCTTTGACGTGTCCGGGTAATCCCGGACACCCTCCTCATCCTCCGCATCATCTCATAGATGATGCGGTCTCTATGTTCATGTTGAATCCCCCTTACCCCGCCTATGCGACAGGGAAAGTACCTGTTCATCCCATACACCAGAATAAGCAATTCTCCCTGGGTGAATGGGGTAGACATACTTGCAACTCAATTCAAAAAAAAAATTTCTGATTTTTTTTTAAAGTGCGACGTATATATAGCAATCATAGAGAAATATCATTGGTTGTTGCAAGTGTACATAAAAATATCAATATTTGGTTGGCGGATTATATGTAGCACGTGTCCATTTTCACATTATCTAACACATGCGCCACTAATTACTTGCATGTCAATAACAAACAATTTAAAATACAAACGATTTTCGAATCATACGTCCTTTAAATTTCAAATATTGAAATGTTCCTTTATTTACTGTCAGGTATAATGCTGTCGCCTTAAAAAATATAAAGGTGTATAAATATTTCGTAAACATTCACTTAGGCCCAACTGTTAATTATGTTTGCAATGAATATATTTGCAAAAATAGTGAAAAAACATTAATGGCGACATATAAATAAGTGCTAATAATCCGTCATGCTAGTCTATAGGATGTCATACATATATACTAGTATTCATCCCAAACAAACATTTACAATTCTGCCTGAGTGGATTTAGACAGCATTATTACACACAAAAATAAATATTATTTATTATTGCAACGGCGATATACAAAATAAAGCCAAATTTGATTGGTTATTGGTTGTAAATAAATATATTTGGTTGGCTGATTGCATGTCTCACGTGTTCACTATAACTTTCTTTGCATGTCTCACGTGTTCACTATAACTTTAAAGTGTACCAAAAGTTTTTGCTTGTCGGTTTATATGTTTCACGGGTTCATAATTTGCTGTTTAACTCCTTAACATAAACAAATCATGCGACAGTATTAAAGCAAAGTAAAACAAATTAATTTACTTACGGTTTATTGAAATAAATTGTGATTGCCTTGTATTCATGCGGCTACAAAGTAAATGCCAAAAATTCAAGAGATCCCTCCTGTCGGACAATAGACCTCAAAGTAAAAAATAAACTGACCCCTTTTATAGACAACTATGACACACTGTAGGCATGTATGACACACTGTAGACACGGATGACACACTGTAGACAAGTATGACGACTTATCCGTCATAAAATAATTAATACTGCGACATAGATGTAATATTAAAGATTATCTAAGACATCGAGATCGTTCGATCGTTACATTAAACGGGCGTCATAAATGACGTAATTATATTAATATTAATTGTTTTATAATTACAATAAATAAAAATGACAATTGTTAACTGCTAATTAAGATTTATTTTCAAGTCTATAAAAGGGAATGTAAAATTCCCTTTTATAGAATTTTACATTCCCTTTTATAGACTTGAAAATAAATCTTAATTAGAAAATAAATCTTAATCATCAGGCATCATTTACAACCATGACATTGACATTCATTCACAGACAATCACTATGATTGATTGTGAATGAGTGTCAATATGTCATGTATATTTATTAGGAGGCATGGCATGACAGCACAGTACAGTGTGTGTGTCATGCCTGATCTATTTTGATGAATTACTGCATGTGATCAAGGCTCCATTGGGAGCTGAAACGTTATGCTTTGTATTAAAGGAAGGTGTGTTGCTTAAATCTCGTGTGCTGGCTTTTGTGGCGTGGGACTACAGGGATCAACACCAGGTCTTGTCTCTATGCTTATACTTTTATATATATATATATATATATATATATATATATATATATATATATATATATATATATATATATAAACACATATATATACACATAAATATAAATAAAAATATATATAATATATATATATACATATATATATACATATATAAACACACATATATATATATATCCTGTATAAGGCTACAATGTATGATTTTGTAACATTTTAAAATGTAATAAAGTGTGCCACGGACAATAAAAGGTTTCAAATCACTGGGTTAGAGTATGTAATAGATATTTACCTATCAGGATTCCCTCTGGCATTTGGCCCTCCTTGGAACCGATGGTAGATGGCAGAATTCCGGAGGACGAAGGAATCGTGATTGCAGCCAGGGAGTCCAGATCGAACACTCATCACCCTCAACCTGGCGTCACAGATGACCTGGATATTCAGCGAGTGATTGAATTTCCTATCCCGGTAGGGCTCTTCTTCATCCCTGGTAGGCTGCACTAGGATGTGAGTGCAGTCGATGGCCCCCAATACCCTTGGCAATCCAGCTCGATGGTAGAACTGGAGCTTGACAGCATGCCACTCCTCCGGTGTGTTTGGGAAGTGGACATGATGGACTAGGCGTCGGTGCAAAGCATCCAGGACAACCTTCAGATGACGTGAGAAGGTTGTCTGGCTCATACCAACGCCTAGACCTGTCACAGCCTGGAATGACCCAGTTGCCAAGAAATAGAGGACCGCAAGAAACTTTACCATCCCAGGGATTGCCCTCGTTCTTCTAGTGAGTGGCTCGAGAGAGTCCGCGATCTCGACATAGAGCCTCTCAATAGAGGCCCTATCCAGTCGAAATCGACGGATCACCTCTCGGTCACTGAGGGCATGGAGCCCAATCCTTGGGTAGAAAACCCTTGGCACTCGCCGGCGTCTTCCATGTTGTATTGCAGCCATCAACACCCGTCTTGCCCTGCGTCTCCTTAATAAAAGAACAAAATTGACAACATTGAGGATGTCCATCCTCAAACAAAGAACCAAACAATAATAATGAAAAGCAGTGATTGAACAGCCCCTTTTATAATGCCTAGTTTCACAGATGTGAACGTTTTCAGTAATTAACTAAATTGGTGCAGCAATCATTACCTAAGACATGGCTTGCACATTTCGTGAAGTATCGCGTCATATATCGCTCAATTAAAGTGACTAATTGATCAACTACTAAATACTAGTGACGTATTTGTCTTTTTTATTGCGTCATTTGACGAGCACAATACGATGTTCATAAACATATCTTATTGAGCCATTCAGGTGTGTATCACCTGTAAGAAATGCAGGTGTCTGTTTAATTATCAAAATTATTTATTCAAAACACATGAGTATGTTGCTCTAGTTTCAATGTTATTTCATATTTTTCTGTTTGGATGGCAGCATTATGAAGGTGAAAAAGGTCAGTGATTACTGTGTTTTACTATTACATATTAGAGAATTAAGATTTTTCAATCCTAAGTAACAAAAAGAATGCTGTGTTGAACATTATGTGAAATATTTTGTTATTCTTGATGTGATTCCTAATAACATTTACAAATCAAATGTATTTTGAAAGTGCAGTTAAACATTGACATAAAGCTGACATTTATAATTATTGTAGCTACAAAAAGGGATCCTAGCAAATGACTGAAATCATTTCAATGTATTTTTAAAGTACAAAGTTACACAGTGACATAAAGCCATGAAATTTATAAAGGCATTTTATCTCCAAAAAGGGATACTAGCAACTGACTTAAAAACATGACTATCAAACATTATCCTAGTGATTTACCTTAGCCTCAACGATGCTGCCATCCAAACCAAATCAGAATTCATATAATGCCGATGTAAATTTGCATGTGTTTTGGATAATTGATTGATAGCCTAATTTGTATTGTGTGTAATTAAATAATAGCCTCTTTTGTATTGTGTATAATTAATTGATAGCATTATTGGTGTGCATTGTTTTGAATATTTTGCTATCCTTTGTGTTCATGTGTTTTTCATTTTCAAAATTATAACAATTGCTGTGCAGTGTTTTCATTCTTTTCCTATCCTTTGTGTGCATGTGTTTTTCATTTTCAAAATTATAACAATTGCTGTGCAGTGTTTTCATTCTTTTCCTATCCTTTGTGTGCATGTGTTTTTCATTTTCAAAATTATAACAATTGCTGTGCATTGTTTTCATTCTTTTCCTATCCTTTGTGTGCATGTGTTTTTCATTTTCAAAATTATAACATTTGCTGTGCAGTGTTTTCATTCTTTTCCTATCCTTTGTGTGCATGTGTTTTTCAGTTCCATAAACTGTAACAAGTGGGGAAAAAAAATAAAAAAAATTTCCATAGTTTTATTAGGTGACATGATCGACTCGAGCCCATTGACTACTATAGGATCCGCGACCTCTGAGGCGGCGGATTGAAAATGAGGTACGCTGCGTCGGATAAGACGCGAGCGTAAGTGGTCATTTTTTGATAACTATCAGAAAGCTTCTAATTGTGTCGAAGAGCAGGGCGAAAGCATTGGAATCCGCAAGTTTTCCAGAGGTTTTCTACTCGAATCGATCTGTGTCGAATTGAGAGCGCCGAATCGTATGTTATGTCACCAAAAATCAACTTCGTCCGATTTAGACACTTTGATAACTGAGGCGAAGCCAGTTCGCGACGTGTACGACGCGGATTTCCGGCGTATTTCAAATAGACCTTTTGATAACTACCCCCCTATATATGTGTACTTATGTATTTATATGTGTATATTTACAGACATATATACACATACAATATATATGATTTTCCCGGTCTTGGTGAGCACGGCTGATTGCCGATTTGAGTTTTACTTGTCTTGATGAAGGCTTCTGCGAAAGCTAAAACGTCGACCTACAAATGTTGTTACTAAGAACAATAAATGAAAACCTTTTGCTGACACGCAATTATTACAAGCCCTGAGAGTGCCCTTCATTTCTGAATTCTGTTCTACATATTTTCTTGAGGATTGCACCCAGGTTCTGAACTATTTACCAAAGTTGGAGTGCTGGAACACTCGCTATTTTCAAATATATATATATATACATATATATATATATATATATATATATATATATATATATATAAAGTCTCAAGTGGATCCCACACTCTCTACTGCAACACAGCCTCCGGGGTGCACTTTAAAAAGTAATATGCCAATAAAATGAGAAAGGCACTCTCTGTATTTGATCAACCAAACTTTACTTCAGGTGAACGTTTTCGAGGTTGCCCCCATCCTCAGACCTGAGTGCATATATACAAGTGCATTTGATTTGTTTGCAGTTAAGTAGATGAAAATTTGTAAAAACATATTACCTCACCTCCTTACCTCTCCAATGGTCTGTGGAGTATGATCATTGAGTGACAGAACTGCTTCAAGATCTTTGGGATTAATCCGCACACCTTCTGCAGACACAATACGACCCACATATTGGACTTCACTATGGAAGAAATCAAATTTTTCAGGCCAAAGTTTGACCCCCATGATCAAAAACTCGCAGTCATGGAGAGAAATTACACAAAATCTTTGTATTTTTTTAGAGCTTAAATTGTAATGCATGTGTCTGTCTTTCACATATAGAAACCGCACAGTGGAAGTGACAGCAAAAAAGTATTTATTTAAATATTAATAGACAAATAGAACGGCAACGTTTCGGGATGCTATCTCTTATTCATGCCATCATGTCGTTGGCATGAATAAGGGATAGCATCCCGAAACGTTGCTGTTCTATTTGTCATGGCATGAATAAGGGATAGCATCCCAAAACGTTGCCGTTCTTTTTGTCTATTAATATTTAAATAAATACTTTTTTGCTGTCACTTCCACTGTGCGGTTTGGATAATTGTTCTGGGGTCTGTGGTAGTGGCCCTGAAGTGACGTGCATTCTCTTTTGAGTGCTGGGATTTCTTGAACTTTTGTTTCACATATAGAACTCAGCACAATTAGCTCTAGTGCTAAAATATGCCTTTATGAAAATTGTTGAGGAACCTCACAATACGGAGAACCTTGTGAATCACTTCCACATATTCCTCAAAAGACTTGGCATAAGATAGCATGTCATTAAGATATTGTATGCAACATTCGTCCCTGAGGGAATTCAGCATTTCCTCCATGCTACGCTGGAACGCTGCAACTGCATTGGACAGGCCGAATGGAATTCTTACCCACTCATAAAGCCCCCAGGGGGTTATAAAAGCTCTCATGTGCTCTCCTTGGTCAAGAGTACTGAACCATGTATAACCCCCCAGTGTGTTAAGCAAGTCTTGGATTCTCTGCAGAGAGTGCCTGTCTTGTACAGTCTTTTTATTTAGGAAATGATAATCTATATACAGGTGGAGCGAACCATCCATATATTTTACACACAAAAAAAATCATATTTATATATATATATATATATATATATATAAATATTTATTTAAGAATAGATAGAACATATTCTGTTATGTGCAGAACAATGGAATATGAAATATTCATATTTTCATATGGGGTTAGCGCAAATGAGAATATGTGATCGTTTTTGCGTGAGAATGGAGTTTTCTTACACTTTTTTCCCTCAGTTGACTTCTATGGACATGAACCTGCACACATTATTCTAACTTCTTTTATTTTGATTTATATTTGCTTGAAATGCAGACTTTTCTAGTAGTTTCAGGTTACAAAATGTTTGCTTTGTTTTGAGTCATGTTACTTTCTATAGGAGGCAGCTGACATTGAGCTTGAGGTTAACTTCATATTGCGTTCATAGGAAATCTCTCAGGGCCCGATGCTCTAAATGAAAGAAGTCTTGTCCGCACTGCAAGGAATTTTATAAAGGGAAATTTTAGCTTGAGAGCTGTTTATCTTTCTATAAAGGGTTCTGTATGTGAAGAGACACATACATTACAATATAATGCTTTAAAAAAAAACAAAAGATTTTGCGTGCGTTTTCTCCAGTCTAGCTCTCAGGGCTCGATGATCAAAAACTCGCAGTCATGGAGAGAAATGACACAAAATCTTTGTATTTTTTTAGAGCTTAAATTGTAATGCATGTGTCTGTCTTTCACATATAGAACCCAGCACAATTAGCTCTAGTGCTAAAATATGCCTTTATAAAATTTGTTGAGGAACCTCACAATACTGAGAGCATTAAAATATCTGTCCCTCAGTCCCAACAGGCCAATGACATGCAAAGCAGGGTCCTACAATTTTTATTTCCCAAGAACCAGTGCCATGATACCACATACCTTTGCAACCCTATTTTTATGCTTGGTCTGAAAGTGATATACAAGATAGCTGCAATTTTTAGCAAATTGACTAAAATGTCTGTATATTTTATTCCTGATTGTAGTCAAACTGGAAAGTGTTGTAAAAAGTAATGACACACACTCTCTCACACAACACACATCACACACACTCTCACACAACACTCCCACACTCTCATACAATAGACACACACACCACATACACTATTATACAACATAAACCACACACACTCACACAACACACCCACCACACACACTATCATATAATACACACCACATACATACACAAATCACACACACTCTCATACAATACGCACACACACCACATATACTATTAAACAACACACACCCCACACACACACTCACACAACACACCCACCACACACACTATATATAATACACACCACACACATACACAAATCACACACACTCTCATACAATGCATACACACACCACATACACTATTATACAACACATACCCCACACACTCACACAACCCACTCACCACACACACTATCATATAACACACACCACACATATACACAAATCACACACACTCTCATACAACAAATACACACACCATTAACATGCAAATATAACACACACACCTGACACACTCTCCTACAACACACACACTCTCTTACAATACACACGCAAGTCACGACCCAGTAAACATGGTGTTGGGACCCAGTAATGGGTCCCAACCCATGGTTTGAAGAACCCATTTCTCACTATGTGCGTTAGGAAATTGAAACATTCCTAGATTTAGCTTATTAGTATAATGTTTACAAATATAACTTGTTATTTTGTGCAGTGTAAAGATTTGTAGTATTATGTCTATGTAAATCACTTGAACAAATGTAGCTCACCACCTGTACTAAAAGATTTCCACCACTGCAAAGTGAAAGAAAAATTTTCAGTGGGAATATTGTGGTTTGTAGGAGAGTGGCTGCAGCCTGACTTCAACGACAATTATGCTGTCTTTTGCATATTCGGAAATCCAAAATAGTTTGCATGTAGTATGACACCGAAGTGCGGACCTTGGGAGTAAAACAGAACAGAATAACTTGTGACTTGGGGAGAATCGGAGCAGCGAAGGTGAACGGTGAAAGAGTCCCCCTAACTGTGGTTTGCATCATCAAATAGGCACAGTGTCCCGGCATCATCTATATATAAGGAAATAACTATTGATTAAGGGTTAAATGTCGGGAACTGTCAGACAGTTTTGTAAATTGCTGTCAGGTACACACCAGAGAGGAAGTTCGACTGTTGAAACCTCATTACTATACAAAGGTATTATCTGTTACATAGTTTACTATATTGAATCTGCAATACAGACCTTTGTGTCAATAACGACAACTGTGATTAAGAGATTTCTATTTTGTTAAAGAAACGGTTTCAAGTTTTTATATACTATATATTTGCAATTTTTATAAATATTTTTATTGCATTTTTGGGGAGATGTCACTAATTTTATTTTATTTGGGCTATAAGCCCTAGATAATTTATGATGCACTTAGATTGTGCTATGCTAACAGTCAGCTTTATTAGTTTTCACATTTTGCTTTACTGTGATCTCTTGGAATTTCACAGAAATCTCCCACAATCTCATAAAATTTCTACTAGGAGGGAAATAAAGGTGCACATGCCAGTTGTACGTTCCCTTCAAGTCCTGGGACAAGCATCTTGTTTAAGGACTAGATTACAAGTGGCGCTCTAACTTTTGCGAGCGAGTGATATTGGTTTTGTTCATCATTTTGCATGTGACAGAAATAGTGTGCGTATTACAAATTGAAAATAAACACGATCGCAAGAGCACAATCACATTGTACGCTTTAATTATTAGATAATCAATTAAAAGAAAGGTTACAAAAATCACAGTCACAGACTCAATATAACAAAGTCCAATGAACGATACAAATATTATTACCTTTCAAAGCATAAAAAACCCAATGCAAATAACGTAAGTAACTTGAATTAGATGAGAGGAGTACAATTGCAATGTCCTAAGCCTGGATGTGACCTGTTAGACCTCATTTTCTATGCATATAATGAAGCATTTAGTTGACGGGGAAATACAAAGGTGTAGATGTATATGGATGAAAGATTCAGTGGTGGGACATGGTAAAAGGATTGAAGAAATGATAAGGGGAGGAAGGAGAAAGGGAAGAGAGAGAGAGGGGAAAAAAAAAGGAGGGACAGGGAAGTTTGTTATAAGGGGACATCAGAGATATTTGGGCCTATCATTCTGGATATACTTCCTTCCAAGGTGCCTAAGTGTCTAAGTAGAAATCCACTCTATCAATAAGCTTGTGTGGGTACAACTCGGCGGCGGGCGTTGTAGTAGAGGCTAATACTGGTGAAAGTCAAACCCC
The DNA here is from genome assembly GCF_027579735.1 of Bombina bombina. NCBI lineage: Eukaryota > Metazoa > Chordata > Amphibia > Anura > Bombinatoridae > Bombina > Bombina bombina. The sequence continues at coordinate 979,276,352 of NC_069499.1, read as the reverse complement.
CCTTTCGTATCGGTCTTTGTAGGGTCTGTCTAGATGTTCTGGGCCATTTACCTCCCCATATATAGTCAGTAATGATACTCTGAAATGTATTGAGTGTTGGCCTATTGATATTAAAGAGGATGCTTCTAAAAAGGTAAACTAATTTGGGTAAGAAGGAAATTTTTATAGCGGCAATTCTTCCAGTCTAAGATATCTCTTTGAACTCCCAGGAGTGCAATAGTTTTCTGAAGTCAGGTAATCTGTCTATGAAGTTTTTAGAGATAGTAAGGAAAGGGTCTGCACTTGTGTGTATCGAGTATTATGATAGACTGGGACTTCCAAATGAATTTATATAGGTGTTGTAGGAGGATTAGTTATTTAGGGGGGGTGTTAATATGGAGGGCTTCAGTTTTGGAAAAGTTAAGTTTGTAGTAGCTCAATGAACCAAAATGGTCGAGGAGTCGAAAAACCACAGGGATACAGGTGGCCCAGGGAGGTTAAAAGGAGGGTAATGTCATTATCATATAATGTGATTTTATGTTGTGTGTTCCCTAACTGATAGCTGGAAATATTGGGGTCTAATTTAATGGCCTGTGCTATTGGTTCTATTTGCGAGAGTAAACAGAGTGGAGAGAGTTGGCATCCTTGCCTGGTACCATTGGTAATTTCAAAGGGAGTGGATTGGAAACCCACTCCTCTCACTCTAGAGGTGTATAAGGCTTGTATCGCTAACAGGAACTTTTTCAGCATCAAGGGACAGAGCGAGGAGTGGGACACCTCTATTACCAGCTGCAGAAAGGATATTTAATATACATCTGGTGGCATTGGGACCTTCTCTGTGGGGGATGAAGCCTACCTGATTTGGGTGAATTAGGGAACAAATAACTTTGGAGAGCCTGGTGGCTATGATTTTAGAATACAGTTTGGTGTCCAAATTAATAAGGGATATGAGATGATAGCTTCCACAGTCTTCTGGATTTTTCCCCGGTTTTAAAATTGTAACTATTGTGTCCTCCAAAAATTCTGTTCGGAAAGAACCCTTGTGCATCACTTCATTGAACATCCTGCATAGTACAGGAGTGATCAAAGGTTGGACAACTTTATAGAAATGGCTAGTAAAGCCATCCGGGCCAGGTGATTTACCTAACTTCAGGGTCTTAATGCTCTTTTGTACTTCTTCTAGGGTGATTGGGGCACTGAAAGTTGAGTGTTCATCTAAAGGTTGTTGGGGTAGGTGAAGGGTATTTAAAAATGTACGTACTTCTTTCGTTGGATGGGGAGTCTTGTTAGAATTAGCTTCTATATAAAATAAAGTACAGTAGTATGATTTAAATGTGTCTCCAATATCTTTTGGAGAGAATACTTGAGTATTTTTAGATGTTTTAATGGAGGATATTTTTGATTGGGCCGTGCAATGTCTTAGCTTGGCAGCTAATAGGGAGGAAGCTTTATTACCTTTACAATAATAGATCTGTTTAAATCTCTCTAAGGTGGACTGAACTCTCTGAAATTCTAGGACTTTATTTTGTTTTGTAAGGGCTGCGATTTTGTCATTCAGTGTGCTTGAATAGGATGTATGGAGTTGGTTACATAACGATCTCAGTTGGGTAGTAAGTACATAAGTAGGAGGCGGCAAAGAGCACCACAGCAAAGCTGTTAAATATCACCTCCATTCTATCCCACTCCAGTCATTCTCTTTGCCTGTGTTAGAGCAAGGAAGTGGTAAAGTTAAGTGTGAGAAAAGGATTCTTCAATCAAGAGTTTGTTATTTTTTGAATAGTACAAGATTTTCTCTTCAGTAGGGCAGTGGTGGCTTTAGAGCAATGGGAACTTGTGGCACATAATTCTCACTGCGCCTCCCATATCATTTATGCTGCACTGACTCTGAAAGCCTGAGGGGAATACTCAGTCTGTTTTTTTTTCAACAGGTCTATGTGAGGGAGAGGACCTCTCAAACCTTGTGAGCTGCCTTTATGTCAGGCAGATTTGTGAGGTAAGTGCTGACTTATTTATTTCTGGGGAAGAAGCACTCAGAAAAAGTGGGCACTTTATTCAAAGACAAGAGAAAGTCAAAGCACTTTATTTTGAAGGGACACTTAAACTCTCCTATACTGGAAATGACTCTTAGACAGCAGGTTATGCAGGCACTGGGGCTGAGAATAGTCTGCTTGGTTAGTATATACTGGTGGTTTCACTTCTCCCCGCGGTTAAACTATAAATCAATATGCCGACCGGGAGATTGCTATTTTGAGACTCCCATGAGAGGCGGAGCTAAGTGAGGAGGCAATCAGCATTGCGCGCCACTTTCTTTCTTACTTCTGAGTGTGGAGGGGACAGAATTCAAGGGGTTGTCTAGAAACACTTGGTTTTCTCAAAGCATACGTTTCTAGGACCGGAAAACGGCTCATCTCGTCTGCTTCTGGAGAAGTTGGCTACTAACAGGGACTAAACTCTGGTGGTTGCAGGGCAGGTAGGCACCTCAGCAAAGCAGCTGAGATATAGAGGTGTTTTCTTTCATTTATTTAGCTTAATACTGCTTTCTGCAGTTCTAAGTAAAAAAAGTTGCGGTTTAAAATTTAAAGAGACAGTAACGTTTTGCAATTTTATTTTTTATTACAAATTTGAGGTTATTATTGCTAAATTTGATCCATTGTGAGTCAGTATGGACCAAAATGTCGCTTGTTTTTTGTGTTTTGATGCCAATGTGGAACCACCAATCCCTTTCTGTTCCTCATGTATTGAGAGGACTTTAAATTATAGGGATAGACTTTTTTCTGAGTCAACATTTTCCAAGACAGATGTTGTTCAGGAGTCTAATGACAATGTTCAATATATGCCGCAGCTTTCTCCTCAAGTGTCCCACACATGCAGTGTCCTGCAATTCCTCTTTAACTGCTCCTGGGGTTACGTTACAAGACATCCCTTCTCTCATGTCTTCTGCAGTTTCTGATGTGTTGTGTGCTTTTCCCATGTTGCAGGGAAAGCGTAAGAGGAAAACAAAACATTCAGTAAGCGAGGTTTCTGACACAGTTGTTGCTATTTCGAATGCCCCCTCCCAGAAGCCTGAGGAGGAGGATACTTCAGTAGCATCTGAAGGTGAGATTTCAGATTCTGACAGTGTAATTCCTCTTGCTGACACGGAAGTTGTATCTTTCAGGTTTAAGTTAGAACACCTCCGTCTGTTACTCAAGGAGGTTTTAGCTACATTGGACGACTGCAACACTACGGTCGTAGTTAATCCTAAGAAATCCAGTAAGCTAAACAAATATTTTGATGTACCTTCCTTGGTGGGGTTTTTTACTGTACCAGATCAAGCTTCTGAGATCATTGCTAAGGAATGGGAGAGACCGGGTATCCCTTTTTCTCCATCTCCTATTTTTTTAAAAAAGTTTCCCATAGACTCTAACATGGAGTCTTGGCAAACAGTGCCTAAGGTGGAAGGGGCAGTTTCCACTGGCCAAGAGGACTACCATCCCCATAGAGGATAGTTGTGCCTTTAAAGATCCTATGAATACAAAATTAGAGGGGTTACTCAAGAGGATGTATGTACACCAGGGTTTACAATGGCAACCTGCAGTGAGTATTGCTACCATCACTAGTGCGGCGGCATATTGGTTTGATGTCTTGTCTGATGCTTTTAAGACAGACACTCCCCTTGATGAGATCCAGGATAGGATTAAAGCCCTTAAGTTGGCTAATTCCTTTATTACTGATGCTTCCCTACAGGTTACCAAGCTGGGAGAAAATATTTCAGGTTTTGCTATTCTAGTCCGCAGAGCTTTATGGTTAAAACCTTGGTCTGTAGATGTGTCATCCAATTTTAAATTTTTAGCGATTCCTTACAAGGGAAAGACCTCTTTGGACCAGGCTTGACAGAAATAATCTCTGTTTTTACGGGAGGAAAAGGCCATCTTCTCCCTCAGGATAAGAGAAGCTAATAAAAGGGACGTCAGAGTAATTTTCGATCCTTTCGAAATTTCAAGGGAATGTCTTCCATTTCCTCTTGCAAACAAGAATAGTCCAAGCCTTCCTGGAGATTCAGTCAGTCTTGGAGCAAGGGAAAGCAATTCAAGAAGCCTACTGTGGAATCAAAGTCAGCATGAAGGGACTGCCCCTGATCCGGGACCGGATCTTGTGGGGAGGCAGGCTTTCCTTCTTCACTCAGGCTTGGGTTGGAGATGTTTAAAACCCCTGGGCAGTGGACATAGTGTCCCAGGGATGCAAACTATAGTTCAAGAATTTTCCTCCCAGAGGCAGGTTTCTGCTTTCAAGATTATCTGTAGACCAGACAAAAAGAGAGGCTTTCTTACACTGTGTACGGGACCTCTCTGACTTAAGAGTAATTGTTCCTGTTCCAATGCAGGAACAAGAACTGGGTTTCTATTCCAATCTGTTTGTGGTTCCCAAGAAGGAGGGAACCTTCAGACCAATTTTAGATCTAAAAAATCTAAACAAGTTTCTCAGAGTGCCGTCCTTCAAGATGGAAACTATTCGTTCCATTCTTTCTCTGGTCCAAGAGGGTCAATTTATGACCACAGGGATTTAAAGGACACATACCTGCATGTTCCCATCCACAGGGACCTTCACAAGTTTCTTAGGTTTGCATTTACAGACAAACACTTTCAGTTTGTGGCTCTTCCATTCGGTCTTGCCACAGCTCCCAGAATTTTCTCAAAGGTTCTGGGATCCCTGCTGGCAGTGCTCCGATTGCGGGGCATTGCAGTGGCACCTTATCTGGATGATATTCTAGTTCAGGCACCTTACTTTCAACAGGCAAGATCACACACGGAAATGTTGTTATCTTTCTTGCGGTCTCACAGATGGATTCCAACTACAAGGGTAGTTTTCTTAAAAACCCTAATAGACTCCTCATCAAGGAAATTTTTTTCTGACAGAAGTCAGGAAATCAAAGTTTTTTTATTCTTGCCTAGCACTCCAGTCCTCTCCTACTTTGATGGTTGTCTCAGGATCATCCCTCCCAGGAAATTGGATAGGGTGGTTTTACGTACTAAATTAGGGTTTCTCCCTAAAGTAGTTTCAGACTGGAACATTAATCAGGAGATTGTTGTTCATTCCTTGTGTCCTTATCCTTCTTCTCAGGAGGAACAGCTTCTACACAATCTGGATGTGATACGTGCACTAAAATTCTATTAACAGGCGACTAAGGATTTTCTTCAGTCTTCTGTTAACGTAAGGGACAGAAAGCTACGACTACTTCTCTTTCTTTGTGGCTGAAGAGTATCATTTGCTTTGCCTATGAAACTGCTGGACAGCAGCCTCACGAGGGAGTAACAGCTCTTTTTACGAGGGTTGTTTCCTTTTCCTGGGCATTCAAAATGAAACCTTTATGGAACAGTTTTGCAAGGCTGCAACTTGGTCCTCTCTTCACTCTTTTTCAAACTTATGTAAATTTGGACTTTTTAGCCTCAGCTGAGGTTGTTTTTGGGAGAAAGGTTCTTCAAGCAGTGGTGCCTTCCGTTTAGGTTTCCTGTCTTGTCCCTCCCTTATCATCTGTGTACTCTAGCTTGGGTATTGATTTCCAACAGTAATTAATGATGATCTGTGGACTCATCGTGTCATTAGAAAGAAAACAAAATTTATGCTTACCTGATAAATTTCTTTCTTTCTTGACATGATGAGTCCATGGCCCGCACTGTTATTTTGACAGGTTGTTAGTATTTTATAAACTTCAGACACCTCTGCCCCTTGTTGCTTCCTTTCTCTCCTTTACTTCGGTCGAATGACTGGAGTGGGATAGAAGGGAAGGGAGGTGATATTTAACAGCTTTGCTGTGGTGCTCTTTGCCGCCTCCTGCTGGGCAGAAGTGATATTCCCAACAGTAATTAATGATGATCCGTGGACTCATCGTGTCAAGAAAGAAATAAATTTATCAGGTAAGCATAAATTTTGTTTTTTGAGGGGAGGAGTAGAAGGTAAACACCTTATCGTTGGGGTCCCATATTAAGTTGAAATCACCCCCATGATTAACTCTCCCTGTTTCAGAGCCAATACCAACCTCAGCAATGTCCTAAGAAACCGGACCTCTTTAGAATTGGGGGCATATGCATTTACTAGGGTTACTAGAGTGTTGTTTAGTTTGAAGATCAAAATAATAAAACGGGCCTGAGGGTCATGTATTATAGTTTTTAATAGTTATAATGTAATCCACACGCAACCTGACTCATGCAAGAAGTTTACTCCTAGCAAATTTTACACTCAAGCCAAAGTGCTAAATAGCACACCACTTATAATTTGGCCCTCAATGTTGTAAGTCCCTTTACAATTGGAAAGTCTGAGGTAAAATATCTTCCTTTATTATATAGAGATGTTTGGGTAAAATTTTCTAGTCTGCTTTTTGCATTCACGCTTTCACTTGATTCAACATTACAACAGTGATTCAACATTTGGAAATATCTCCCTGAAAATAAATCTCTCCAAAAAAATCATAGCTTGAAAATGACATCATTCATAAAGTTTAGCACTTGTCCCTTGTCACATACGCAAGTTGTCAGACCAGCTCCAGTATAATCAGTGTATCTGTATCATAACTTCTTGCCTCATAGAACAAGTTCTACTGTGAACGAAATTGGCATCACAAAAACATCTTTAGAACAAGCCAATAAAAAAATATAAAAAACTCTATAAAGAACAATCCACTTTAATATAGGCAAAAAAATATAGGTTAAAAAAAAAAAAAGAGTTTTTATGGGAAAAACCCAACCAAACTACTAGAACCCCCAGAACATTCAAGGTTTGCCCATCTTTTGGGTCTGCAGGGTTTCTGAGAAGCAACTTGCTCATTTTCATGAAAAAAATACACCAAAAGCAAAAAAGACTTAAAATACATATTATAGCATTATATTATTAAATACATTTAAATAAAATATGATATATTTAAATATAATATATCCACATCCCCAAAGTTCCTATAAGTTTAAAGGGACATGAAGCCCAAAAAATTTATTTCATGATTTAGGTAGAATGAACCATTTTAAACAACTTTCCAGTTTACTTCTGTTATCAAATGTGCTTCATTCTTTTGGTATCATTTGTTGAAGGAGCAGCAATGCACTACTGGTTTCTAACTGAACACATGGGTGAGCCAATCACAATCGGCATACATATATATATGCAGCCACCAATCAGCAGCTAAAACCTAGGTTCTTTGCTTCTCCTGAGCTTACCTAGATAAATCTTTTAGCAAAGGATAACAAGCGAAGGAATCAAATTAAATAATAGAAGTAAATTAGAAAGATGTTCAAAATTGTTTGCTCTGTCTAAATCATGAATGTCTAATTATGACTTTACTGTCCATTTATTAGTAAGTTGTTTTTTTTGTTCTTTACTAAAAATGGAGATCTCAAACATGACGAATATATAGAAGTTCCAAGGGAGTTTCATTGGAGGTCCATTGGAGTAACCTGCATTTTAATAGGGAAATATTGCAGTATGTTTTTGATTTTAAATGAACTATCCTCCAGCTTGGATACACCTTTTCAGCCATATCAATCTCACCAGCTTTTCAGTGATGAGATATTCTATTGTGAGAAATCTACTGAATGTGCAGTAAAAAATAATGGATATATGTATTATTTGAACTGTTACTAATGTTACTTCAAACATAGATTTTTTTTGTTTGTTTTAGTGAATGCACAGTCTATGTTGTGTAAACATACTTTGAATACATGTGGCGAATATGTGGTGGGGGGGACGCTCAAAATCCAAAATCACTTTTAATGGTGGCGAACTATTGCTGAAACTATGATCCCTATTATTTCCTATGGAAGGCACATTGCCACTCATCAGAGTCAGCCCAATTCTTTTTAAAATATAGCCGGGCCCACGGATTGCGATACTGACGAGACAAAAAAGGCAATTTCTCATAGCTCCGATTTTTCTTTTACTATAAGTAGGCTTACCATAATTTTTAGAGGTGAAACTGGGACCACCTGGCGCGGTGCCAGTGGGGGTGTGGTCAGGAGCGTGGTCAAGGGGGCGTGGCAATTACCGGTCCTTTTAAAGTAGTAGCTTTTATGTGTGTAATGTTTGAAACTGGGACCACCTGGCGCGGTGCCAGTGGGGGTGTGGTCAGGAGCGTGGTCAAGGGGGCGTGGCAATTACCGGTCCTTTTAAAGTAGTAGCTTTTATGTGTGTAATGTTTTGTGGATACTCTACCCTTCCTCAGTCAAACAAGTGAATCACACAATTTAAATAGACCATAACACCACCCCCTAGTTAAAAAGGCACCATTACGTTGTCATGACAAATAAATCATTAATCTAAATCTCAGATTCTAAATAATGCCAAAAATCAAGCATAATTATCCCTTTCATAATGATCAATTTCACAATTTAATATCTGCAGTGTAATATGTGTTTTATGTGTCTAATTAAGGAACAGAGCCAAATACTGATAAGACATAAATACAACATTGAATTAAAGTACAAAAGAAACACGTAATATACCTGCTAAAGCTGTTTAAGAGGCTACTCTATACCATAATGCAGGAAGATTATAGCCAAAATGTTATCCTGCATGAAGTAAAGCAAGATCCACGCCAAAAATCCTTCCTGTCTGTACTTCCTAATCATACCCATATGATTCCCCTAAACGTGTATTAACGGCAATGTCACCAGGGGTCGGGGGGTGGTAAATTCTTAGAAAAATAAACCAAGTAGTACTACAAAATTAAAAAAACCCTATGCTGCTCACTCAGCCTGTATTACTAAATGTAAACTTTGAAGGACACGAACGTTAAGCTAAGCAGGGCTGTATGTAACAAAGTACCAGCATCCAACTATGCTGGAGAGTCACAGTCCAGTCATTTTGAATAATGTGTCTGGGTTTCAGGTGGTCTGAAAGCCGGACACATGATTTGAAACCTGGAGGTGGCATCCCTACTGGGACAGAATGAACAACTGGGTGGGACACTGGGACAGCGCCTCCAAACCGGGACAATCCCAGTAAAAGTGGGACTTCTGGTAAGCCTAACTATAAGGCCCCAAGTAAGGCAGCTCTAATTTTTAAAATGAGGGTTCAGAATTGTGCTTGTTTGCCATAGTTTTATTATTTTTATTTGTACTACAATCTGTCTATTTTATTTAGATGTTTGCTTTCCTGTATTATCTTCGTACAAACCACTTGAAAAAGGTTGTAATATATCAGAGTTGTATGATGTCTGGTCTTGATAAAATAGCACAATTTATGTAGGAAAGGTTGTTTAAAATGTTTGCATTTCAAGATTTCCAAGTTGTTTAACACAACAGACTCCTGTCAAACTGAAACGATTTCCTTTATAAGATATTGCTACATCACTGCTAATTCTATAGACTGTATTATTACATTACAGAGAATTCCCAGCCTACCAATTGTAAGAAATGCTAATGTAACTCGTGTAGTGACTTTATATGTTTGAAGGTGTAGATTATTCTGTGTGGGAGCAAACTGACAAATGATTATGTAGAAAGACTTCAAACTGGGTAGCGTTGGTTGATTAATTAATATGGCACATTGTAACACATGAAAATTCAAATGGTCTGTCAAATGGAAGAGTTTTATGAATAACGATTGCTTATTCAGAATCTAGTGGGGACATTTAATGAAAAACTACTGCTGGACTGTTGTGGAATTAGAGGTCTGTGCCTTGAATTCAAAAGCTAAAATCATAACTCACGTTACATATTAAAGTGATTTTAATTATTCAGACCATGCTGTGCATTCCTGAAGTTTGTCTAAGGTTCAATATGTCCCTATTTGCATTTTATGTTGCTAATAATGATTTTTATTTGTTCCCAAGATACAGATTTTTTGCAGAAAAAGACATAGGTTATTATGTTGTAAATGATTAATGCACCACGTTCCACAAAAATAATAATACAAAAATGAAATGTTACTTTTAATTAGCTATTAGTAGAGAGTAAACATATTGGACTTGATTACAAGTGGAGCACTATTTCTAGTGCTAGAAGCATAAACACGATCGTGAGGTCGCTGTAATCTTTACGGTCAATTCCATATTACATTACATTAAACGCAAATTCGTTTGAACATATTTTCTATGTGGAGCGTAAAGAGCTAAATAGCGTTTGTATTACAAGTTGAAAGTAAATGCGATCATGCCAGTGGATTCTCATTTACCCATCAAACTTTGTGTAGTGGGGACTTTGCGGTGGGCTTTGTTGTGGTTTAGGGGTTACTAGAGAAGGGGCTTATGGTGATTTGGGCTAGCACACGAGTAGGCTGTTTTTTTTTGGGCAGGGTGAAAGGAGCACACGTCCAGGGCCCCGCACTTGTGGGTGCTCCGCACTTTCAGGGGTGAGGGTATGAGAAGGTGCAATGTAACCCTCTTGTTATTGCGCTAGAGGTAGGTAATTTGTGCAAGTCGGGTGTGCGCTAGAGAAATGATTTTAAGTTTCAACTTGTAATATCAGCGCAACCCGACTTGCTCTAAAGACTTACCGCTAGCGCAATTAGCAGTCTAGCGAAAGTGCTAGTTAGCACTCCACTTGTAATCTAGCCCATTGTATATTCCATATATCTTTACAAGTGAGGCGCAAACAATTTTGCACGGGTTTTCGTGATCATTTGTGATCCGTTTTAATTGCATTCATATTACAAGTTGATTTACGATAGAATCCATGCTGCAATCTTAGAGCTGTGGTTAACTGTATTGCGAAACAAAAATGTGTCACAAAACACATTAAAAATACATTACAAATACAGTTACACTCAAAATAACACTGTCTAATACAAATTATTTTAAAAGAAATATTGCATTAAAAAGTTATAAGGGCTCAAAGATATGAAATCTCGGGTGTTATAAAAAAAAAAAAGCAGGCGAAGGGCTTTAACATTGGGATACATTAATATACATGTCTAAAGATGTATGTATGTATGTATGTATGTATGTATGTATATATATATATATATATATATATATATATATATATATATATATATATATATATGTCTTCATATGTGTGCATATGTATTAATGTGTTTATGTGTGTACATGTATTTACAGACATATATATACACATATAAAAACATAAATACAGATGTACACATATATAGACATATTTATAAAAGTGGATCCTTTTCCTGTTAAGTAGATGAAAACATGTAAAGTCGTTTGTGCAATATTCAACCTTAATAAAGGTTAAACTATGTATTTCCTGCACATATTTTACATTACAATTTTCTGCATATAGCAGAATAAGTTCTAAGTATTTATAAATAGAAATTCCCATATATATCTGTATACATCTATAGCTATATATAATCATCTAAATATATATACAGGGAGTGCAGAATTATTAGGCAAGTTGTATTTTTGAGGATTAATTTTATTATTGAACAACAACCATGTTCTCAATGAACCCAAAAAACTCATTAATATCAAAGCTGAATAGTTTTGGAAGTAGTTTTTAGTTTGTTTTTAGTTATAGCTATTTTAGGGGGATATCTGTGTGTGCAGGTGACTATTACTGTGCATAATTATTAGGCAACTTAACAAAAAACAAATATATACCCATTTCAATTATTTATTTTTACCAGTGAAACCAATATAACATCTCAACATTCACAAATATACATTTCTGACATTCAAAAACAAAACAAAAACAAATCAGTGACCAATATAGCCACCTTTCTTTGCAAGGACACTCAAAAGCCTGCCATCCATGGATTCTGTCAGTGTTTTGATCTGTTCACCATCAACATTGCGTGCAGCAGCAACCACAGCCTCCCAGACACTGTTCAGAGAGGTGTACTGTTTTCCCTCCTTGTAAATCTCACATTTGATGATGGACCACAGGTTCTCAATGGGGTTCAGATCAGGTGAACAAGGAGGCCATGTCATTAGATTTTCTTCTTTTATACCCTTTCTTGCCAGCCACGCTGTGGAGTACTTGGACGCGTGTGATGGAGCATTGTCCTGCATGAAAATCATGTTTTTCTTGAAGGATGCAGACTTCTTCCTGTACCACTGCTTGAAGAAGGTGTCTTCCAGAAACTGGCAGTAGGACTGGGAGTTGAGCTTGACTCCATCCTCAACCCGAAAAGGCCCCACAAGCTCATCTTTGATGATACCAGCCCAAACCAGTACTCCACCTCCACCTTGCTGGCGTCTGAGTCGGACTGGAGCTCTCTGCCCTTTACCAATCCAGCCACGGGCCCATTCATCTGGCCCATCAAGACTCACTCTCATTTCATCAGTCCATAAAACCTTAGAAAAATCAGTCTTATGATATTTCTTGGCCCAGTCTTGACGTTTCAGCTTGTGTGTCTTGTTCAGTGGTGGTCGTCTTTCAGCCTTTCTTACCTTGGCCATGTCTCTGAGTATTGCACACCTTGTGCTTTTGGGCACTCCAGTGATGTTGCAGCTCTGAAATATGGCCAAACTGGTGGCAAGTGGCATCTTGGCAGCTGCACGCTTGACTTTTCTCAGTTCATGGGCAGTTATTTTGCGCCTTGGTTTTTCCACACGCTTCTTGCGACCCTGTTGACTATTTTGAATGAAACGCTTGATTGTTCGATGATCACGCTTCAGAAGCTTAGTAAATTTAAGAGTGCTGCATCCCTCTGCAAGATATCTCACTATTTTTGACTTTTCTGAGCCTGTCAAGTCCTTCTTTTGACCCATTTTGCCAAAGGAAAGGAAGTTGCCTAATAATTATGCACACCTGATATACAGGGAGTGCAGAATTATTAGGCAAATGAGTATTTTGACCACATCATCCTCTTTATGCATGTTGTCTTACTCCAAGCTGTATAGGCTCGAAAGCCTACTACCAATTAAGCATATTAGGTGATGTGCATCTCTGTAATGAGAAGGGGTGTGGTCTAATGACATCAACACCCTATATCAGGTGTGCATAATTATTAGGCAACTTCCTTTCCTTTGGCAAAATGGGTCAAAAGAAGGACTTGACAGGCTCAGAAAAGTCAAAAATAGTGAGATATCTTGCAGAGGGATGCAGCACTCTTAAAATTGCAAAGCTTCTGAAGCGTGATCATCGAACAATCAAGCGTTTCATTCAAAATAGTCAACAGGGTCGCAAGAAGCGTGTGGAAAAACCAAGGCGCAAAATAACTGCCCATGAACTGAGAAAAGTCAAGCGTGAAGCTGCCAAGATGCCACTTGCCACCAGTTTGGCCATATTTCAGAGCTGCAACATCACTGGAGTGCCCAAAAGCACAAGGTGTGCAATACTCAGAGACATGGCCAAGGTAAGAAAGGCTGAAAGACGACCACCACTGAACAAGACACACAAGCTGAAACGTCAAGACTGGGCCAAGAAATATCTCAATCTGATTTTTCTAAGGTTTTATGGACTGATGAAATGAGAGTGAGTCTTGATGGGCCAGATGGATGGGCCCGTGGCTGGATTGGTAAAGGGCAGAGAGCTCCAGTCCGACTCAGACGCCAGCAAGGTGGAGGTGGAGTACTGGTTTGGGCTGGTATCATCAAAGATGAGCTTGTGGGGCCTTTTCGGGTTGAGGATGGAGTCAAGCTCAACTCCCAGTCCTACTGCCAGTTTCTGGAAGACACCTTCTTCAAGCAGTGGTACAGGAAGAAGTCTGCATCCTTCAAGAAAAACATGATTTTCATGCAGGACAATGCTCCATCACACGCGTCCAAGTACTCCACAGCGTGGCTGGCAAGAAAGGGTATAAAAGAAGAAAATCTAATGACATGGCCTCCTTGTTCACCTGATCTGAACCCCATTGAGAACCTGTGGTCCATCATCAAATGTGAGATTTACAAGGAGGGAAAACAGTACACCTCTCTGAACAGTGTCTGGGAGGCTGTGGTTGCTGCTGCACGCAATGTTGATGGTGAACAGATCAAAACACTGACAGAATCCATGGATGGCAGGCTTTTGAGTGTCCTTGCAAAGAAAGGTGGCTATATTGGTCACTGATTTGTTTTTGTTTTGTTTTTGAATGTCAGAAATGTATATTTGTGAATGTTGAGATGTTATTTTGGTTTCACTGGTAAAAATAAATAATTGAAATGGGTATATATTTGTTTTTTGTTAAGTTGCCTAATAATTATGCACAGTAATAGTCACCTGCACACACAGATATCCCCCTAAAATAGCTATAACTAAAAACAAACTAAAAACTACTTCCAAAACTATTCAGCTTTGATATTAATGAGTTTTTTGGGTTCATTGAGAACATGGTTGTTGTTCAATAATAAAATTAATCCTCAAAAATACAACTTGCCTAATAATTCTGCACTCCCTGTAGGGTGTTGATGTCATTAGACCACACCCCTTCTCATTACAGAGATGCACATCACCTAATATGCTTAATTGGTAGTAGGCTTTTGAGCCTATACAGCTTGGAGTAAGACAACATGCATAAAGAGGATGATGTGGTCAAAATACTAATTTGCCTAATAATTCTGCACTCCCTGTAGGTATAAATATATATCAGTTTAAAAAAAATCAGAAATATGTAGAAATATTTTCATTATCAATAAATAGAACATATTTCATTATGTAAATAACATTTGAATATGAAATATTCATATTTTCAAGTTGCGTTTGCACTAGTGAAAATAATTGTAATACGAGCACAATCCGACTAGCGCAAAAATGAAAATCCTAGCAGAGTTTTTGCTATAGTGAAAATGGAAAATACCGCTCCACTTGTAATCTAGCCCACAGTAATTTACGTTAACACCCTGCAAAACATTGCCAAATTTGGGTGGACAACCAGGCATATTTTTTTATACATATATTTTGAGTAGTGATTCAGTACTTTTGAAGAAAAAAGACACTTCCATTAATGATTATTCTTAGGTTATTCCAACTCGTCTCCTCCTCCTCCTCCTCTCTGTCTCCCCATCTGAACTTTCCCCCTCTTCTTCTTCTCTTCTAGCGGGCACCCACGTGACATCCACGGACGCATCATCATCAACCGCTTCACTTGTATCTGACAAATCAAAAAAGGAAGCAGCAGCGGGTACAACATCACCATCATCATCATCACCGTACGTCCATGTCTGTAATGCTGCCTGACTGAGACATATCACTGTTATCTACATCCTCTGTCAATGATGGTTGCGCATCACTCATTTCTTCCAACTGATGTGTCAATAACTCCTCTGACAGATCAAGTGAAGCGGCTGTGGTGCTAGTGTTGGTGGTGGCGGAAGGCGGGCGAGTGGCACTGGTCACTAGAGAGGTACCCGAAGCTAAGCTGGAGGTGGATGGTGCGTCAAGGTTAGGAGCGGCAGCTGTAGAAGATTGGGTGTCCTGTGTTAGCCATTCAACTATGTCCTCCTCAGAACTTTTCTCGTTCATGGCACGTGGCCTCTGAACACTGTGCATTATTGTAGGGTCAAAGGGAATCACAGCACCACGACCACGATGGCACCTGCGGGGTGGCCTGCCTCTGCCTGTCATTTTTTTTTTTAAATGTAGACTTACACTACTATTAAACAAAATATGAGTGGTGCCACTGGGCAAGTAGGCACAGTATACGCTGTGAGCCTGACACAAAAAAGCAGACTGATGTTTCACAATCCAAAAAGTTTATTTTTTTTAAATGTACACTTACACTACTATTAAACAAGATATGAGTGGTGGCACTGGGCAAGTTGGCACAGTATACGCTGTGAGCCTGACACAAAAAAGCAGACTGATGTTTCACAGTCAAAAATGTTTATTTTTTAAATATTTAAACTACTGTTACAACAAATATGAGTGGTGCCACTAACTTGGCAAGTGGGCCTGGCACACACGCTGGCAGGCAGGCAAATGCAATAAGATTACAATAGCAGACTGATGCTTCACAGTCCAAATTTTTTTTTAAAAAATATTTACACTACTGTTATAACAAATATGATTGGTGGCACTAGTTGGCAAGTGGGCTTGGCACACACGCTGGCAGGCAGGCAACTGCAATTAGATTACACTAGCTGAATGATGTTTCCCAGTCAAAAAAGTTTTTGTTTAAAATATTTACAATACTGTTATAACAAATATGATTGGTGGCACAAGTTGGCAAGTGGGCCTGGCACACACGCTGGCAGGCAGGCAACTGCAATTCGATTGCACTAGCAGACTGATGTTTCACAGTCCAAAAAGTTTTTTTTAAAATATTTACACTACTGTTACAACAAATATGAGTGGTGCCACTAACTTGGCAAGTGGGCCTGGAACACACGCTGGCAGGCAGGCAGGCAACTTCAATTAGATTACAATAGCAGACTGATGTTTCACAGTCAAAATTTTTTTTTTTTTTAAATATTTACACTACTGTTATAACAAATATGAGTGGTGGCACTAGTTGGCAAGTGGGCCTGGCAAACACGCTGGCAGGCAGGCAAATGCAATAAGATTACAATAGCAGACTGATGTTTCACAGTCCAAAAAATTTTTTTTAAAATATTTACACTACTGTTATAACAAATATGAGTGGTGGCACTAGTTGGCAAGTGGGCCTGGCACACACGCTGGCAGGCAGGCAGGCAACTGCAATTTGATTGCACTAGCAGACTGATGTTTCAGAGTCCATAAAGTTTTTTTATAAATATTTACACTACTGTTACAACCTATATGATTGGTGGCACTAGTTGGCAAGTGGGCCTGGCACACACGCTGGCTAGTGATGTTGCGAACTTAAAAATTTCGGTTTGTGAACGGCGGACTCAAACTTCCGGTATTGTTGGCGAACTGTGCAAACCGCCATTGACTTCAATAGGCAGGCGAACTTTAAAATCTACAAGGACTCTTTCTGGCCACAATAGTGATGGAAAAGTTGTTTCAAGAGGACTAACACCTGGACTGTGGCATGCTGGAGGGGGATCCATGTCAAAACTCCCATGGAACATTACATAGTTGATGCAGAGTCTGCTTTTAACCCATAAATCACCTAACATTCCTAAATTGTTTAAAATAACGTGCTTTTAAACATCAGTTAAGATGTCGTATCTATCAGGTAGTTTAAGGGTTACGGCCGCTTCACAGTGACAGACCAAACTCCAAGTTTAACGCACCGCAAACAACCGCAAACAGTCGATTTGCACAACCACAAGATAGATAGATTGGATAGATAGATACATAGATTACATAGCTCAATAGATGCAATATACATTTGATAGATACGAATTACATCGATCAATAGATGCAATATCCATTTGATAGATACAAATGTTATCGATCCAAAGATGCAATATACATTTGATAGATACGAATTACATCAACCAAAATATGTAATATACATTCTATAGATACGAATTACATCGATCAATAGATGCAATATACATTTCATAGACACGTTTGATAGTTAGATCGATTTGATAGATAAATAGATAGATTTGAAATATATATAATTTCCCTGACAGAGTATAACAATAAGACATGCGGTCTGTGACCCGTGGTGTGTTAAATAGTACTATTCTTAGCAGTTTACTACAACCTGTTACTCCCCCTATCGGGGGAGGTCTATATGGCCTGCATTTTTGGAACTGGGAAATGGAAGAAGATGATTGGTCTGTCGTCTTACTTCAAATTTGTCAAAAACACAAGTGGCTGTCTCAAAACAGTCCGGACACGAGATAGATAGATAGATAGATAGGATAGATAGATATACATAGATTGATAGTTAGATAGAATCGATAGAAGATAATTAGATAGATTTGTTAGATATATAACTACCCTGACAAAGTATAATAATGAAACATGCGGTCTGGGACCCATGGTAACTAGGTTGTGTAAAGTAGTACCATTCTTAGCACTTTCATCCCTGTAACTCCTCCTATCGGGGAAGGTCTATATGGCCTGCATTATTACCATGACAAAGTATAACAACAAGACACACGGTCTGGGACCCATGGTAACTAGGTTGTGTTAAGTAGTACTTTTCTAAGCACTTTAATCCCTGTTACTCCCCCTATCGGGGGAGGTCTATATAGCCTGCATGATTACCCTGACAAAATATAATAACAAAACATGCGGTCTGGGACCCATGGTAACTAGGTTGTGTTAAGTAGTACTATTCTTAGCACTTTCATCCCTGTAACTCCCCCTATCGAGGGAGGTCTATATGGCCTGCATGATTACCCTGACAAAGTTTAACAACCAAACATGCGGTCTGGGACCCATGTTGGTTCTGGTATAACTAGGTTTTCTTAATTATTAATATTCTTCCCAGTTTAATCCCTGTGATTGGTCTGTCCTCCTACTTCAAATTTGTCCAAAACACAAGTGGCTGTCTCAAAACGGACAGAAGATAGATAGATAGATAGATAGATAGATAGATAGATAGATTGGATAGATAGATATACATAGATTGATAGTTAGATAGTATCGATAGAAGAGAAATAGATAGATTTGTTAGATATATAATTACCCTGACAAAGTATAATAATTAAACATGCGGCTGGGACCCATGGTAACTAGGTTGTGTTAAGTAGTACTATTCTTAGCACTTTAATCCCTGTAACTCCCCCCTAGTGGGGGAGGTCTATATGGCCTGCATGATTACCCTTACAAAATATAACAACAAGACAGGCGGTGTGGGACCCATGGTAACTAGCTTGTGTTAATTAGTACTTTTCTTAGCACTTTAATCCCTATTACCCCCCCTATCAGGGGAGGTCTATATGACCTGCCTGATTACCCTGACAAAATATAATAATAAGACATGCGGTCGGAGACCCATGGTAACTAGGTTGTGTTTTAAGTAGTACTATTCTTAGCACTTTAATCACTGTAACTCCCCCTATCGGGGGAGGTCTATATGGCCTGCATGATTACCCTTACAAAATATAATAATAAGACATCTGCTCTGGGTCTGGGACCCATGGTAAGGTTGTGTTAAGTAGTACTGTTCTTAGCATTTTAATACCTGTTACTCACCCTATCGGGGGAGGTCTATATGGCCTGCATGATTACCCTAACAAAATATAATAAGACATATGCTCTGGGACCCATGGTAAGGTTGTGTTAAGTAGTACTGTTCTTAGCATTTTAATACCTGTTACTCACCCTATCGGGGGAGGTCTATATGGCCTGCATGATTACCCTAAAAAAATATAATAATAAGACATATGCTCTGGGACCCATGGTAAGGTTGTGTTAAGTAGTACTGTTCTTAGCATTTTAATACCTGTTACTCACCCCTCCAGGCCACCCTATTGTGGCAAGCATTATTGACAAATGTTTCCATCTATTTAGACAAAGTTCTCAGACCACTGGCTATGCAGACAATGTCCTACCTTAAAGATACAGGAGACTTCCTTACTAAACTTGAAGAATTGGGGATGGAGAGTGATAAATTTATTTTATATACCCTTGATGTAAACAGTTTATATACGTCAATCACTCATGTGAGTGGCCTTGGAGCCATTAAACAGGCTGTTTGCACCAATGGTATATTATCTACAATTCAATGTGAATTTGTATTGGAATTACTCCAATTGGTACTTTACTGTAACTATTTTCTCTTCAAGGATCAATATTACTTACAGTGTCAGGGTACTGCTATGGGGTCGAATGTCGCCCCCACATATGCCAACATCTTTATGATATGAAGAGAAGTTCGTATACAGGAATAAACTGTTTTTACAGTATGGATTATGCTGGTTCCGGTACATAGATGATGTATTTGGCATATGGGGGGGCGACATCGACTCCCTACAGGAATTTGTAGCAGATCTTAATGTATCCACTAGACACATCAAATTTAAACTTACATATAGTGAAGAGTCAATAGCTTTCCTGGACACTACTGTGATAAAGAATGGGAGGCTACTCAAGGTGGATATTTATAGAAAAGAGAGTGATAGAAATAGTCTCTTAAGGTTTGAGAGTGCTCACCCACCCCCACTTATAAAAAGTCTGTCTAAGAGTCAATTATTGAGAGTGAGGAAAATAGTCTCAGATGAGGACAAGGTACAAACCAGACTAATGGAAATGGGTAATATGTTTATTGAAAGGGGTTTCCCTAGATCTCTAAGACAGAAACAGATTGAAGAGGTTAATAAGATTCCCAGACATTCTATCCTTAGGGGTACTAAAGTGAAAGATAAACAGGATGGTAAACGCATGGTATTTGTTTCTCAATATAACACACTAAGTATAGAGATCAATAAAGTGATTAAGAGACACTGGCCTATTATAAAGAACCTCAATCCAAAGATAAAGGAATTTGAGGAGCCCCCCATGCCTGCATACATGAGATGTAGGAACCTAAAGGATGCCCTAGTGAGAGCAGACTTGGGTACTGGTAAGAAACAAATACAGACATATATCTCTACCCCCAAACTAGGATGTTTTCCATGTTTGGGCTGCTGCAATTGTGGCAATATAATCAAAGGGGATTCCTTTTCACATCCACTGACTGGTAGAAAATTCAAAATTCCAGTTTTTTTTTACATGTAATACGGACTATGTAATATACCTAATTAAATGTCCGTGTTCTAAGATCTATATAGGTGAATCAACCAGAAGGATAAGGGACCAGATTATAGAACATAAGTCCAATATACGTTGCAATAACAGCGATGCTCCAGTATTGATTCACTTTCTACAGGCAGGACACACTATTTCTCAGTTGAGATATCAGGTTATAGCACAGATAAAAAAACCTAGGAGAGGGGGAGATAGACAGCAAATTCTTAAATCGAGAGAAACATACTGGATCTACACCTTACAATCACTTATATCCCGTGGAATGAATAAGGAAATAGATTGGCAAATTACCCTTCAATAATCATTAAAACAACTGCATTGACTCTCTACAAAATCAATAGGTTATTGTCTCTACCCATTAGAGGAAAGCTGTATAGAAGTTTAAGTTTCTCATTTTCTTTTGTGAATTATTATGAATTATTATGATTCTGAATAACAGATCGAATGTTTTGATAAATTATGTAAATTTTGTATATATTTGTGTGTATGCAATAATTCAAGGTAATCACTATACTGATGAACATGTATATTATATTGTATCTTCCAGGTTGTTATAGGTTGATAAGAGGAAATTGACTAAACCACTAGAGGGAGCATGAAGGAAGTCTTCCTGATGTATAGACACAGAGGGTTAATTAATAGTTCCACACCTGTACAGGTAGTAACCCCGCCTATTACGGCTACATAAGGAGTGGTTTTGTCATTTGTTTGTATAACATGATTAAGGTCAAGTTCTGACCGAAACATTGTTGTTGTTTTTATATGTCTCTGATGAAATAAAGGTATAAAGAATACTTCAAGCTGGTGCTGCTTCAACTTTGTCACTATACCTTTTGGGGTGAGTGCATGGACCCCACTAGCGTGCACCTTTGGTCTGGTTGATGAGTGCTGGGATTCTCTGTTCTTTCTTATTAGTTTAATACCTGTTACAACACCTAATGGTGGGAGGTCTATATGGCCTGCATGATTAGCCGCACCAAACCAAAAAAATGACATGCGGTGTTGGACTAAGACCCATGGCTTACTCGGTTGTTTAAAGTAGTACTATTCTTAGCACTTTCATCCCTGTTACTTCCAGGCCTCTCAGGGGTGGTCTACATGGCCATCATGATTATCATAACAAAGTACAACAATAAAACCTTGGCTCTTGAAAGCCTGTTAATTGGCTGTATTTTGGTAGTACTGTTCTTATTAGTTTAATACCTGTTACAACACCTAATGATGGGAGGTCTATATAGCCTGCATGATTAGCCGCACCAAACCCCAAAAAAAGACATGCGGTCTTGGACTAAGACCCATGGCTATCTCGGTTGTTTAAAGTAGTACTATTCTTAGCAATTTCATCCCTGTAACATCCAGGCCTCTCGGGGGTGGTCTACATGGCCATCATGATTAGCCTAACAAAGTACAACAATAAAACCTTGGCTCTTGAAAGCCTGTTAATTGGCTGTATTTTGGTAGTACTGTTCTTATTAGTTTAATACCTGTTACAACACCTAATGGTGGGAAGTCTATATGGCCTGCATGATTAGCCGCCCCAAACCAAAAAAAATGACATGCGGTGTTGGACTAAGACCCATGGCTAACTCGGTTGTTTAAAGTAGTACTATTCTTAGCACTTTCATCCCTGTTACTTCCAGGCCTCTCGGGGGTGGTTTACATGGCCATCATGATTATCCTAACAAAGTACAACAATAAAACCTTGGCTCTTGAAAGCCTGTTAATTGGCTGTATTTTGGTAGTACTGTTCTTATTAGTTTAATACCTGTTACAACACCTAATGGTGGGAGGTCTATATGGCCTGCATGATTAGCCGCACCAAACCTAAAAAAAGACATGCGTTCTTGGACTAAGACCCATGGCTAACTCGGTTGTTTAAAGTAGTACTATTCTTAGCACTTTCATCTCTGTTACTTTCAGGCCTCTTGGGGGTGGTCTACATGGCCATCATGATTATCCTAACAAAGTACAACAATAAAACCTTGGCTCTTGAAAGCCTTTTAATTGGCTGTATTTTGGTAGTACTGTTCTTATTAGTTTAATACCTGTTACAACACCTAATGGTGGGAAGTCTATATGGCCTGCATGATTAGCCGCACCAAAAAAAAAAAAATGACATGCGGTGTTGGACTAAGACCCATGGCTAACTCGGTTGTTTAAAGTAGTACTATTCTTAGCACTTTCATCCCTGTTACTTCCAGGCCTCTCGGGGGTGGTCTACATGGCCATCATGATTAGCCTAACAAAGTACAACAATAAAACCTTGGCTCTTGAAAGCCTGTTAATTGGCTGTATTTTGGTAGTACTGTTCTTATTAGTTTAATTCCTGTTACAAAACCTAATGGTGGGAGGTCTATATGGCCTGCATGATTAGCCGCACCAAACCAGAAAAAAAGACATGCGGTCTTGGACTAAGACCCATGGCTAACTTGGTTGTGTAAAGTACTACTATTCTTAGCACTTTCATCCCTGTTACTTCCAGGCCTCTCGGGGGTGGTCTACATGGCCATCATGATTACCCTCACCAAAATATAACAACAAGACGTGCGGTCAGGGAACCATGGTAAGGCTACTTCCTTTTGCACAATCGAGTATACCAGTTGCAGGCAGAGGTTCTGACCCTGCATTATGGCTGCACCTCTCCCTAAAAGAGGCATCCATTACAGAGTCTGTGGGCATGTATGCAAAGAGCTGGCCTGCCTAAAAGGAGCAGCAAGGCAGTACAGGTAGTTCTCCTTCAGCCGTTTTATACGATGGCCCATGACCCTCAACAGCCACAACAGCATGAAACACCACATATGCCATCCTTTTGAACAATAGAGTACAGGCATGGCATTGATTTTAGGAACACAGAGATAATTTTTAGGAACCGTGAAATTGAACAAAAAACCATGCTTGGACACCCAGAACAGTACAGGTCGTTCTCTTTTGGCCTTCTTATAAGAGGGTCCAGGACCCTCAACAGAAACAGATGCAGGAAAGAGGACATATGGCATCCTTTTGAACAATAGAGTATAGGTACGGCATTGATTTTAGAAACCCGGAGATAATTTTTAGGAACCGGGAAACTGAACAAGAAAAATGATTGGACACCCAGTACACGTCGTTCTCCTTCAGCCTTTTTATAAGAGGCTCCATGACCCTCAACAGAAACAACAGCAGGAAAGAGGACATATGGCATCCTTTTGAAGAATAGAGTACAGGTACGGCATTGATTTTAGAAACCCAGAGATAATTTTTAGGAAAAGGGAAATTGAACCAAAAAAATGATTGGACACCCAGTACACTTCTATCTCCTTCAGCCTTTTTATAAGAGGCTCCAGGACCCTCATATGAAACAACAGCAGGAAAGAGGACATATGGCATACTTTTGAACAATAGAGTATAGGTAAGGCATTGATTTTAGAAACCCAGAGATAATTTTTAGGAAATGGGAAATAGAAAAAAACATTGATTGGACACCCAGTACACTTCTTTCTCCTTCAGCCTTTTTATAAGAGGGTCCAGGACCCTCAATAAAAACAACAGCAGGAAAGAGGACATATTGCATCCTTTTGAACAATAGAGTACAGGTAAGGCATTGATTTTAGAAACCCGGAGATAATTTTTAGGAAACGGAAAATAGAAAAAAACATTGATTGGACACCCAGTACACTTCTTTCTCCTTCAGCCTTCTTATAAGAGGGTCCAGGACCCTCAACAAAAACAACAGCAGGAAAGAGGACATATGGCATCCTTTTTTGGAAACTGGAAATTGAACAAAAAAAATTATTGGACACCCAGTACACTTCTTTCTCCTTCAGCCTTTTTATAAGAGGCTCCAGGACCCTCATATGAAAAACAGCAGGAAAGAGGACATATGGCATACTTTAGAACAATAGAGTACAGGTAAGGCATTGATTTTAGAAACACAGAGATAATTTTTAGGAAAAGGGAAATAGAAAAAAACATTGATTGGACACCCAGTACACTTCTTTCTCCTTCAGCCTTCTTATAAGAGGGTCCAGGACCCTCAACAAAAACAACAGCAGGAAAGAGGACTTATGGCATCCTTTTGAACAATAGAGTACAGGTAAGGCATTGATTTTAGAAACCCGGAGATAATTTTTTGGAACCGGGAAATTGAACCAAAAAAATGATTGGACACCCAGTACACTTCTTTCTACTTCAGCCTTTTTATAAGAGGCTCCAGGACTCTCATATGAAACAACAGCAGGAAAGAGGACATATGGTATCCTTTTGAACAATAGAGTATAGGTAAGGCATTGATTTTAGAAACCCAGAGATAATTTTTTGGAAACGGGAAATAGAAAAAAACATTGATTGGACAACCAGTACACTTCTTTCTCCTTCAGCCTTTTTTATAAGAGGGTCCAGGACCCTCAACAAAAACAACAGCAGGAAAGAGGACATATGGCATCCTTTTGAACAATAGAGTACAGGTAAGGCATTGATTTTAGAAACCCGGAGATAATTTTTAGGAACCGGGAGATGGAAAAAGAAGCTGGGACAACCAGTACACTTTGTTCTTCTTCAGCCTTTTTAGACGAGGTCCCGGACCCTCAACAGGCACAACAGCATGAAACACCACATATGCCATCCTTTTGCACAATAGAGTACAGGTATGGCATCCATTTTAGAAACCCGGAGATAATTTTTAGGAACCGGGAGATGGAAAAAGATGCTTGGACAACTAGTACACTTTGTTCTCCTTCAGCCTTTTTATAAGATGGCCCACGAACCTCAACAGGCACAACAGCATGAAACACCACATATGCCATCCTTTTGCACAATCGAGTACAGGTATGGCATTGATTTGAGGAACCCGGAGATAATTTAGAGGAACCGGGAATATTTAACAAAAAATGTGCTTGGACACCCAGTACAGGTCGTTCTCCTTCAGCCTTTTTATACGATGGGCCACAACCCTCAACAGGCACAACAGCATGAAACACCACATATGCCACCCTTTTTCACAATAAACTACAGGTATGGCATAGATGGAACCCGGAGATAATTTAGAGCAACCAAGAGATGGATAAAGATGCTTGATCGGTCCTCCTCCTTCAAATATGGGGCACTGCGTGTGCAATTTAATGGTCCACCAGATATGAGTGGTGTGTTAAGTTGTACTATTCTTAACAGTTTAATCACTGTTATGTGCTTTTTTTTTGCTTTGAGTTTTGTAGCCACAGAGCAGCAGCAGAGGCCAGAAAAATTAGGCATGTACAAATGACTGAAAAATTGGGTATTGTTGCAGCCACTGCTGTAGCAGCGACCAGAAAAATTGATGTTTGTAAAACATTTAGAAAGTGCCCTAAAAGATTGCGGCTTGAACACTAGTTGTTGTCAGATAAGTCACGCAAGTCATCCTGCATTATAAGAAAAAAAAAGCCAGCGTGTGTACCAGTTGTAGCCCAAGGCAGCTCATCTGATCATCAGGCCTTTTTTACTCAAATGTATCGCCCAATGTCAGTCCCTTCTGGATCCATCCCTCATTCATTTTAATAAAGGTGAGATAGTCAAGACTTTTTTGACCTAGGCGACTTCTCTTCTCAGTGACAAAACCTCCTGCTGCACTGAAGGTCCTTTCGGACAGGACACTTGAAGCGGGGCAGGCCAGAAGTTCAATTGCAAATTGGGATAGCTCAGGCCACAGGTCAAGTCTGCACACCCAGTAGTCAAGGGGTCCATCGCTCCTCAGAGTGTTGAGATCTGCAGTTAATGCTAGGTAGTCTGCTACCTGTCGGTTGAGTCTTTCTCTGAGGCTGGATCCCGATGCATGGGAGTTAAAAAGGTCCGCATGTCCTCCATCAACAAGATGTCAGGAAAGCGTCCTGTCCTTGCCGCCGTGGTCGTGGGAGGAGGAGGATTACTTTCATCTCTTCCCCTGTTACATTCCCGTTGTGCTGTGACATCACCCTTATACGCTGTGTAAAGCATAGTTTTTAATTTATTTTTAAAATGCTCCATCCTTTCCGACTTGCGGGAATTTGGTAACATTTCAGGCACTTTATGCTTATACTGGGGGTCTAGTAGTGTTGACACCCAGTACAGGTCGTTCTCCTTCAGCTTTTTTATACGAGGGTCCATCAACAGGCACGACAGCATGAAAGAACCCATTTGCACAAAGTTGGATGCCGAGCTAATCATGTCCCGTTCCTCGTCCTCACTGATCTCACTGAGGGTATCTTCTTCCCCCCAGCCACGTACAACACCACGGGTACCAGAGAGGTGACAACAACGAGCACCCTGGGATGCCTGTTGTGCTTGGTCTTCCTCCTCCTCCTCCTCAAAGCCACATTCCTCCTCTGACTCCTCTTCCTCACAATCCTCTTCCTGCATTGCTGCAGGTCCAGCAAGCGATGCTGATAAGGCTGTTTGTGGTGGTGATGGACACCACAACTCTTCCTCTTCCTCTTCACGCTCATCGACGGCCTGATCCAGCATCTTCACAGGGCACGCTCCAGGAAGAAAACAAATGGTATGATGTCGCTGATGGTGCCTTCGTTGCGACTGACAAGGTTTGTCACCTCCTCAAAAGGACGCATGAGCCTACAAGCATTGCGCATGAGCGTCCAGTAATTTGGCAAAAATATCCCCAGCTCCCCAGAGGCTGTCCTAGCACCCTGGTCATACAAATACTCATTAACAGCTTTTTCTTGTTGGAGCAGGCGGTCAAACATTAGGAGTGTTGAATTCCACCGTGTTGGGCTGTCGCAAATCAAGTGCTTCACTGGCAGGTTGTTTTAACACTGGATATCGGACAAGTGCGCCATGGCCGTGTAGGAACGCCTGAAATGGCCACACACCTTCCTGGCCTGCTTCAGGACGTCCTGTAAGCCTGGGTACTTATGGACAAATCGTTGTACAATCAGATTACACACATGTGCCATGCACGGCACATGTGTCAACTTGCCCAATTTCAATGCTGCCACCAAATTACTTCCATTGTCAGAAACAACCTTGCCAATCTCCAGTTGGTGCGGAGTCAGCCACTGATCCACCTGTGCGTTGAGGGAGGTCAGGAGTGCTGGTGCGGTGTGACTCTCCGCTTTCAGGCAAGTCAACCCCAAGATGGCGTGACACTGCCGTATCCGGGATGTGGAATAGTACCTGGGGAGCTGGGGGGTGCCATTGATGTGGAGCAAGACGCAGAAGCAGAGGAGGACTCAGCCGAGGAAGAGGTTATGGAAGAGGTTATGGAAGAGGATGGAGTAGGAGGAGTAGAGGAGGTAGCAGAAGTCCTGCCTGCAAGTCGTGGCGGTGTCACCAACTCTTCTGCAGAGCCACGCATTCCATGCTTGTCAGACGTCAGCAGGTTTACCCAATGCGCAGTGTATTTGATATACCTGCCTTGACCATGCTTTGCAGACCAGCTATCCGTGTTCATATGGACCCTTGCCCCAACGCTGTGTGCCAGACATGCCATTACTTCCTTTCGCACAACAGAGTACAGGTTTGGGATTGCCTTTTGTGAAAAGATATTTCTGCCAGGTACCTTCCACTGCGGTGTCCCAATAGATACAAATTTTTTGAAAGCACCAGACTCCACCAGCTTGTATGGTAAAAGTTGGCGGGCTAAGAGTTCAGACAAGCCAGCTGTCAGACGCCGGGCAAGGGGGTGACTTTGAGAAATTGGCTTCTTACGCTCAAACATGTCCTTGACAGACACCTGACTGTGGGCAGATGACCAGGAACTGCTACGTAAGAGAGACTCAGTGGAGGATGGTTGAGAGGGGGCAAGGAGGACAACAGTGGTTGATGTGGCTGAAGATGCTGGAGCAGGAGGAGGAGGGCAGCTTTCAGTTTGTGTGCTGCTTCTACTCATGTGTTCTTCCCATCTGCGTTTGTGATGTGAGACCATGTGCCTTCGCAAAGCAGTTGTACCTAGGTGGGTGTTGGACTTCCCACGACTCAGTTTCTTTTGGCACAGGTTGCAAATGGCATCGCTGTTGTCAGAGGCAGACACACAAAAAAAATGCCACACTGCTGAGCTCTGGGATGACGGCATTCTGGTGGTGGCAACAGCATGCGTTGATGGGCGTCGGCGTGCTGTCTGGCTGACCACGGGTGCCGATGCATGCTGTCTGACTTGTCTCCTCTTCCTCCTCTCTGTCTCCCCATCTGAACTTTCAACCTCTTCTTCTTCTCTTCTAGCAGGCACCCACGTGACATCCACTGACACATCATCATCAACCGCTTCACTTGTATCTGACACATCAAGAAAGGAAGCAGCAGCGGGTACAACATCATCATCATCACACCGTACCTCCATGTCTGTAATGCTGCCTGACTGAGACATATCACTGTTATCTACATCCTCTGTCAATGATGGTTGCGCATCACTCATTTCTTCCAACTGATGTGTCAATAACTCCTGTGACAGATCAAGTGAAGCGGGTGTGGTGCTAGTGTTGGTGGTGGCGACAGGCGGGCGAGGGGCACTGGTCACTTGAGACGCGCCCAAAGCACAGCTGGACATAGATGGTGCGTCAAGGTTAGGAGGACTAGGAGCGGAAGCTGTAGAAGATTGGGTGTCCTGTGTTAGCCATTCAACTAGGTCCTCCTCAGAAATTTTCGCGTCCCCCCTGGCACCCGGCGTCTGAACAATGTGCATATTTGTAGGGTCTAAAGTAATCACAGCACCACGATAACGACGACGGAACCTGCGGGGTGGCCTGCCTCTGCCTGTCATTTTTTTTAAAATGTACACTTGCAATACTATTACACAAATTATGAGTGGTGGCACTGGGCAAGTGGGCACAGTATACGCTGTGAGACTGACAACAAAAAAAAGACTGATGTTTCAAAGTCAAAAATGTTTATTTTTTAAATATTAGAAGTACTGTGACAACAAATATGATTGTTGGCACTAGTTAGCAAATGGGCCTGTCTGGCACACACGCTGGGAGTAAGGCAACTGCAATTAGATTAAACTAGCTGAGTCATGCTTCTTAGTCCAAAATTTTTTTTTACCAAAAATTGACAATACTGTTAGAACAAATATGATTGGTGGCACTAGTTGGAAACGGCAAGTGGGCCTGGCACACACGCTGGCAGGCAGGCAACTGCAATTCAATGGCACTAGGAGACTGAAGATTCACAGTCAAAAAAGTTATGATTTAAAAAAAATTCAATACTGTTACAACAAATATAATTGGTGGGAATAGTTGGCTAGTGGGCCTGGCACACACACTGGCAGGCAGGAGGAAACTGCAATTCAATGGCACTAGCAAACTGATGATTCACAGTCTTAGAATTTTTTATTTTAAATATTTACAATGCTGTTACAACAATGATGATTGGTGTAACTAGTTAGCAAGTGGGCCTGGCACACACGCTGGCAGGCAGGAGGAAACTGCAATTCAATGGCACTAGCAAACTGATGATTCACAATCTAACAATTTTTTATTTTAAATATTTACAATACTGTTACAACAAATATGATTGGTGGCAGTAGTTGCCTAGTGGGCCTGGCACACATGCTGGCAGGCAGGCAACTGCAATTCAATGGCACTAGGAGACTGAAGATTCACAGTCAAAAAAGTTATGATTTAAAAAAAATTCAATACTGTTACAACAAATATGATTGGTGGCACTAGTGGCTAGTGGGCCTGGCACACACGCTGGCAGGCAGGAGGAAACTGCAATTCAATGGCACTAGCAAACTGATTATTCACAGTCTAAGAATTTGTAATTTTAAATATTTACAATACTGTTACAACAAATATGATTGGTGTAACTAGTTGGCAAGTGGGCCTGGCACACACGCTGGCAGGCAGGCAACTGCAATTCAATGGCACTAGGAGACTGAAGATTCACAGTCAAAAAAGTTATGATTTAAATTTTTTTCAATACTGTGACAACAAATATGATTGGTGGCACTAGTGGCTAGTGGGCCTGGCACACACGCTGGCAGGCAGGAGTAAACTGCAATTCAATGGCACTAGCAAACTAATGATTCACAGTCTAAGAATTTGTTATTTTAAATATTTACAATACTGTTACAACAAATATGATTGGTTTAACTAGTTGGCAAGTGGGCCTGGCACGCACGCTGGCAGGCAGGCAACTGCAATTCAATGGCACTAGGAGACTGAAGATTCACAGTCAAAAAAATTATGATTTTAAAAAACGTCAATACTGTTATAAAATTTATGATTGGTGGCACTAGTTGGCTAGTGGGCCTGGCACACACGCTGGCAGGCATGAGGAAACTGCAATTCAATGGCACTAGCAAACTGATGATTCACAATCTAACAATTTTTTATTTTAAATATTTACAATACTGTTACAACAAATATGAATGGTGTAACTAGTTGGCAAGTGGGCCTGGCACACAGGCTGGCAGGCAGGCAACTGCAATTCAATGGCACTAGGAGACTGAAGATTCACAGTCAAAAAAGTTATGATTTAAAAAAAATTCAATACTGTTACAACAAATTTGATTGGTGGCACTAGTTGGCTAGTGGGCCTGGCACACACGCTGGCAGGCAGGAGGAAACTGCAATTCAATGGCACTAGAAAACTGATGATTCACAGTCTAAGAATTTGCTATTTTAAATATTTACAATACTGTTACAACAAATATGATTGGTGTAACTATTTGGCAAGTGGGCCTGGCACACAGTCTGGCAGGCAGGCAACTGCAATTCAATGGCACTAGGACACTGAAGATTCACAGTCAAAAAAGTTATGATTTAAATTTTTTTCAATACTGTTATAAAATTTATGATTGGTGTAACTAGTTGGCAAGTGGGCCTGGCACACAGGCTGGCAGGCAGGCAACTGCAATTCAATGGCACTAGGAGACTGAAGATTCAAAGTGAAAAAAGTTTTGATTTTAAAAAAATTCAATACTGTTACAACAAATATGATTGGTGGCACTAGTTGGCTAGTGGGCCTGGCACACACGCTGGCAGGCAGAAGGAAACTGCAATTCAATGGCACTAGCAAACTGATGATTCACAGTCTAAGAATTTGTTATTTTAAATATTTACAATACTGTTACAACAAATATGATTGGTGTAACTAGTTGGCAAGTGGGCCTGGCACACAGGCTGGCAGGCAACTGCAATTCAATGGCATTAGGATACTGAAGATTCACAGTCAAGAAAGTTATGATTTAAAAAATTTTCAATACTGTTACAACAAATATGATTGGTAGCACTAGTTGGCTAGTGGGCCTGGCACACACGCTGGCAGGCAGGAGGAAACTGCAATTCAATGGCACTAGCAAACTGATGATTCACAGTCTAACAATTTGTAATTTTAAATATTTGCAATACTGTTACAACAAATATGATTGGTGTAACTAGTTGGCAAATGGGCCTGGCACACACGCTGGCAGGCAGGCAACAGCAATTCAATGGCACTAGGAGACTGAAGATTCACAGTCAAAAAAGTTATGATTTAAAAAAATGTCAATACTGTTACAACAAATATGATTGGTGGCACTAGTTGGCTAGTGGGCCTGGCACACACACTGGCAGGCAGGAGGAAACTGCAATTCAATGGCACTAGCAGACTGATGATTCACAGTCTAACAATTTTTTATTTTGAATATTTACAATACTGTTAGAACAAATATGATTGGTGTAACTAGTTGGCAAATGGGCCTGGCCCACACGCTGGCAGGCAGGCAACTGAAATTCAAAGGCACTAGGAGACTGAAGATTCAGTCAAAAAAGTTATGATTTAAAAAAAATTCAATACTGTTACAACAAATATGATTGGTGGCACTAGTTGGCTTGTGGGCCTGGCACACACGCTGGCAGGCAGGAGGAAACTGCAATTCAATGGCACTAGCAAACTGATGATTCACAGTCTAAGAATTTGTTATTTTAAATATTTACAATACTGTTACACCAAATATGATTGGTGTAACTAGTTGTCAAGTGGGCCTGGCACACACGTTGGCAGGCAGGCAACTGAAATTCAATGGCACTAGGAGACTGAAGATTCACAGTCAAAAAAGTTATGATTTAAAAAAAATTCAATACTGTAACAACAAATATGATTGGTGGCACTAGTTGGCTAGTGGGACTGGCACACACACTGGCAGGCAGGAGGAAACTGAAATTCAATGGCACTAGCAAACTGATGATTCCCAGTCTAACAATTTTTTATTTTTGAATATTTACAATACTGTTACAACAAATATGATTGGTGGCACTAGTTGTCTAGTGGGCCTGGCACACACCCTGGCAGGCAGGAAACTGCAATTCAATGGCACTAGCAAACTGATGATTCACAGTCTAACAATTTTTTATTTTGAATATTTTCAATACTGTTACAACAAATATGATTGGTGGCACTAGTTGGCTAGTGGGCCTGGCACACATGCTGGCAGGCAGGAAACTGCAATTCAATGGCACTAGCAGACTGATGATTCACAATCTAAGAATTTATTATTTTAAATATTTATAATACTGTTAGAACAAATATGATTGGTGTAACTAGTTGGCAAGTGGCTTGGCACACACGCTGGCAGGCAGGCAACTGAAATTCAAAGGCACTAGCAGACTGATGATTCACAGGCAAAAAATTATTTATTCTAAATATTTACTATACTGTTATAACAAATATGATTCGTGGGAATAGTTGGCAGCAAGTGGGCCTGGCACACACGCTGGCAGGCAGGCAACTGCAATTGGATTACACTAGCAGACTGATCTTTCAGAGTCAAACATTTATTATTTTTAATATTTAAACTACTGTTATAACAAATATGATTGGTGGCACCAGTTGGCAAGTGGGCCTGGCACACACGCTGGCAGGCAGGCAACTGCAATTAGATTACACTAGCTGAATGATGTTTCCCAGTCAAAAAAGTTTTTGTTTAAAATATTTACAATACTGTTATAACAAATATGATTGGTGGCACAAGTTGGCAAGTGGGCCTGGCACACACGCTGGCAGGCAGGCAACTGCAATTCGATTGCACTAGCAGACTGATGTTTCACAGTCAAAAAAGTTTTGATTTAAAAAAATTTCAATACTGTTACAACAAATATGATTGGTGGCACCAGTTGGCAAGTGGGCCTGGCACACACGCTGGCAGGCAGGCAACTGCAATTAGATTACACTAGCTGAATGATGTTTCCCAGTCAAAAAAGTTTTTGTTTTAAATATTTACAATACTGTTATAACAAATATGATTGGTGGCAGTAGTTGCCTAGTGGGCCTGGCACACATGCTGGCAGGCAGGCAACTGCAATTCAATGGCACTAGGAGACTGAAGATTCACAGTCAAAAAAGTTTTGATTTAAAAAAATTTCAATACTGTTACAACAAATATGATTGGTGGCACTAGTTGGCTAGTGGGCCTGGCACACACGCTGGCAGGCAGGAGGAAACTGCAATTCAATGGCACTAGCAAACTGATGATTCACAGTCTAAGAATTTGTTATTTTAAATATTTACAATACTGTTACAACAAATATGATTAGTGTAACTAGTTGGCAAGTGGGCCTGGCACACAGGCTGGCAGGCAGGCAACTGCAATTCAATGGCACTAGGATACTGAAGATTCACAGTCAAGAAAGTTATGATTTAAAAAAATTTCAATACTGTTACAACAAATATGATTGGTAGCACTAGTTGGCTAGTGGGCCTGGCACACACGCTGGCAGGCAGGAGGAAACTGCAATTCAATGGCACTAGCAAACTGATGATTCACAGTCTAACAATTTGTAATTTTAAATATTTACAATACTGTTACAACAAATATGATTGGTGTAACTAGTTGGCAAATGGGCCTGGCACACACGCTGGCAGGCAGGCAACTGCAATTCAATGGCACTAGGAGACTGAAGATTCACAGTCAAAAAAGTTATGATTTAAAAAAATGTCAATACTGTTACAACAAATATGATTGGTGGCACTAGTTGGCTAGTGGGCCTGGCACACACGCTGGCAGGCAGGAGGAAACTGCAATTCAATGGCACTAGCAGACTGATGATTCACAGTCTAACAATTTTTTATTTTGAATATTTACAATACTGTTAGAACAAATATGATTGGTGTAACTAGTTGGCAAATGGGCCTGGCACACACGCTGGCAGGCAGGCAACTGAAATTCAAAGGCACTAGGAGACTGAAGATTCACAGTCAAAAAAGTTATGATTTAAAAAAAATTCAATACTGTTACAACAAATATGATTGGTGGCACTAGTTGGCTTGTGGGCCTGGCACACACGCTGGCAGGCAGGAGGAAACTGCAATTCAATGGCACTAGCAAACTGATGATTCACAGTCTAAGAATTTGTTATTTTAAATATTTACAATACTGTTACACCAAATATGATTGGTGTAACTAGTTGTCAAGTGGTCCTGGCACACACGCTGGCAGGAAGGCAACTGAAATTCAATGGCACTAGGAGACTGAAGATTCACAGTCAAAAAAGTTATGATTTAAAAAAAAATTCAATACTGTAACAGCAAATATGATTGGTGGCACAAGTTGGCTAGTGGGACTGGCACACACGTTGGCAGGCAGGAGGAAACTGAAATTCAATGGCACTAGCAAACTGATGATTCCCAGTCTAACAATTTTTATTTTTGAATATTTACAATACTGTTACAACAAATATGATTGGTGGCACTAGTTGTCTAGTGGGCCTGGCACACACCCTGGCAGGCAGGAAGCTGCAATTCAATGGCACTAGCAAACTGATGATTCACAGTCTAACAATTTTTTATTTTGAATATTTTCAATACTGTTACAACAAATATGATTGGTGGCACTAGTTGGCTAGTGGGCCTGGCACACACGCTGGCAGGCAGGAAACTGCAATTCAATGGCACTAGCAGACTGATGATTCACAATCTAAGAATTTATTATTTTAAATATTTATAATACTGTTAGAACAAATATGATTGGTGTAACTAGTTGGCAAGTGGCCTGGCACACACGCTGGCAGGCAGGCAACTGAAATTCAAAGGCACTAGCAGACTGATGATTCACAGGTAATAAATTATTTATTCTAAATATTTACTATACTGTTATAACAGGCAACTGCAATTACATAACAATAGCAGAATGATGTAACAGTTTGTTTTTAAAAAAGTTACAAAAATGTTACAACAGATAGGAGTAATGGCACTCAGGATAGAACTAGGCACAGGATGTGCTGGCAGCCTGACAGACAGGCTGGCACTAGTGGTGGCAGGCTGACCTGTGAACTAATATTAAATAACACTCGAAGAGTGATGCTAAAGTTTTTTTTTTACAAAATTTAATATTATGTTACACCAGATAGGAGTCGTGGAATGGCACTGAGGAAGGAAGTAGGCACAGTGTATGCTGGCAGCCTGACACACAGGCTGGCACTAATGGCAGCCTGGCTGGCCTGGCAACTAAAATTAAATAACACTAGAGGAGGACTGATGTAAAAAAAAAATTTACATAAAATTTACACTAATGTTGTTACACCAGATATAAGTGGTGGAAAAAAAAATATTAATCTGTGTCACACTATATGATGTGGGCCAGAAACACACAGGCCTGATGGAAAAAGAAATTAGATTACACTAGCAAAATGATTTTAAATTTTTTTTAACTTTAAAATAATGTAAAGCAGATATGAGTCGTGGCTGGTAGGTAGGGCAGCAATTTACCACAGTATGCTGTGTAAGTGAGAAACACACAGGCCTGATAGAAAATGAAATTAGATTACACTAGCAAAATAATTTAAATGTTTTTATTTTAAATTTAAAATAATGTTAAGCAGATATGAGTGGTTACACTGGCTGGCTGCTACGTAGGACAGCAATTAACCACAATATGCTCTGTAAGTCAGAAACACACAGGCCTGATAGAAAATAAAATTAGATTACACTAGCAAAATGATTTAAAGGTTTTTTTTTTTAATTTAAAGAAAAAGGTTAAGCACATATGAGTCGTGGCTGCTAGCCTTGGTAGGGCATCAATTAACCACAGTAGGCTCTGTAAGTCAGATACACACAGGCCTGATAGAAAATAAAATTAGATTACACAAGCAAAATGATTTAAAGGTTTTTTTTTTAATTTAAAGAAAAAGGTTAAGCACATATGAGTCGTGGCTGCTAGCCTTGGTAGGGCAGAAATTAACCACAGTTGGCTCTGTAAGTCAGATACACACAGGCCTGATAGAAAATAAAATTAGATTACACTAGCAAAATGATTTAAAGTTTTTTGGGGGGGAATTTAAAAAAAGGTTAAGCACATAGGAGTCGTGGCTGATAGACTAGGGAGGGCAGCAATTAAACACAGTATGCTCTGTAAGTCAGCAAAACACACAGGCCTGATAGAAAATAAAAATAGATTACACTAGCAAAATGATTTAAATTTTTTATTTTAATTAAAAGAAAAAGGTTAAGCACATATGAGTCGTGGCTGCTAGCCTTGGTAGGGCAGAAATTAACCACAGTAGGCTCTGTAAGTCAGATACACACAGGCCTGATAGAAAATAAAATTAGATTACACTAGCAAAATGATTTAAAGGTTTTTTTTTAATTTAAAGAAAAAGGTTAAGCACATATGAGTCGTGGCTGCTAGCCTTGGTAGGGCAGCAATTAACAACAGTAGGCTCTGTAAGTCAGTAGGCTCTGTAAGTCAGATACACACATGCCTGATAGAAAATAAAATTAGATTGCAAAATGATTTAAAGGTTTTTTTTTTTTAATTTAAAGAAAAAGGTTAAGCACATATGAGTCGTGGCTGCTAGCCTTGGTAGGGCAGAAATTAACCACAGTAGGCTCTGTAAGTCAGATACACACAGGCCTGATAGAAAATAAAATTAGATTACACTAGCAAAATGATTTAAAGTTTTTTTTTTTTTTAATTTAAAGAAAAAGGTTAAGCACATATGAGTCGTGGCTGCTAGCCTTAGTAGGGCAGAAATTAACCACAGTAGGCTCTGTAAGTCAGATACACACAGGCCTGATAGAAAATAAAATTAGATTACACTAGCAAAATTATGTAAAAAATTTTTTTGGGGAATTTAAAAAAAGGTTAAGCACATAGGAGTCGTGGCTGATAGACTAGGGAGGGCAGCAATTAAACATAGTATGCTCTGTAAGTCAGCAAAACACACAGGCCTGATAGAAAATAAAAATAGATTACACTAGCAAAATGATTTAAAGGTTTTTTTTTTTAATTTAAAGAAAAAGGTTAAGCACATATGAGTCGTGGCTGCTAGCCTTGGTAGGGCAGAAATTAACCACAGTAGGCTTTGTAAGTCAGATACACACAGGCCTGATAGAAAATAAAATTAGATTACACTAGCAAAATGATTTAATGTTTTTTTTTTTTTTTTATTTAAAGAAAAAGGTTAAGCACATATGAGTCGAGGCTGCTAGCCTTGGTAGGTTAGCAATTAACCACAGTAGGCTCTGTAAGTCAGATACACACATGCCTGATAGAAAATAAAATTAGATTACACTAGCAAAATGATTTAAAGTTTTTTTTTTATTTAAAAAAAGGTTAAGCACATGTGATATGAGTCGTGGCTGATAGCCAAGGTAGGGAAGCAATTAACCACAGTATGCTCTGTAAGTCAGGAAAACACACAGGCCTGATAGAAAATGAAATTAGATTACACTAGAAAAATGATTTAAAAGTTTTTTTTTAATTTAAAACAATGTTATAAGCGGATATGAGTGGTGGCTGGCACAGAGCAATGAACCACAGTTTAAAATGTGTGAGCCTGAGAGACACAGGCCTGATAGAAAATTAAAATAAATTACACTAGCAAAATAATTTCAAATTTTTGTTGGTTAAATTTAAACTAATGTTAAGCAGATATCAGTGGTGGCACTAATCACAGCATATGCTGTGAGCCTCACACACAGGCTGAAAGCCAGGCAAATGCAAATAAAAATACAAAGAAAAAAAAAAAAGACTGAAGTTATAGCCCTAAAAAGGGCTTTTTGGGGTGCTGTCCTTGCAGCAGAGATGAGTTGAGTCCTTCAGGCCTGTAGTGGACACTAAATACACTAGCCTAGCTATCTATTTCCCTATAATGTCAGCAGCAGCAACACAAAAGTTCCTCTCAATAACGGCTAGATTTAGAGTTGGGCGGTAGCCTTGAAAACCAGCGTTAGAGGCTCCTAATGGTGGTTTTTACCGCCCTCTGGTATTTGGAGTCAGTCAGGAAAGGGTCTAACGCTCACTTTGCAGCCGCGACTTTTCCATACCGCAGATCCCCTTACGTCAATTGCGTATCCTATCTTTTCAATGGGATCTTTCTAACGCCGGTATTTAGAGTCATGGCTGAAGTGAGCGTTAGAAATCTAACGACAAAACTCCAGCCGCAGAAAAAAGTCAGTAGTTAAGAGCTTTCTGGGCTAACGCCGGTTTATAAAGCTCTTAACTACTGTGCTCTAAAGTACACTAACACCCATAAACTACCTATGTACCCCTAAACCGAGGCCCCCCCACAACGCTGCCACTCTATTACATTTTTTTAACCCCTAATCTGCCGCTCCGTACACCGCCGCCACCTACATTATCCCTATGTACCCCTAATCTGCTGCCCCTAATACCGCCGACACCTACATAATATTTATTAACTCCTAATCTGCCACCCCCAACGTCGCCGCCACCTACCTACACTTATTAACCCCTAATCTGCCGACCGAACCGCACCGCTACTATAATAAATGTATTAACCCCTAATCCGCCTCACTCCCGCCTCAATAACCCTATAATAAATAGTATTAACCCCTAATCTGCCCTCCCTAACATCGGCGACACCTAACTTCAAACATTAACCCCTAATCTGCCGACCTGAGCTCACCGCTATTCTAATAAATGTACCCCTAAAGCTAAGTCTAACCCTAACCCTAACACCCCCCTAAGTTAAATATAATTTTTATCTAACAAAATAAATTAACTCTTATTAAATAAATTAATCCTATTTAAAACTAAATATTTACCTGTAAAATAAACCCTAATATAGCTACAATATAAATTATAATCATATTGTAGCTATTTTAGGATTAATATTTATTTTACAGGCAACTTTGTATTTATTTTAACTAGGTACAATAGCTATTAAATAGTTAATAACTATTTAATAGCTACCTAGTTAAAATAATTACAAAATTACCTGTAAAATAAATCCTAACCTAAGTTACAATTAAACCTAACACTACACTATCAATAAATTAATTAAATAAAACACCTACAATTATCTACAATTAAACCTAACACTACACTATAAATAAATTAATTAAATACAATACCTACAAATAACTACAAATAAATAAACTAACTAAAATACAAAAAATAAAAAAGAACTAAGTTACAAAAAATAAAAAAATATTTACAAACATTAGAAAAATATTACAACAATTTTAAACTAATTACACCTACTCTAAGCCCCCTAATAAAATAACAAAGACCCCCAAAATATAAAAATGCCCTACCCTATTCTAAATTAAAAAAGTTCAAAGCTCTTTTTACCTTACCAGCCCTTAAAAGGACCTTTTGTGGGGCATGCCCCAAATAATTCAGCTCTTTTGCCTGTAAAAAAAACATACAATACCCACCCCCCAACATTACAACCCACCACCCACATACCCCTAATCTAACCCAAACCCCCCTTAAATAAACCTAACACTAAGCCCCTGAAGATCTTCCTACCTTATCTTCACCTTGCCGGGTATCACACCGATCCGTCCTGGCTCCGAAATCTTCATCCAAGTCCAAGTGGGGGCTGGCGATCCATAATCCGAGGGCTGAAGAGGTCCAGAAGAGGCTATCCGGACCGGCAACCATCTTGATCCAAGCGGCATCTTCTATCTTCATCCGATGACGAACGGCTCCATCGTGAAGACCTCCAGCGCGGATCAATCTTCTTCTTTCGACGTCCAACTGAAGAATGAAGGTTCCTTTAAGGGACGTCATCCAAGATGGCATCCCTCGAATTCCGATTGGATGATAGGATTCTATCAGCCAATCGGAATTAAGGTAGGAAAATTCTGATTGGCTGATGGAGTCAGCCAATCAGAATCAAGTTCAATCCGATTGGCTGATCCAATCAGCCAATCAGATTGAGCTTGCATTCTATTGGCTGTTCCGATCAGCCAATAGAATGCGAGCTCAATCTGATTTAGGGGTATGTGGGTGGCATGCCCCACAAAAGGTCCTTTTAAGGGCTGGTAAGGTAAAAGAGCTTTGAACTTTTTAAATTTAGAATAGGGTAGGGCATTTTTTTATTTTGGGGGTCTTTGTTATTTTATTAGGGGGCTTAGAGTAGGTGTAATTAGTTTAAAATTGTAATATTTTTCTAATGTTTGTAAATATTTTTTTATTTTTTGTAACTTAGTTCTTTTTTATTTTTTGTACTTTAGTTAGTTTATTTATTTGTAGTTATTTGTAGGTATTGTATTTAATTAATTTATTGATAGTGTAGTGTTAGGTTTAATTGTAGATAATTGTAGGTATTTTATTTTATTAATTTATTGATAGTGTAGTGTTAGGTTTAATTGTAACTTAGGTTAGGATTTATTTTACAGGTAATTTTGTAATTATTTTAACTAGGTAACTATTAAATAGTTATTAACTATTTAATAGCTATTGTACCTGTTTAAAATAAATACAATGTTGCCTGTAAAATAAATATTAATCCTAAAATAGCTACAATATGATTATAATTTATATTGTAGCTATATTAGGATTTAGTTTACAGGTAAGTATTTAGCTTTAAATAGGATTAATTTATTTAATAAGAGTTAATTTATTTCATTAGATAAAAATTATATTTAATTTAGGGGGGTGTTAGGGTTAGGGTTAGACTTAGCTTTAGGGGTTAATACATTTATTAGAATAGTGGTGAGCTCCGACCGGCAGATTAGGGGTTAATGTTTGAAGTTAGGTGTCGGCGATATTAGGGAGGGCAGATTAGGCGTTAATACTATTTATTATTCGGTTATTGAGGCGGGAGTGAGGCGGATTAGGGGTTAATAACTTTTTTATAGTAGCGGTGCGGTCCGCTCGGCAGATTAGGGGTTAATAAGTGTAGGCAGGTGGAGGCGACATTGAGGGGGGCAGATTAGGGGTTAATAAATATAATATAGGGGTCGGCGGTGTTATGGGCAGCAGATTAGGGGTACATAGCTATAATGTAGGTGGCGGCTCTTTGTGGTCGGCAGATTAGGGGTTAATAATAATATGCAGGGGTCAGCGATAGCGGGGGCGGAAGATTAGGGGTTAATAAGTGTAAGGTTAGGGGTGTTTAGACTCGTGGGTTCATGTTAGGGTGTTAGGTGCAGACTTAGGAAGTGTTTCCGCATAGCAAACAATGGGGCTGCGTTAGGAGCTGAACGCTGTTTTTTGCAGGTGTTAGTTTTTTTTTCAGCTCAAACAGCCCCATTGTTTTCTATGGGGGAATCGTGCACGAGCACGTTTTTGAAGCTGGCCGCGTCCGTAAGCAACGCTGGTATCTAGAGTTGCAGTGGCGGTAAATATGCCTGTACGCTCCCTTTTTGGAGCCTAACGCAGCCATTCTGTGAACTCTAAATACCAGCAGTATTTAAAAGGTGCGGGAGGAAAAAAAGCACGCGTAGCTAACGCACCCCTTTGGCTGCAGAACTCTAAATCTAGCCGTTAGAAAGCAAGGTCGTAATGAGTCTAAAATGGCTGCTACCAAGGAGCTGGGAGGGTCTGTGAGGGAGTGTCTGCTGCTGATTGGCTCTAAAGTGTCAGAAGGCTGTGACATACAGGGTCAAAGTTTCCTCAATGATGACACATAGGGGGCGGATCGAACATCGCATATGTTCGCCCGCAGCGGCGAACGCGAACAATCTATGTTCACGGTGAACTGTTCGTGGGCGAACAGTTCGGGACATCACTAACGCTGGCAGGCAGGCAACTTCAATTAGATTACACTAGCAGACTGATGTTTCACAGTCAAAAAAGTTTTTTTTTAAATATTTACACTACTGTTATAACAAATATGATTGGTGGCACTAGTTGGCAAGTGGGCCTGGCACACACGCTGGCAGGCAGGCAACTGCAATTAGATTACACTAGCTGAATGATGTTTCACAGTCCAAAATGTATTTTTTTAAAAAATTTACAATACTGTTATAACAAATATGATTGGTGGCACTAGTTGGCAAATGGGCCTGGCACACACGCTGGCAGGCAGGCAACTGCAATTCGATTGTACTAGCAGACTGATGTTTCACAGTCAAAAAAGTTTTTTTTTTAAATATTTACACTACTGTTACAACAAATATGAGTGGTGCCACTAACTTGGCAAGTGGGCCTGGCACACACGCTGGCAGGCAGGCAACTTCAATTAGATTACAATAGCAGACTGATGTTTCACAGTCAAATTTTTTTTTTTTTAAATATTTACACTACTGTTATAAGAAATATGAGTGGTGGCACTAGTTGGCAAGTGGGCCTGGCAAACACGCTGGCAGGCAGGCAACTGCAATTAGATTGCACTAGCTGACTGATGTTTCACAGTCAAAAAAGTTTTTTTATGAAATATTTACACTACTGTTACAACAAATATGAGTGGTGCCACTAACTTGGCAAGTGGGCCTGGCACACACGCTGGCAGGCAGGCAACTTCAATTAGATTACACTAGCAGACTGATGTTTAACAGTCAAAAAAGTTTTTTTTTTTAATATTTACACTACTGTTATAACAAATATGATTGGTGGCAATAGTTGGCAAGTGGGCCTGGCACACACGCTGGCAGGCAGGCAAGTGCAATTCGATTGCACTAGCAGACTGATGTTTCACAGTCAAAAAAGTTTTTTTTTAAATACTTACACTACTGTTACAACAAATATGAGTGGTGCCACTAACTTGGCAAGTGGGCCTGGCACACACGCTGGCAGGCAGGCAACTTCAATTAGATTACAATAGCAGACTGATGTTTCACAGTCAAAAAAGTTTTTTTTTTAAATATTTACACTACTGTTATAACAAATAT
This sequence comes from Bombina bombina, assembly GCF_027579735.1. NCBI lineage: Eukaryota > Metazoa > Chordata > Amphibia > Anura > Bombinatoridae > Bombina > Bombina bombina. The sequence continues at coordinate 979,232,997 of NC_069499.1, read as the reverse complement.
GAGTGGTGGCACTAGTTGGCAAGTGGGCCTGGCAAACACGCTGGCAGGCACTCAACTGCAATTAGATTGCACTAGTTGACTGATGTTTCACAGTCAAAAAAGTTTTTTTGTTTTTTTTTTAAACAAGCTTTATTAATCATAAAGAAACATCATACATAAACAGAATGTTAAACCATCAGACTATGCAAAAGGGCTTGCGTTTAAGATTTTCAAAAGCTAAGTTCTTAGAAGAAATAGTGGTATAAGTCCATCTTGGTTCAGAGTACAGAAGTGAACTCTCCCCGAAATCGGAGAGGTCAGATCCCTTAGTGTATTTGTTGTATTATCCACTGGTCTCAAGAGAAAAAGAAAGCTTTGGCGTAACATTCAATATAGTAAAGCTTGGATTTTTGTTGGTAAGCAGTTCAACATTTTTTTTCTTTTCCTTGTCCTCTGTTTTTTTTTAAGAAGGAATATACATTCTAACAAGGACCAAGAAAAATACACAAGATAAAGAATTAAAAAGAAAAGAAGTTAAGGAACATTGCACCGGGAAGGAAAGAGGAAGGAAAGAGGAAGAAAAGGGGGGGGGGAGGGAAGAAAAAAAAAAAAAACGGGAAAGCCATCTTTATTTATATTTGAGTACGCTGACTCAGCCAGGGGCAGGTGAATATAATTGGTGAGTCATCATTACAGCGAGCGTGCAGGAGGAGGGTTCCAAGCGGCCAACATCATTTCATATGTGGCCACCTGGTTGCTCCTAAGGTAATGGAGTTTCTCTAGGCTCAACAAATCCTCTACCTCTAAGCGCCAGTCAAAGATAGTAGGTGTTTCTTTAGATTTCCATAGCCTTGGTATTAATCTCTTAGCGCCGGTAAGCATAATCAGGAGAAGGGCCCGGTTATGGCTGCTCTTAGTGTCAGGAAGGTGAAGGAATAGTAAAGTTTCAGGAGATATTGGGATATGTGTGTTAAGTTTGTCAGACATCTCCTTCAGGACTGATTTCCAATAACTAGTCAACTTGGGGCACTCCCACCAAATGTGAATAAGGGTGCCCTGTTCACCGCACCCCCTCCAGCAGGTGTCCCTGACTGTCGGGAAAATCTGATGAAGTCTGTGCGGAGTATAGTACCTTCTAGAGAGTAATTTAATTTGTATTTCCTGAACTGTGGCTGAAACAGAGGAATGTTTGATTAGCTTAAATGATTTGAGCCAGTCTTCCTCATCAATAGTAGAGTTAAGATCTCTATTCCATGCTCTGGTATATGAGGGGAGTGGAGTGTCTGGTGGAGTCAGGAGTAGTTTATATATTTTTGATATTAGTCGTCTTGGTGATGAAGTCCCTGTACAGAGTATTTCAAAGGGAGTGAGGTCCCTGAGAAAGTTTCCTCAGTCATTATGATGTGACAAATAATGCGATAACTGATGATATCTTAACCACGAGGAAAAGACTTCCCCATGGCGTTCTACCATCTCTTGTTGTGAGCGTAGTCTACCGTTATTGAGAGCAAAATGTAATATTCCTGTTCTCAGATTATGTGGTGCAGCTCTACGTTTACATAATTCATAGTAAGAGATCTCAGGGTTTTCAAGAATCGGCAGCATTGGGGATGCTCTTGCCGAAACGTGTGTGCTGGTTGCAAGTAACCTATCCCACTCTAGGAGTGTTTCTGACGTTAAATGATATTTATGTATGAGTTTAGGGCGCCTAGAAGCATGGATCCACGCGAAGGACGCTACATTGTTGGTTTGAAGGATCTGCCCATCCAGCCTAACCCATTGTTTCTGAGGTGTGTTGTACGACCACTCCACTAGTCTATGAAGGAGTATAGCTCTTCTATATAGGGCCAAGTTAGGGAACCCCAGTCCCCCCCTGTCCCTTGGAAGGTATAGTGTTTTTTTTGGTATTCTGGGTTTTACTCCAGTCCAGATAAACCGCTCTAGGGACCCTTGTAGTTGTGAGAGGAAGTCTGTGGGCAAACGTATAGGCACAGTTTGTATGACGTACAGGATGCGTGGCAGAATGTTCATTTTGACTAAACTTATTTTCCCTAGCCAGGATAAGGATTTATTTCTCCATAAGGAAAAGTCATTAGTTATCTCCCTACGTAATGTGAGGTAATTATATTTATACAAATCAGAGGCGTTTGCTGATAAGTAAATACCTAGGTATTTCAGTTTGGATACAGCTATGGGTACATTATAATTAGTTGCCAAGAATTCAATTTGTTCTGCTGGGGCATTAATGTTAAGGAGCTCCGACTTCGAGAGGTTCAGATGGAAATTAGATATCTTGCCATAATCTCGAATCTCTTTCAGCAGCTCCGGGATGGATGTTTCGACACTGGTGAGAGTGTAAAGAACATCATCAACATATAACGCTTGCTTATGCTCCACATCACCCACCTGAATACCTTTAATATTTGGATTAAGTCTGACCTTTTGCGCCAGGGCTTCTATAGAGAGGGCGAAAAGCAGAGGGGATAAGGGACAACCCTGCCGGGTTCCATTTGATATTGTAAATGTGTTTGATAAAGCTCCATTTATCCTAATTCGTGCATTTGGGGATGAGTATAGCGCGAAAACCATGTTCAGGAAGGGCTCACCAAAATTCATAACTCTCATGGTCTGACGCAGAAAAGACCAATCGACCCGATCGAAGGCCTTCTCCGCGTCCGTCGAAAACAGCGCCATAGGCACATTCTCGACTTGCGCATAATTCAACAATTGAATCACTTTATTGGTATTATCCCGCGCCTCTCTTCCCGGGACAAAACCAACTTGGTCAGAGGAGATGAGATTCGGTAAAAATTTGTTGAGGCGGATTGCCAAGATTTTGGCTAGAATTTTTATATCTAGATTTAATAAAGATATAGGCCTGAAATTGGCTGGAGAGGTGGGGGGTTTTCCGGGTTTAGGGATAACTGTAATATATGCTTCGAGCATAGAGCTAGATAGTGTGGGCTGTTCTGTCAAATTATTAAAAAGCTGGAGCATTAAAGAACTCAAAGTTCCCCCGAATAATTTATAATACCTAGGTGAGAAACCATCAGGTCCCGGGCTCTTCCCACTCGGAAAGTCCTTAATGGCTTGTGTAAGTTCGTCTGCCGAGATGTATTTATCAAGGTTTTCTCTTTGCTCAGAATCTAATTGAGGCAGGTGCAGTGTGGTTAAATATTGGTTTACCAGGTGGTCATTTTCAATCAAATTTCCACTAATGTCCTCAGGTCCCTGCGTATGTGTGATGTTATATAATGACTGATAGAATGAGTGAAAAGAATGTGCTATTTGCTTAGAACCCTTTAATACTGACCCGTCTGGGCTTTGTATCTAATGTATATGTGTTTTGAGTTGTTTTCTTCGGACAGCCCTAGCTAACAGTTTGCCAGGCTTATTGCCTCCTTCGTAATATTGTTGTCTTAAATGCAGCATTTTGCGTTGATAGGCTTCCCGTAGGTGTGTGTTCAAATCAGATTTAGCTTTCTCTAGCGTCTTTTTAATATCTAAGTCTGAAGGGTCACTTTTGTGTTTCTCTTCTATTTGAATACTATTTTGGTGCAAATGTGTATGTCTTAATCTGCGGTTCCTGTTAAGTCTCGCCTGATGTTTGAGAAACTCACCTCGTATGATGCATTTATGTGCTTCCCATACTGTTATAGATGAGGTCTGAGAGGGGCAATTATGAGCTAAATAGTCATTCAGTGAGTTTTGTATGTCAGTTTTTATTAACGGATCATTAAGTAGGGTGTCATCCAATCTCCAGGTGTATGCTGTAGGTGGTAAATCGGGCCACTGTACTGAACAGGTGACAGGGGCGTGATCCGACCAAGTGATCGGTCCGATTGAACAGTCAGTAACCATGTCTAACCCATTAGAATCCATGAAGATATAGTCTATACGGGAATATTTATTGTGTGGAGAGGAGAAAAAGGTGAAGTCTTTGCTAGTTGGGTATAGTGTCCGTCAGATGTCATGCAATTGTAGGTTTGTAATTGTGGACCTAACTGATTTTGGGTGGGGTGCTAGCCAATCCGTTTGATGTATCTAATTGAATGTCCATAGTAATATTAAAATCTCCAGAGAGAAACACCGGGCCCTTCGCATGATCCAAGAGAATCTTAGAAAATGTAGTCATGAATAGATGTTGGTCGGAGTTCGGGCTGTACAATGTGGCTAAAGTGATAGGGTGCTCATAAAACAGGCCCGTAACAATCAAATATCTGTCCTCTGGGTCTTTTTCTACATGTAAATTCTGCAATGGGGCCGAATGATGCATCAAGATACCCACCCCACCCTTTTTAGATGTACCAGAGGCAAATAGGGCAGTCGGGTACTGTGCGCTAAACCATTTTGGCTCTCTCCCCCTACGGAAATGTGTCTCTTAGAAGAAAAGAACATGACTATGTAGGTTCTTAAGAGCATTAAAAGCAATAGACCTCTTACTGGGATTATTTAATCCTTTGGCGTTGACCGTCGTCAACGTCAGGGTGTGAGCGCCAAATCTGCTTGTTCGTTGATGCATTCTGAGGAGATGGGAAAAAAAAAAAAAGGAGTAAAAAAAAAAAAATCTAAGGGTTAGGGTATAGAAGAGTGTAGGGCGGTTAAAGAATAAATGAAAAGAGTTATCCGGTGCAAGAGAATAAGTAAGGATATATATAGCGTATTTTAAAGGTATGAAGAAGAAGGAGTCAAATACCAGTTGTGTATTCGACAATTACAGTGAAAACAGAAATACAAACGGGGTAGTAACCCCCAGGCTAATTTAAACATTAGATACAATTATGTCCTCCAACGTAGGTCTAGCCTACCCTCTAGAAGACACTAGCATAATAGGCATAACATATTATATGGCATGTGAAAGGAGAGGGGGGGGAGGAAAGGATAGCGAGGAATGTTAGGGAAGGGGTAGGGTAGGTTCTGGGTAAAAGGATGTAGGAGGGAGGGAAGAGGCCGCATGGAAAAGAGGCAACAATCTTGCATTTTTAGCAGAGATATTTTAACTTATACCCAACAATGGCAACATATTATAAACTAGCATCATAAACCGTACAATATTCAACATTATATAATCTAAATGCAACAAACTCTAAAGTCCATAGGTCTCTGGTCCATGATAGCCTTAGTGGTAAAGGCAACATAGCATCTACCAGGGAATCAGAGACCCCTGTATGTAGGCCGGAGGCGTCGCCTGGACCAGAGCTCAGTCAATTAAAAAAAAAAGGATACATTATAGGTGATTCTTAGGACAAAGCCTCTGTGTTCTCATTGTGGAAAACTTCCTGCTTTGATTGTTCTCATTCATGGGTTTGAAGAAGAGTGTCACAGAGATGCCTCTAGTCCAGACCGAGACTCAGCAATTGAGAGGCTTGCATAGAAGGCTTGCAGGTCTGCTCCCGGGCTGAACACCGCAGTTTTGTTCTGATGCGTGGCTACCAGCAAGACCGGGAAGCCCCAGCGGTACTGAATTTTATGTGCCCTCAACCTGGATGTAACGTGGCTTAGCTCCCTTCTCTTTTGAAGGGTAGTGGATGACAGGTCTGAAAAGATTTGAATTTCCTCCCCTGCATGGTGTATAGGGTTTTTGAGATGGGCAAATTTAAGGATCTCCTCTTTGTATTTATAGTTTAAGAAGCGTATAATTATATCCCTGGGGGGTGCCTTAGGTGGTGGTTTAGCTCTAAGCGCTCTATGTGCGCGTTCGAGCACTATATCTGGAGCTGATGGAGAATCTTTTAGGGTTCGGAATAGGCTCTGGAGGTAGCCATCAATAGCCGGTGGATGAACAGATTCAGAAACCCCTCTAAAGCGCAAATTATTCCGGCGACCCCTATTATACAGGTCTTCAACCTTATCTTAGAGCTGTTGTATAACTACATTTTTATCCTGGAGCTCCGTATTCAGTAACTGTACAGATGCTGTTTGCTCCTGTTGTGTAGCTTCCACCTGCGAGACCCTGGCGTCTAGCACTGTGATGTCTTTTCTAAGGTAGTTAAAAAGTGTGCGCATCTCTTGAACCGCGTTTTTAATGTCCTCTTTTGAGGATAGATGTTTTAGATCTTCATTCGTTATGCGATCACTATTAGAAGCCATTTTGTCAAATTCTTTTTGTTGTGCAGCAGAATGTAGCAGGTTGGCCTCTACCGTATCTATTGTTGGAGAGCAGGGTTGCTCCACTTGTTTTAGATATTTATTTAATGTGCTTGCAGGTGTAATTTTGTCGGTCTTAGTCTGTTTCTTGCAAGGCATCCCTCAGATTCCCCTTTTTTCTATTTTTTTTCTTTTTCTCTTTTTTTTTTTATTTTTTTTATTTATGTATGCTTACTTCTCTTTCTCTAATTTCTCCTTTTATTAACCTCCTTTTGTATAGCAGGTAAAAGCCTGGTATGCTATGTCTGTGTGGTTAAAATCACTCTCTTAGTATACCAATATGTATATTCTAAATTAGCACAGAAGCTGAGTATTATTCATGTTATAACACAATTGTGATAGAAAAAAAAAAAAAAAAAAAGTCTGTTCAAACAGATCTCTTAAACCCAGGGTCAGTTCTAGTCTTGTATCACATCCAAGTTAAAAGGGCAATGTAAGAAAATGTTCTCAATTTTGTTCCTGAGGGTAGCTGCAGTCCCCTCACAGCCCCTATTACCATCTGATTTGAGTTGCAATAAAGGTAGTAGAAGACAAAAAGGGAATACTCAGCAGGGAGAAAAAAGTTAGTTTAGGGAGTGGGCCTTGTTTACCCCGGTGAGCTGTTAGATCTCTCTCTTAGGTATGTCACTGAAATATTGACCTTGGGTGTCGAATAATGCTGTATGCTCGTTTTCTACGGTCAATATGCTAAAGCCGTCAGTCCCTCTATCACACATAAAATGGCTGCGTTAGCCCGTATGGAGCCGCTGTGAATATGTGGCGCACTTAGGCCTAAGGTTATGTAATGCGGCGTGGCCGCGTGAGTTACATCGAGTCTTACCCCGGAGCGGTACAAGGAGGCTGTGGCGTCACCAATGTGACCAGCGGTAAGCGGTATCTTCTATCTCTTTTCACCAGACTATTCAGGAAAGCGGTATGTGATATAGTATACCGGCGTTACTGTTTCTCCTCTATTGATCAGTCAGTAGTCCAGGTTCAGATCTCAGCCTTATGCGGTCCCCTGGGGGTCTCCGTCGTCTGTGATTTCTTGCTGGTCTTGCAGGGAGTACTGTGTGATTGTGTCTCTATTGGAATGCTTTTAAAAGATAAAATAATAAAATTATGCCATTTTTATTCTGTAATTGCCTGAGGGTTTGAGGAGCAAACTTAAAACACAGCCATCTGCCTGCGTGGCTTGGCTCCACCCCCAAAAAAGTTTTTTTATGAAATATTTACACTACTGTTACAACAAATATGAGTGGTGCCACTAACTTGGCAAGTGGGCCTGGCACACACGATGGCAGGCAGGCAGGCAACTTCAATTAGATTACACTAGCAGACTGATGTTTCACAGTCAAAAACGTTTTTTTAAAAAATATTTACACTACTGTTATAACAAATATGTATGGTTGGACTAGTTGGCAAGTGGGCCTGGCACACACGCTGGCAGGCAGGCAACTGCAATTCGATTGCACTAGCAGACTGATGTTTCACAGTCAAAAAAGTTTTTTTTTAAATATTTACACTACTGTTACAACAAATATGAGTGGGGCCACTAACTTGGCAAGTGGGCCTGCCACACACGCTGGCAGGCAGGCAACTTCAATTAGGTTACAATAGCAGACTGATGTTTCACAGTCAAAAAAGTTTTTTATTTTAAATATTTACACTACTGTTATAACAAATATGAGTGGTGGCACTAGTTGGCAAGTGGGCCTGGCAATCATGCTGGCAGGCAGGCAACTGCAATTAGATTGCACTAGCTGACTGATGTTTCACAGTCAAAAAAGTTTTTTTTTTAAATATTTACACTACTGTTACAACAAATATGATTGGTGGCACTAGTTGGCAAGTGGGTCTGGCACACACGCTGGCAGGCAGGCAACTTCAATTAGATTACACTAGCAGACTGAAGTAAAAAAAAATTTACAAAAAATTACAGGCAACTAAAATTAAATAACACTAGCAGACTGATGTAAAAATTTTTTTTTTTTAAATTTACACTAATGTTACACCAGATATCAGTGGTGGCACAGAGCAATTAATCACAGTATATGCTGTGGGTCTGACACACAGGCCTGATGGAAAATGAAATTAGAATACACTAGCAAACTGATGTAAACGTTTTTTTTTTTTTTTAAATTTACACTAATGTTACACCAGATATCAGTGGTGGCACAGAGCAATTAATCACAGTATATGCTGTGGGTCTGACACACAGGCCTGATGGAAAATTAAATTAGATTACACTAGCAAACTGATGTAAAAGTTTTTTTTTTTAAATTTACACTAATGTTACACCAGATATCAGTGGTGGCACAGAGCAATTAATCACAGTATATGCTGTGGGCCTGACACACAGGCCTGATGGAAAATGAAATTAGATTACACTAGCAAACTGATGTAAAAGGTTTTTTTTTTTTAAATTTACACTAATGTTACACCAGATATCAGTGGTGGCACAGAGCAATTAATCACTATATGCTGCGAGCCTCACACACAGGCTGACAGGCAGGCAAATGCAATTAGATTACAAAAAAAAAAAGACTGAAGTTCTAGCCCTAAAAAGGGCTTTTTGGGCTGAAGTTCTAGCCCTTAAAAGGGCTTTTTGGGGTGCTGTCCTTACAGCAGAGATTAGATGAGTCCTTCAGGACTGTAGTGGACACTGAATACACTAGCCTAGCTATCAATTTCCCTATAAAATAACCAGCAGCAGCACTAAACCTCCTCTCACTAAGAATGCAGGATCGTAATGAATCTAAAATGGCTGCTGCCCAGGAGCTGGGAGGGTCTGGGAGGGAATGTCTGCTGCTGATTGGCTGAAATGTGTCTGCAGACTGTGAGATACAGGGTCAAAGTTTCCTCAATGATGACGAATAGGGGGCGGATCGAACATCGCATATGTTCGCCCGCTGCGGCGAACGCGAACAAGCTAAGATCGTCGGGAACTGTTCTCCGGCGAACTGTTCGCGACATCACTAGTTAATTGTAGGTAGTTTAGGTAATTAGTTTAATGATAGTGTAGTGTTAGGTGTAATTGTAACTTAGGTTAGGATTTATTTTACAGGTAATTTGGTACTTATTTTAACTAGGTAGTTATTAAATAGTTAATAACTATTTAATATCTATTGTACCTAGTTAAAATAAATACAAATTTACCTGTAAAATAAATATAAATCCTAAAATAGCTACAATTTAACTATTAGTTATATTGTTGCTAGCTTAGGGTTTATTTTTTAGGTAAGTATTTAGTTTTAAATAGGATTAATTTATTTAATTATGTTAAATTAATTTTGTTTAATTTAAATTATATTTAAGTTAGGGGGTGTTAGGGTTAGACTTAGGTTTAGGGGTTAATAAATTTATTATAGTGGCGGCGACGTTGGCGCCGGCAGATTAGGGGTTAATAAATTTAATATAGTTGCGGCGACGTTGGGGGGGCAGATTAGGGGTTAATAACTATAATGTAGGTGTCGGCGATGTTGGGGGCGCCAGATTAGGGGTTTAAAAGTATAATGTAGGTGGCGGCGGTGTCCGGAGTGGCAGATTAGGGGTTAATAGTATAATGCAGGTGGCGACGATGTTGGGGGTGGCAGATTAGGGGTTAAAAAGTGTAAGATTAGGGGTGTTTAGACTCGGGGTTCATGTTAGGGTGTTAGGTGTAGAAAACAATGGGGCTGCGTTAGGAGCTGAACGCTGCTTTTTTGCAGGTGTTAGGTTTTTTTTCACCCAGCTCAGCTCCATTATTTCCTATGGGGAAATCGTGCATGAGCACGTTTTGCCAGTTTACCGCTACCGTAAGCAACGCTGGTATCGAGGTGAGATGTGGAGCTAAATTTTACTCAACGCTCACTTTTCTGAGACTAACGCAGGCTTAAAGAAAACTCGTAATACCAACGTTGGCTCAAGGGAGCGGTAAGAAAAAAAGGAGCGTTAGCCCCGCAAACCTTACTGACAAAAACTTGTGATCTAGCCGAATGTGTTTACATAAATTTACCTGGTGATTGCATTATTACAATTGGCAATTAGTGATGTTGCGAATTGTTCGCCGGCGAATAGTTCCCAGTGAACATAGCATGTTCGTGTTTGCCTCGGCTCCTCGATACGCCCCCTATTCGTCATCATTGAGTAAACTTTGACCCTGTACTTCACAGTCAGAATACACATTACAGCCAATCAGCAGCAGACCCTCTCTCCCAGACCCTCCCACCTCCTGGACAGCATCCATTTTAGATTCATTTGGAAGCTGCATTCTTAGTGAGAGGAGGGACAGTGTAGCTGCTGCTGATTTAATAGAGAAATAGATAGCTAGGCTAGTGTATTCAGTGTCCACTACAGTCCTGAAGGACTAATCTGATCTCTGCTGTAAGGACAACACCCCAAAAAGCCCTTTTTAGGGCTAGAACATCAGTCTGTTTTTTTTTCTTTTCCCTGTGTAATCTAATTGCAGTTGCCTGCCTGCCCGTGTGTGTGTCAGGCTCACAGCGTATACTGTGCCCACTTGCCCAGTGCCACCACTCATATCTGGTGTAACAGTAGTGTACATTTAAAAAAAAAAACTTTTTTGACTGTGAAATAATAGCAGACAGCTGCCAGTACCCAAGATGGCCTCCAATAAGGCAGATGGGGAGGGTTAGAGAGCTGTTTTGGGGGGGATCAAGGAGGTTGGGGGCTAAGGGGGGATGCTATACCACAGCATATGTAAATATGCTAAAACATTTTTTAAAAACCTTTTATTTTAGTACTGGCAGACTTTCTGACAGTACTAAAGATGGCTGGGACAATTGTGGGGTGGGGGAGGGAAGGGAGCTGTTTGGGAGGGATCAGGGGGTCTGATGTGTCAGGTGGGAGGCTGATCTCTACACTAAAGCTAAAATTAACCCTGCAAGCTCCCTACAAACTACCTAATTAACCCCTTCACTGCTAGCCATAATACACGTGTGATGCGCAGTAGCATTTAGCGGCCTTCTAATTACCAGAAAGCAAGGCCAAAGTCATATATGTCTGCTATTTCTGAACAAAGGGGATCCCAGAGAAGCATTTACAATCATTTGTGCCATAATTGCACAAGCTGTTTGTAAATAATTTCAGTGAGAAACCTAAAATATCGAAAAAATTTAAGTTTTTAAAAATTTGATCGTATTTGGCGGTGAAATGGTGGCATGAAATATACCAAAATGGGCCTAGATCAATACTTTGGGTTGTCTACTACACTACTTAAGCTAAAATTAACTCTACAAACTCCCTACATGCTCCCTAATTAACCCCTTCACTGCTGGGCATAAAACACATATGGTGCGCAGTGGCATTTAGCAGCCTTCAAATTACCAAAAAGCAACGCCAAAGCCATATAAGTCTGCTATTTCTGAACAAAGGGGATCCCAGAGAAGCATTTACAATCATTTATGCCATAGTTGCATAAGTTGTTTGTAAATAATTTCTGTGAGAAACCAAAAGTTTGTGAAAAAGTGAACAATTTTTTTTTTATTTGATCGCATTTGGCTGTGAAATGGTGGCATGAAATATATTAAAATGGGCCTGGATCAATACTTTGGGTTGTCTACTACACTACACTTAAGCTAAAATTAACTCTACAAGCTGCCTACATGCTCCCTAATTAACCCCTTCACTGCTGGGCATAAAACACGTGTGGTGCGCAGTGGCATTTAGCAGCCTTCTAATTACCAAAAAGAAACGCCAAAGTCATATGTCTGCTATAAGGGCATGTCTGGCACACAGTGTTGGGGCAAGGGTCCATCTGACCACTGATACCTGGTCTGCAAAGCATGGTCAGGGCAGGTATATCACCTACACTGCGCACTGTGAAGCGGGCGTAACCCTTACACTACCTGATCGATACAACATCATACCTGATGTTTTAAAGCACGTTATTCCAAACAATTTAGGAATGTTAAGTGATTTATGCCCTTTAAGGATTAAAACCAGACTCTGCATCAACTATGTAATTTTCCATAGGAGTTTTGCCATGGATCCCCCTCCGGCATGCCACAGTCCAGGTGTTAGTGCCCTTGAAACAACTTTTTCATCACTATTGTGGCCAGAAAGAGTCCCTGTGGGTTTTAAAATTCGCCTGCCTATTGAAGTCTATGGCGGTTCGCCCGGTTCGCAAACTTTTGTGGAAGTTCGAGTTCTCCGTTCACGAACCCAAATTTTTAGGTTCGCAACATCACTAGTGGCAATTACATTAAATAAACTTAGTATCTTAATAAACTAAACAAAACATTTCTCTTATTTGCTATATACCATGACAACTCAGTTATTTAATTATCTTTAATGTGCCCCATAGCTTATATGATACATAGCCATATCTCATTAGGTCAAGGGTGAATGAATAAGTGATAATAAACACTACAAATGACAAAAGTTTGCTTCAGGGTATTAATGAATGCCCAGATTAATACTGTTTTAAGAACTAATATTCCTCTGCCTATCAAGCAGGGAACAAGTTATTTCAATCTGGAACGGATAAACACAATTAAGACTTACTTCTGATGCTTGCAGTGTTAACTTATCCCTGGTGCAGGGGGCTAAAATGGACCATAGACATGTCTTGGTTCTGAAGTGGGTTGTAGTTGAAATATATCTTTCCTTACTCTTATATCTACTTCCAATACTTTGACAGAAATTTTTAAGTAAGGGCACCTTTACTCACTCTAACATCTAGTTTCAAAGCCTTGACAAAGTTATATACCTCTAGTGTCAAACTTCCTTCCTTATGTATCTATTATTGTACCCCTGATATAGTACATATCTCATAGAATGCAGTACCCCCTTATGTACTCTTCTATTTTGGGTTTCCCATTTAACAATGGGGAACTCCCATTTAGCAATGAGGAACTCAAAAATAAAGTTAATACATGAGGTTCACATTCTATTATATTGGATCATATTATTCAATAGTAGTCATCCTCACATACTGTTTAAATGGTAAACATCTTTAGTTTAGGCATATACTGGAGAAATATATCTATATTCCCAGAAATTGATGAGATCATAGGATGAATTGAGTCCTGACGGGTATCTGGTTTTTAGATAAAATCCAGAATACCTCCCGTTTTGCTAACAGTCTTTCCCTATATCCTCCTCTGGGGGGTCCTAGCACTTTCTCTGTACATGTCCAGCGGAATGTATCCAATCTTTTCCCATGTCTGGTTGCAAAATGTTGCACCAACGGGGTGCTCGCATTACCTGCCTTTATGCTAGAGAGATGCTCCCTAATCCTTATCCTTACCTTGCGTGTCGTGAGGCCCACATACTGTTTATTGCAAGCCATGCAAGCAATGAGATAAATTACGTAAGTGGACCTACAATTGAGGCACATGTTCTTCGGAAAGGATTTTCCTGTAGCCATTGAAAAGAAATGGCTGTCCATCTCTACCTTATCACATGCAACACAGTCCCAGTTGTGACATTTGAACATCCCCCTATGCTCCAACCTGGACTTTATCAGCAAGTTTAGTGGGGGATACAATATTCCCTATGGTTCTGCTCTTGCGATATGAGAACTGACATGACCCAGTGGATAAATAAAATAGTCCATCATCAACTCTGAGCATGGGAAGGTGTTTTTTTGATAATGTCACATATCTGTGGGTATTGATCTGAGTGGTCAGTTATGAAAAAAAGTCCCTCATTCTCTTTTGTTGCCTGCCCATTCCCCGTTTTTGGTTTGAGCAAAGCCTTCCTGTATATTTTCTTGACCTCCTCCATAGCTGTATTGATTGAGTTCAGCAAGTAACCTCTGTCTTGAAGTCTCCTTGACAATTGATCAGCCTCCTTCTCAAATTGTACAGAGTCTGAACATTTTCGTTTCAAACAAATGAGTTGTCCCTTCACAATACCCCTGAATACACTCCTCGGGTGGCAACTCTTAGCATGTAACAGTGTGTTGCCTGAGATCGGTTTTCTGTATACCGTGGTATGTATATTTTCACCACTAACCCCCGACAGAGTGACATCCAGGTAATTGATACTCGTGGGACTAAACTCAGATGTGAAACTTATTCCAACATCGTTGTTGTTCAGATAGTTAACAAAGGAGGATATCTTACTTTGTTCTCCCTTCCATATGAATAGAAGGTCATCTATGAACCTTTTGTAGAAAATTATCTTTGAGCTGAGGGGGCTCCCACCTCCATAAATGTGGTCCTGCTCCCACCATCCCATGAAGAGGTTTGCATACGAGGGGGCAAACTTTGCCCCCATCGCAGTCCCACAAGTCTGGAGGAAGAACGTCCCCTCAAACTCAAAATAATTATGTGAGAGTAAAAATTCTGCCACTCGGATTACATACTCGCAGAAATCAGGGTCACTCTCATAGTATTTACACAGAAAGTACGCTAAGGCTTGCAAACCTTTGGCATGTGGAATGGAGGAGTAGAGCGATCTGACATCCACCATCAGCCAGACATAACCCTCTTTCCACTCCATGTTCTCTAGCAACTTCAAAATGTGCATTGTATCCTTTAAATAGCTCCAAAGTTTCATTACCATGGGTTGTAGGATTAAGTCCAAACACTCGGATGTATGTTCAAGGAGTGAGCCAATACCACTCGCTATCAGTCTCCCTACCACATTCTCGAGCGATTTGTGAACTTTTGGTAAATGGTTGAAGATGGGGGTCTTCAACAATAGTTACTAGTGTCTATGTGAATGAAGCCTCCCTCCACACCATCATTGATTAAATCTTTCAATTTTCTCTTAAAGAGAATGGTAGGGTCTGAACTTAGTACCCTATAGTCACTGGTGTTGTGGAGTTGTCTGTGAGCCTCATTGACAAAGTCCACTCTATTCATGACTACCACAGACCCCCCTTTGTCGGCCACCCTGATCACTATTGAGGTGTTGTTGCCTAGTGCCGATAGTGCTTCCTTCTCCCTTTGTGTAAGGTTGGAGCTTGTTTTTTTGTCCATATAATACAACCTGTTCAAATCAATTTCTACTCTGTTAGATCTACCTGATTCCTCATGTAGAGAGTCAAGAGCCTCTAGTGTTGAGAGGCCACACAGATCTTGAAAATCTAAATTATCCACAACACTGTTGTTAATATTCTCTGTTGGATTTAGCTGTGTGGTCCCCCCGGCACTACTGGAATTCATAGTTTGCGAAAAATGTTTTTCGTACCAATTTGTTGACATCAATTAACGTATTGAAAAGGTTAAATGTTTTATTTGGGGCAAAACCCATTCCTAGGCTCAAAACCTTGTACTCTATATCATTTAGAGGGTATGTTGATAAATTAATTACTGATACCTCATTTGTTTTTGGTTCTTTCTGAGTGTATAACCCCCTTTGGCCATGCCCTTTGTACCTTCTCCCCCCCCCGTCTCTTTGCGGAGGGGGAAGCGAAAAAACCTGTTTGAGTTCTATTCTTTCTGATCTATTTGGGGTCTCTGAGTATTGAGTGGTATCAGTGGCCTGTGTGGTATACCTGGAGGTTGTCATAGTATTTTTCAGTATAGGCGGAGTGGGGGCAGTATTTTTATCCTTTGGTCTTAAATCATTTAGAGGGTATGTTGATAAATTATTTACTGATACCTCGTTTGTTTTTGGTTCTTTCTGAGTGTATAACCCCCTTTGGCCATGCCCTTTGTACCTTCTCCCCCCCCCCCGTCTCTTTGCGGAGGGGGCAGCGAAAAAACCTGGTTGAGTTCTATTCTTTCTGATCTATTTGGGGTCTCTGAGTATTGAGTGGTATCAGTGGCCTGTGTGGTATACCTGGAGGTTGTCATAGTATTTTTCAGTATAGGCGGAGGGGGGCAGTATTTTTATCCTTTGGTCTTACTACTTCACTTTCATTTTCTTGTATTTAGGAGTGTTATTGGGATGTTTCCTAGAAGAATGAGGTATCTTAAAGGTCACCCAGGTCCAAGACAATTCAACTCACAGGGGACTCTGGTGACCTCCAATGGTATGCACACAGCTGTCACAACAATTAATCGGCTCTACAAATACATAAACATTCAGAAGTTACACATATACCTTTATACATTTCTCCAGCACATCTACCTCATGTTGATTTAAAAGAGTCTTACATAAAGACATTGGGAAAACTCAAGTGGGTCAGAGTCTTACTACAGGGGCTAGGTGGAACAGACCCAGAGTCGTGAGAGGGGGGAAATCTGAGAATTTGTGGGTTTTGTTCTAATTAAGCTAGGGGGCGAAACAGAACCCCAAAACATGGTCAGAGCACAAACCAATAAGATATAATACAGGCATATGGTGCTTGTATTTTCACATAAGTCGTTGGTTCAACCTCCTCACTATAGGGTGAAAGTGAATCCAACACAAAAGAGGGGTATAGTTGGGGATTCCCGGGTCAGTTCCCCAAATCAGCCTGGCTCAAGACCAACAGATGGGGAGGCGAAACCAAGAATAACACACCTACTACAAGAGATGTAATATATAAATATATTGGAGAAGTAGGAGAAGACCAGGGTTGGAGCCCGACCCCCACCTCTGGGAGAAGGTGGATACAACCCTAAGGGAAGGGGAAAAGGAAAGGTGAAGTGACTCACCTAGACAAGCTAGGTGGGAAAGGCAGAGGTGGGGGGGGCAAGTAAGGGGAAATTAGGGAGAGGAAAGAAAAAAAACAAAAAAACAAACGGGCTGTGTGAGTCAGAGGGGGCAAAAACACAGAATAAAGCATGAACAGGTTAGTTTCAGATACAATAAACAGGAGGGTCCAATGTGGAAACAGTGAAGCGAAGAACACTCTTAAAAAAAAAACAGGACTCTTATAGGGTTTTCTTAAGGACTTGAGCCACACCTCAGGGGAAGGGGGATATGACCTGTAGGAAGGGAGAAGGGAAAGTGCTGGGCAGGAGCAGGGAGTTGGGAGACAAGATTAGCAGCTAATGTATAGCCTTTACACAGGAGAAGAAATAAGCACTGCATAGACAATGATACACATGGAGGGTCTCCTATAACTGGTAATAAGTGACTACTTAAGAGATGACCTAGATATTCAGTTAAAGGGGTTACCTAGAAATTAACACTCACTTCAGGGAAAAGGGGATACGACCAAAGGAAGGGGAAAGGGGATGTGACCCACTTAGGTTAGCTGGGCCGGAAAGGGGAGATGAGAGAGAAGCTGCACAGTATCTTTATATAGTTAAGCACTATGTGACTAGTAAACAGCACCAGTACCCCTATATAACAGTGAACAATAATCAGATCTGTCCCTATTCGGCTTAAAGTCTACGGGAAAGGGAAAGGAGAGGGAGCAAATAATTACATCTTACTTAGACAGTAAACATTACAGTGTCATAAAAAATTGCATAGCAAAATAAATACTTTAGCATAGAAGGTCTGTTGCAAAGTTCCCAAACTGTGAATAAAGTCCAGCAATTAATATTTTGAGATAGAGTTGGTGGATTGAGGGTTTTGATGCCCGACAGCCCCTTGGTATCAAGGCTCAAGCGCATACAAATGTTAGTGAGTGGTGGCAATATCTTTTGATAATGAGTATGCTGGGTACAATTGAGCAAATTGTGACTCAAATTGGGTCTCACTTGTTTAGTGGGGAAAATGCTTAGGGCTGAGAATGCTGGGAATGTAGATCGCGGTGTCGGCCTAGAGAGTGCAGGGCCTTTCCCTTGTGGGACTTTGTCGGCTGTAGTAAGGCCTCAGCTGTCAGCGGTGGTGTATCCTGCCTAGTCACAGGAGGATCCGGATCAAACAGGTACAGCTCCTTACTCAGCCAGAGTTCCAAGATGGTGGCTGCTTGTGTCGCAAGGCGGCCGGAATGGCATACAGAGCATCTCCACTCGATTCCCACTTAAAGCGTGTGTAGTAACTGCGAGTCTAGGAGGCAATCTGTAGCCGATGTCAGCACCAATTCTGGGCCCAATCTGGGGCCACGGCTCTTGTGGAAGCTAGCAGTATCGGTCTGCAGCGAGTGTGGGTACAGGCAGAATTTGCCAAGGTTTCCTCCGATCACTGTGTAGGTGATTTTCTTTAAAGTAGGTGTCTTCCAGCAGCCAAAAATGTCTTTAATGCATAGAAAATAAGTTTTATAGCAGTGAAAATCACAGAGCTCTGCGGAGATGTGTCTGCTCACTTCTCAGGCTAACTCAGCCCCCCCAATATTTATTTTTAATAAAATGTTTGTGTATGTGCTATTAATATTTCACATTCCAATGTTCTTCACATAGGGGAATATTTTGTAAGCATTTTAAAATAAAAATACCTCTATACTGTATATATATATAAATCATATATATATAAATATAGGTATAGATATATATTTTACCAAAAAACATTATATATTATTTAAGAATAAATAGAACATTTCTGCTATGTGAAGCACATTGTAATGTGAAATATTATTTTTTCATGTCGGGTTAACACATTTGAGTAAACGTAATCGGGAGTGTTAGTTTTTTTCCCATTTTTTATGCTCCATTGACGTCTATGGGAAAATAAATTAAAGAGTTCGATATAATCGAACTTTGGCTTTCTGCGTGCAACAAGTTAGCGCTCATGTGAATACTTTTTACTTTCAACTAGTAATATGCGCGGCTACCCGACGCATGCAAAAAACGTACTTCTAGCAAAATTAACATGAGAGTGGGAGCGATAAATTGCTCTCAACTCATAATCTAGCCCAGAGTTGGGCAGCTGAGTACTATAGCGTGTAGAAATTGCCAATCATCTGTTGCATCACTCGCTACAGAGTTCCAAACTAGCAACGTCAACACAAGAAGTGTGTGTGTTGTAGACATGTGCGCGGTCGAAAAATTAATTTCGGTTTGTTTCGATTCGGTTTTTTTTTTCCGGTTCGATACTGTCGAATTTCTCGGTATGCGTGCTTTATTCGTTTCGGTTACATTCGTAATTTAGTTATTTAGTTCTTTCAGATTCATTCAAAACCGCCATTCGAATTTCGGACCGATTCGTAATTTCGGACTGATACGTAATTTCGTTCCGAATTTAATTTCGGTACGAATAGTAATTTATGACGTTTTTTTAATTTCGTATACGATTCGGTTCGATTATTTCGGATATATTCGATTTGTTTTTTCTAATTGATTAGATATTATTTAATCATATCAATATTATTCATAAATGAAATGTATTGTATTCCACTTTTAAATGACTGTAATATATTAATAATAAATAAATTTAATATGTCATTTAAACACTTATCATTATATTTATAATTTTTTAGACTGTGCAGTGTGTGTGCACTGTGCAGCCAATCAGGCAGCCTGGTTGACAATTATGCTTGCATCACTCCTGCACACTATAGCCACAACCATGTAACTAATATCTGATTCTTATAATTTTTGTGAGTTGAAGAGAGCAGTTTGATATTGGAGAGAGAATGTCTTTTACTAGAGAAATTGGTATTGTTCATGGGGGTGATAGGGACAGTAGAGATAGGGACAGTGTAGCTAGGGAGAGTACTAGATGTAGTGATAGTGGACATAGGGATAGGGACCGTGGAGCTAGGGAGAGTACTAGTAATAATAATAGGGATAGTGATAGAGGTAAGGATAGGCATAGGATTCATCATAGGCACCCTATACATAGGGATAGGGAGAGGGACCTTGGTACTAGGGAGAGGGTAGGTAGGGACAAGGAGAGGCATGGTAAGCACACCAGTGCCAAAAAACAATGTAAGAGGAGGAGGCCACTTACAACCTCTGAGGAGTCTGACTCTAGTGCTGCTGAACAGCGTGCCACATCACCAAGGCATAGAGGGCCAATGTTTATGCCAGAGGAAAATTTGTGTCTTGTGTCTGCTGTGCTGAAAGTCCGGCACATCTTGTTTTCCTCCAGTGCTTCCTCCTCGGCAAAGCAAGCAGCATGGAACACTGTTCGTGATGCTGTCTTTGCAGTTGGAGCAGTGGAGCGGACAGCCGCCTGTGTCAAGCACCGGTAAGTTTTCAAAAACCATTTTCTTTTATAGTAAAAAACTAACTCTAGTGTGTGTTAGCCTGTGTGTACATACTACACAGGACAAAATGTGTAAACTAAAGAAATACATTCAATTAATATTATTTTTCATTGTCATGGCATCTTTATTTGAAAAAGCAGGAATGTAAGTCAAGCTTAAAGGGATAGTAAACTCTGAAAATTTATTTCATGATTCTGCTAGAGCATTTATTTTTAAATCAACTTTCTAAATTATTCCTATTATTATTAATTTGTCTTTTTTCTCTTGTAATCTTTATTTGAAATTGTAGTTTGATAAGTTAAGGACAGGACAGAGCCTGCCCATTTTTTGTTTTAGTACCCTGGCGAGCTTTTGAGATTGGTGGCAACATTTAACAAACCAATAAGCAAGTGCAACCCAGGTTCTGCACCTAAAAAATGCTCATTCCTGCTTTCAAATAAAGATTCCATGTGAATGAAGAAATAATGACTTACTATTAAATAATATAATTGTTTAAATTTTCATCTCTATCTTGAAATAAAATGTTTGTGTTTACTGTTTATTATCCATATAAGGCCTTTTTTTATAATATTTACAGAATTAAAGATGGAAACTTTTCCCAACCAAGACCAAATATATTCATTTTTTGGATTATATATATTTGTCTTCTCATGATTTATAAATAAAGGCAAGGGATAAACTTTAATCAACTTTATGGGGCACAAAGTCAGATTCAAACATAAAGGGACACTTAACCCAAATTATTTCTTTCATGATTCCGATAGAGCATCAATGTATTTTTTTATAAACTTTCTAATTTACTCAAATTATCAAATTTTCTGTGTTCTCTTGGGGGTCAATGTATTAATGTGCGAGGGGAAATGATACGATGTAGTGTATCATGTCCGCCGCACATCGATAAATGACTGCGTCATAACTTTTCCGGCTAGCCTCAGGGGCATGAAGCCCCGTATCGAGCTTGATAAATTAACCCCTTGGTAACTATCTTTATTTGAAAAAGAATGAATGTAAGCCTATGAGCCAGCCCATCCTTGGGTCAGTACCTGGGTAGTGCTTGATGATTGTTGGCTAAATGTTGCCACCAATCAGCAATCGCTATCCAAAATGCTGAACCAAAAATTGTTCCATTTCCTAAGCTTTACATTCCTTCTTTTTATAATCAAGCTCCAAGGAGACTGACTGAAGAAAAAAAAATAATAGTATTCAATTTTAAATTTTAATAAAATTCCATGCTCTACCTGAATCGTGAAAGAAAAAATTTGGTCTCAGTGTGCCTTTAAATATTAATTTATAAAAATTTTTATACTTTTCAATTTATTATCAAATTCACTTTGAGCAGCGCCGTCCTCATGCTTTTCTCGCGCAGTTTCCTGATCTACTCTCCACTGCACATTCAGCGTTGGTTGTAATATTTTTTAAGTCCAGGTATGTTTTTCTCATGCTGCAGTCTCACTCTCTCTAGTATGTGCATGACTGCATCAGCCAAACAGACCTGTCCTTATAATATAAATATCTTATTGTTAAAGGACCGCTCATGCTGTTTAATAAATAACATAATTGAGAAGTAGCTACAGGGAGTGCAGAATTATTAGGCAAGTTGTATTTTTGAGGATTAATTTTTATTATTGAACAACAACCATGTTCTCAATGAACCCAAAAAACTCATTAATATCAAAGCTGAATAGTTTTGGAAGTAGTTTTTAGTTTGTTTTTAGTTATAGCTATTTTAGGGGGATATCTGTGTGTGCAGGTGACTATTACTGTGCATAATTATTAGGCAACTTAACAAAAAACAAATATATACCCATTTCAATTATTTATTTTTACCAGTGAAACCAATATAACATCTCAACATTCACAAATATACATTTCTGACATTCAAAAACAAAACAAAAACAAATCAGTGACCAATATAGCCACCTTTCTTTGCAAGGACACTCAAAAGCCTGCCATCCATGGATTCTGTCAGTGTTTTGATCTGTTCACCATCAACATTGCGTGCAGCAGCAACCACAGCCTCCCAGACACTGTTCAGAGAGGTGTACTGTTTTCCCTCCTTGTAAATCTCACATTTGATGATAGACCACAGGTTCTCAATGGGGTTCAGATCAGGTGAACAAGGAGGCCATGTCATTAGATTTTCTTCTTTTATACCCTTTCTTGCCAGCCACGCTGTGGAGTACTTGGACGCATGTGATGGAGCATTGTCCTGCATGAAAATCATGCTTTTCTTGAAGGATGCAGACTTCTTCCTGTACCACTGCTTGAAGAAGGTGTCTTCCAGAAACTGGCAGTAGGACTGGGAGTTGAGCTTGACTCCATCCTCAACCCGAAAAGGCCCCACAAGCTCATCTTTGATGATACCAGCCCAAACCAGTACTCCACCTCCACCTTGCTGGCGTCTGAGTCGGATTGGAGCTCTCTGCCCTTTACCAATCCAGCCACGGGCCCATCCATCTGGCCCATCAAGACTCACTCTCATTTCATCAGTCCATAAAACCTTAGAAAAATCAGTCTTGAGATATTTCTTGGCCCAGTCTTGACGTTTCAGCTTGTGTGTCTTGTTCAGTGGTGGTCGTCTTTCAGCCTTTCTTACCTTGGCCATGTCTCTGAGTATTGCACACCTTGTGCTTTTGGGCACTCCAGTGATGTTGCAGCTCTGAAATATGGCCAAACTGGTGGCAAGTGGCATCTTGGCAGCTGCACGCTTGACTTTTCTCAGTTCATGGGCAGTTATTTTGCGCCTTGGTTTTTCCACACGCTTCTTGCGACCCTGTTGACTATTTTGAATGAAATGCTTGATTGTTCGATGATCACGCTTCAGAAGCTTTGCAATTTTAAGAGTGCTGCATCCCTCTGCAAGATATCTCACTATTTTTGACTTTTCTGAGCCTGTCAAGTCCTTCTTTTGACCCATTTTGCCAAAGGAAAGGAAGTTGCCTAATAATTATGCACACCTGATATAGGGTGTTGATGTCATTAGACCACACCCCTTCTCATTACAGAGATGCACATCACCTAATATGCTTAATTGGTAGTAGGCTTTCGAGCCTATACAGCTTGGAGTAAGACAACATGCATAAAGAGGATGATGTGGTCAAAATACTCATTTGCCTAATAATTCTGCACTCCCTGTATAGCTAATACAAATGCAATGCAATTCTAACACTTCATTAAAATGTATATAATTATTTTTATACCAATTTTTTGTTTATGGTCACCTGTATATGTGACAGATATCATCCAATCACAGACTATGGGGCATATGTTGTATCAAGCTCGCCAGAAACAGCAGTTATGAAGCAGCGGTCACAAAGACTGCTGCTCCATAACCTGTCCGCCTGCTCTGAGCAGGCGGACAAAACTCGCAACAATACAACCCGATCTAGTACGATCGGGTTGATTGACACCCCCTGCTGGCGTCATATTGGCCGCAAGTCTGCAGGGGGCGACGTTGCACCAGCGGCTCTTGTGAGCTGCTGGTGCAATGCTGAATAGTTTGAGCGTATTGCTCGCTGTATTCAGCGAGGTCTGTCGAACCTGATCTGCACTGTCGGATCAGGTCCGCCAGACCTTGATAAATATGCCCCGATATGTATACCATGTGAGCTTCTGCACATGCTCAGGAAGTTATTACATAAAAAGACTGTAAATTAATATCAATGAAGTAAATTATTAAATGTATATACTTAAAAGGACATGAACCAATATGTTTCTTCCACGATTCATATAGATAATTCAATTTTAATTAAATAACTTTCAAAATAACTTTCATTATCTTTCTTCTCTTGTTATCATTTGTTGAAATGTTTTTCTAGGCAAGCTTTGGAGCAGCAGAGAAGCTATTTTCTCGCTGTTGATTGGTGGCTGCATATACATATATTTCAATTTTGATTGGCTCACCCAGGTGTTTTGTTAGAAATTATTTGTGCATTGCTGCTCCTTCAATAAATGATACCAAGAGAATGAAATAAATTAGAAAATCGAAGTAAATGAGAAATATTTTGAAAATGATATCCTCTATCTGAATCATGAAAAATATTTGGTTTTCTTTTCATGTCCCTTTAACTTTCCAATTATCTGATCTATCTGATTCAGAATCATAAAACTTTATTTTGACTTTATAGTCCATTTCAATGTATACCAGATAAGCAAACACTGTACTAACTTTAAAAAAAAAACATATTTATTTGTTACATAACTAAATTTTACATGCATATAAAACAACAATAACCTGTGAATTTATTTTTATATATATATTTCTATTAATCTATCCATCTCTATAATATAACTTTTTAAAACTCTAAAAATCCGGGGTAAAGGTCAGGCACTGTCAGTCATTTCCAATAGCTCCGCTGGTATTCTTTGAATGTATCAGATGCAAAATATAAGAAATCCTTATTTTCAAATAAAGTCAGTATAGTTTTTCAATGTTTTTTTTATTATTATTTTCTAACCAAAAATATGTTTTTATTTGATTTATAGGTATTATGATTGCAGGGCAATTGTCAAAAAGAAAATGTCATTGATGCACTCCACATCAAAGAGTGTGCGTTTCAACAGTTGGGAGAAGGAGGTGCGGGACAAACTTCTTCAAGAGGCTGTTGTCACTGGTGTCCGTAGCTCAAGTTGGAGAGACGAATCTGTCAGGCAAAAGAGAGCTGGTGAGTAAAATTAAATATATGATTACTTTGATTACTTTTGCATGGGTTTGGAAATGAAAAAATAAATACAAGGGAATAAAGTGGAAGACAAGACAATCGATTTATCCTTTAGGTATTACAATTTACTATTGTTTTTTTTTTAAAACAAATAAAGAAAGACCCATATCTGTAAGGCAAAAATCATGTATGATGGGAGTTGCATTCTAGGCAGCATACATAGTTATATACACATATGTCATAACTCAACTTCCATCATCCACATAAATTTCTTGTGTATGTGAATTGTGTATGTGAAAAATGGAATATGAATGCATCTGGCATAGTTGTATATGACAGAATCAAAATCACACTTTATATCAGGCCGGTGAGATAGCTCGTTTGGCAAAATGCCCTGACTACAAAAGCCTGTTCAAAGATACAAAGGTTCAAATCCCAGCAGGGTCAACTCAGCCCTTAATCCTTCTGATGTCGCTCAAATGACTACCATTAAATTTCCTAATAATAACAACTATAACTATTCACCTGCCGATTTCTTTTAATTTTGAGAGCGAGCACTGAAAATGCGCTTCTAGTGTTTGAGTCCCACTGTGAGAAAGGCTCTATATAAATACTAGTTGTTATATATATATCATGCTTCTACCTCACCATGGCCCTTCTTTTGTGTTCCCCTCACTCCCCTATGCCCCTTCATTTGTTGTTCCTCTATATCCTTTTTCCTCATGTCACCTTTCTTCTCTTTTCCTCCCAAGGCCCTTTTTTTTTGTCTTTCCCTACCTCACCAATACCTGAATTTTAGACTATGTGGCCTTTGTATCCTTTTTTCTGTAATGTTACTTCAATTATTTAAAATATAAAAAATAGACCATCACATTTAAATGCCTATTATGGGCTGTTGACAAGATTTTATATATATATTTCACTACCTTGCCTGTATAGTTTTTTTTTAAAATTCTGAATATTCATCACTAATAACTATTGTTCACTAATACACGTGTTAGACTTACCTGTCTCTTATCCTTGATGTTTTCCAGATCACCGAAAATACTCTGCAGGGCGATCAGCCCCAAGCACGTCTCAGCCTAGTTCTGGTAAGTACCTAAATAAGGAATACAAACATAGGTTTTAGAAAAAAAAATGGATTGAATATTAGATTTATACTCCCAGAGTATTACATTCAAATAGTACCCTGTCCCAGTTCCCTAGCCCATCACTAATAACTATTGTTCACTAAAACACGTGTTAGACTTACCTGTCTCTTATCCTTGATGTTTTCCAGATCACCGAAAATACTCTGCAGGGCGATCAGCCCCAAGCACGTCTCAGCCTAGTTCTGGTAAGTACCTAAATAAGGAATACAAACATAGGCCTAGATTTAGAGTTTGGCGGTAGCCATGAAAACCAGCGTTAGAGGCTCCTAACGCTGGTTTTAGGCTACCGCCGGTATTTGGAGTCAGTCAGGAAAGGGTCTAACCCTCACTTTTCAGCCGCAACTTTTCCATACCGCAGATCCCCTTACGTCAATTGCGTATCCTATCTTTTCAATGGGATCTTTCTAACTCCGGTATTTAGAGTCGTGTCTGAAGTGAGCGTTAGAAATCTAACGACAAAACTCCAGCCGCAGAAAAAAGTCAGTAGTTAACAGCTTTCTGGGCTAACGCCGGTTTATAAAGCTCTTAACTACTGTGCTCTAAAGTACACTAACACCCATAAACTACCTATGTACCCCTAAACCGAGGTCCCCCCACATCGCCGCCACTCGATTACATTTTTTTAACCCCTAATCTGCCGACCGCCACCTACGTTATCCTTATGTACCCCTAATCTGCTGCCCCTAACACCGCTGACCCCTGTATTATATTTATTAACCCCTAACCTGCCCCCCACAACGTCGCCACCGCCAGCTACCTACAATAATTAACCCCTAATCTGCCGACCTCAAAGCGCCGCTACTTACGTTATCCTTATGTACCCCTAATCTACTGCCCCTATTTTAGGATTAATATTTATTTTACAGGTAACTTTGTATTTATTTTAACCAGGTACAAAAGCTAAAATAGTTAAAATAATTACAAAATTACCTGTAAAATAAATCCTAACCTAAGTTACAATTAAACCTAACACTACACTATCAATAAATTAATTAAATAAAATACCTACAATTTCCTACAATTAAACCTAACACTACACTATCAATAAATTAATTAAATACAATATCTACAAATAAATACAATGAAATAAACTAACTAAAGTACAAAAAATAAAAAAGAACTAAGTTACAAAAAATAAAAAAATATTTACAAACATCAAAAAAATATTACTCTAAGCCCCCTAATAAAATAACAAAGACCCCCAAAATAAAAAAATGCCCTACCCTATTCTAAATTACTAAAGTTCAAAGCTCTTTTACCTTACCAGCTCTGAACAGGGTCCTTTGCGGGGCATGCCCCAAAGAATTCAGCTCTTTTGCCTGTAAAAAAAACACATACAATACCCCCACCCCCAACATTACAACCCACCACCCACATACCCCTAATCTAACCCAAACCCCCCTTAAATAAACTTAACACTAAGCCCCTGAAGATCTTCCTACCTTATCTTCACCATACCAGGTTCACCGATCGATCCAGAAGAGCTCCTCCGATGTCCTGATCCAAGCCCAAGCAGGGGGCTGAAGATGTCCATGATCCGGCTGAAGTCATCATCCAAGCGGGAGCTGAAGAGGTCCATGATCCGGCTGAAGTCATCATCCAAGCGGGAGCTGAAGAGGTCCATGATCCGGCTAAAGTCTTCTATCAACGGGATCTTCAATCTTCTTTCTTCCGGATCCATCTTGCAGACCTCCGACGCGGAACATCCTGCTGGCCCGACGGACTACTGACGAATGAAGGCTCCTTTAAGGGACGTCATCCAAAATGGCGTCCCTCGAATTCCGATTGGCTGATAGGATTCTATCAGCCAATCGGAATTAAGGTAGGAAAATCCTTCATTCGTCGGTAGTCCGTCGGGCCAGCAGGATGTTCCGCGTCGGAGGTCTGCAAGATGGATCCGGAAGAAAGAAGATTGAAGATGCCGTTGATAGAAGACTTCAGCCGGATCATGGACCTCTTCAGCTCCCGCTTGGATGATGACTTCAGCCGGATCATGGACCTCTTCAGCTCCCGCTTGGATGATGACTTCAGCCGGATCATGGACATCTTCAGCCCCCCACTTGGGCTTGGATCAGGACATCGGAGGAGCTCTTCTGGATCGATCGGTGAACCTGGTATGGTGAAGATAAGGTAGGAAGATCTTTAGGGGCTTAGTGTTAGGTTTATTTAAGGGGGGTTTGGGTTAGATTAGGGGTATGTGGGTGGTGGGTTGTAATGTTGGGGGGGTATTGTATGTGTTTTTTTTACAGGCAAAAGAGCTGAATTCTTTGGGGCATGCCCTGCAAAGGGCCCTGTTCAGGGCTGGTAAGGTAAAAGAGCTTTGAACTTTAGTAATTTAGAATAGGGTAGGGCATTTTTTTTATTTTGGGGGTCTTTGTTATTTTATTAGGGGGCTTAGAGTAGGTGTAATTAGTTTAAAATTGTTGTAATATTTTTCTGATGTTTTTAAATATTTTATTATTTTTTGTAACTTAGTTCTTTTTTATTTTTTGTACTTTAGTTAGTATATTTCATTGTATTTATTTGTAGATATTGTATTTAATTAATTTATTGATAGTGTAGTGTTAGGTTTAATTGTAGGTAATTGTAGGTATTTTATTTAATTAATTTATTGATAGTGTAGTGTTAGGTTTAATTGTAACTTAGGTTAGGATTTATTTTACAGGTAATTTTGTAATTATTTTAACTATTTTAGCTATTGTACCTGGTTAAAATAAATACAAAGTTACCTGTAAAATAAATATAAATCCTAAAATAGCTATAATATAAATATAATTTATATTGTAGCTATATTAGGATTTATTTTACAGGTAAGTATTTAGCTTTAAATAGGAATAATTTATTTAATAAGAGTTAATTAATTTCGTTAGATTTAAATTATATTTAATTTAGGGGGGTGTTAGTGTTAGGGTTAGACTTAGCTTTAGGGGTTAATACATTTATTAGAATAGCGGTGAGCTCCAGTCGGCAGATTAGGGGTTAATGTTTGAAGTTAGGTGTCAGCGATGTTAGGGAGGGCAGATTAGGGGTTAATACTATTTATTATAGGGTTAGTGAGGCGGATTAGGGGTTAATAACTTTATTTAAAAAGTCAAAGAGAGAAAACAGCACTCCATGAAATAGAACAGAAGCTGTAATGACTTCCATGCATGTTCATTTTTATTGAATTCCTCAGGGTGCCTGTTCTTTTTGCACACTACGCCCCTTCACAGAGAAAAAATATCCTGAAGCATATCAGTCTGACCCTGCCCAATGACAGTCCAGCGCCGAAATACCAGGCAATTCTTCTCTGAACAAGGGAAGCAACAACCCCAGACGATCGTTTCGGCCTCCTATGGGCCTCGTCAGTGAGGTGCAGTTGTATCTCTCTAAGGGCAAGTGTGCATGGAGTCCACGTCTGGTTTCCCCATTACTCTTAGGGTGACCCAAGAATAATTTGCATAAAAAGTCAAAGAGAGAGAACAGCACTCCATGAGATAGAACAGAAGCTGGAATAACTTCCATGCATGTTCATTTTTATTGAATTCCTCAGGGTGCCAGTTCTTTTTGCACACTACGCCCCTTCACAGAGAAAAAATATCCTGAAGCATATCAGTCTGACCCTGCCCAATGACAGTCCAGCGACGAAATACCAGGCAATTCTTCTCTGAACAAGGGAAGTAACAACCCCAGACGATCGTTTCGGCCTCCTATGGGCCTCGTCAGTGAGGTGCAGTTGTATCTCTCTAAGGGCAAGTGTGCATGGAGTCCACGTCTGGTTTCCCCATTACTCTTAGGGTGACCCAAGAATAATTTGCATAAAAAGTCAAAGAGAGAGAACAGCACTCCATGAGATAGAACAGAAGCTGGAATAACTTCCATGCATGTTCATTTTTATTGAATTCCTCAGGGTGCCAGTTCTTTTTGCACACTACGCCCCTTCACAGAGAAAAAATATCCTGAAGCATATCAGTCTGACCCTGCCCAATGACAGTCCAGTGCCGAAATACCAGGCAATTCTTCTCTGAACAAGGGAAGCAACAACCCCAGACGATCGTTTCGGCCTCCTATGGGCCTCGTCAGTGAGGTGCAGTTGTATCTCTCTAAGGGCAAGTGTGCATGGAGTCCACGTCTGGTTTCCCCATTACTCTTAGGGTGACCCAAGAATAATTTGCATAAAAAGTCAAAGAGAGAGAACAGCACTCCATGAGATAGAACAGAAGCTTGAATAACTTCCATGCATGTTCATTTTTATTGAATTCCTCAGGGTGCCAGTTCTTTTTGCACACTACGCCCCTTCACAGAGAAAAAATATCCTGAAGCATATCAGTCTGACCCTGCCAATGACAGTCCAGTGCCGAAATACCAGGCAATTCTTCTCTGAACAAGGGAAGCAACAACCCCAGACGATCGTTTCGGCCTCCTATGGGCCTCGTCAGTGAGGTGCAGTTGTATCTCTCTAAGGGCAAGTGTGCATGGAGTCCACGTCTGGTTTCCCCATTACTCTTAGGGTGACCCAAGAATAATTTGCATAAAAAGTCAAAGAGAGAGAACAGCACTCCATGAGATAGAACAGAAGCTGGAATAACTTCCATGAATGTTCATTTTTATTGAATTCCTCAGGGTGCCAGTTCTTTTTGCACACTACGCCCCTTCACAGAGAAAAAATATCCTGAAGCATATCAGTCTGACCCTGCCCAATGACAGTCCAGCACCGAAATACCAGGCAATTCTTCTCTGAACAAGGGAAGTAACAACCCCAGACGATCGTTTCGGCCTCCTATGGGCCTCGTCAGTGAGGTGCAGTTGTATCTCTCTAAGGGCAAGTGTGCATGGAGTCCACGTCTGGTTTCCCCATTACTCTTAGGGTGACCCAAGAATAATTTGCATAAAAAGTCAAAGAGAGAGAACAGCACTCCATGAGATAGAACAGAAGCTGGAATAACTTCCATGCATGTTCATTTTTATTGAATTCCTCAGGGTGCCAGTTCTTTTTGCACACTACGCCCCTTCACAGAGAAAAAATATCCTGAAGCATATCAGTCTGACCCTGCCCAATGACAGTCCAGCGCCGAAATACCAGGCAATTCTTCTCTGAACAAGGGAAGCAACAACCCCAGATGATCGTTTCGGCCTCCTATGGGCCTCGTCAGTGAGGTGCAGTTGTATCTCTCTAAGGGCAAGTGTGCATGGAGTCCACGTCTGGTTTCCTCATTACTCTTAGGGTGACCCAAGAATAATTTGCATAAAAAGTCAAAGAGAGAGAACAGCACTCCATGAGATAGAACAGAAGCTGGAATAACTTCCATGCATGTTCATTTTTATTGAATTCCTCAGGGTGCCAGTTCTTTTTGCACACTACGCCCCTTCACAGAGAAAAAATATCCTGAAGCATATCAGTCTGACCCTGCCCAATGACAGTCCAGCGCCGAAATACCAGGCAATTCTTCTCTGAACAAGGAAAGCAACAACCCCAGACGATCGTTTCGGCCTCGTCAGTGAGGTGCAGTTGTATCTCTCTAAGGGCAAGTGTGCATGGAGTCCACGTCTGGTTTCCCCATTACTCTTAGGGTGACCCAAGAATAATTTGCATAAAAAGTCAAAGAGAAAGAACAGCACTCCATGAGATAGAACAGAAGCTTGAATAACTTCCATGCATGTTCATTTTTATTGAATTCCTCAGGGTGCCAGTTCTTTTTGCACACTACGCTCCTTCACAGAGAAAAAATATCCTGAAGCATATCAGTCTGACCCTGCCCAATGACAGTCCAGCGCCGAAATACCAGGCAATTCTTCTCTGAACAAGCCACTGAGCTGTTGTTCGTTCCTGGTAGAGCGCTTCTCTCTTCGTATGCAAGTTAATAACTTTATTATAATAGCAGTGCGGTCCGCTCAGCAGATTAGGGGTTAATAAGTGTAGGCAGGTGGAGGAGACGTTGTGGGGGGCAGATTAGGGGTTAATAAATATAATATAGGGGTCGGCGGTGTTAGGGGCAGCAGATTAGGGGTACATAGGGATAATGTAAGTAGCGGCGGTTTACGGAGCAGCAGATTAGGGGTTAAAAATAATATGCAGGGGTCAACGATAGCGGGGCGGCAGAATAGGGGTTAATAAGTGTAAGGTTAGGGGTGTTTAGACTCGGGGTACATGTTAGGGTGTTAGGTGCAGACGTAGGAAGTGTTTCCCCATAGACAACAATGGGGCTGCGTTAGGAGCTGAACGCGGCTTTTTTGCAGGTGCTAGGTTTTTTTTCAGCTCAAACAGCCCCATTGTTTTCTATGGGGGAATCGTGCACAAGCACGTTCTTGAGGCTGGCCGCGTCCGTAAGCAACTCTGGTATCGAGAGTTGCAGTGGCGTTAAATATGCCTGTACGCTCCCTTTTTGGAGCCTAACGCAGCCATTCTGTGAACTCTCAATACCAGAGTTATTTAAAAGGTGCGGCCAGAAAAAAGCCAGCGTTAGCTACGCGGGTCGTTACCGACAAAACTCTAAATCTAGCCGATAGCTTGTAGAAAAAAAATGGATTGAATATTAGATTTTTACTCCCAGAGTATTACATTCAAATAGTACCCTGTCCCAGTTCCCTAGCCCATCACTAATAACTATTGTTCACTAATACACGTGTTAGACTTACCTGTCTCTTATCCTTGATGTTTTCCAGATCACCGAAAATACTCTGCAGGGCGATCAGCCCCAAGCATTTCTCAGCCTAGTTCTGGTAAGTACCTAAATAAGGAATACAAACATAGGTTTTAGAAAAAAAAAATGGATTGAAGATTAGATTTTTACTCCCAGAGTATTACATTCAAATAGTACCCTGTCCCAGTTCCCTAGCCCTGTTACCTTTTTCTTGGCAAGTTACTTTCCATGATCAAGTGTTGTGCTTAAAGATATATTGAACCAAACATGTTTCTTTCATGATTTCATACTAGAATCTGCTAGAACAGCAAATTAATCTTCTCAATTATTTGATACTCAATTTTTCTTTGTTCTATTATTATCTTTATTTTACAAACCAATAATGTAAGCCTGGTCCCCGGGTATTTTTTTTCTTTCCAAACCATGCATAGTGGCATAGTGCTTGCTTACATTCTTGATTTATAAAATAACAATAAGAAGAAGACAACAAAACAAATGTTATGATAGGACTATACATTTATAAAGCTGCTTTATATTTCCTGCTCTTTCAAAATATTGAAAGTCAAATATTTGTTTTATTATCCATTGTATCGCGATTTTCATATAATGACTTTCATCAGCCTGATAATGATTCTGCCGTCCATCCACTTGTTGCAACTATCAGCTGACTATTCTCAGCCAAATGTATGGCACACTATTCACCTTTTCATTAAATTATTTTTTTTTGCTATGCTTTACCATTTAAAAAAATAAAATAAATTAACATTCAAAATAAATATTGATGTCTTCACACAAACTTATTATCTATAATTTAGTATACCTTGGCTTGTGCTGATTTTATTCTATATTTAACAGTGTTAGTAACTCGGATTCGGATCCCACCAGTAGCAGCCTCTGGAAGTAGAGAGATGCCCACTACTCCTCCACGTAATTATCTGGACATTTTATTTAATAAAGCCATTACTAAAGCAAAAAAAATAAGCTACAAATTATTTATTACGCAATTTTTCTAAAAAAAAATTTGTTCATTAAATATAACTTTTATTTAGATTTGACAGAGAAATAAAATCTGTCCATCCTGGATATTAAAATATATTTGAGCGAATAATGTAAAATAAAATTTTGTGGATAGTCTGTTGCTGTCTTTTTCTTAGATATTATGAAAGAAAACTTTTAGCGAGAGTCTTTTTATGTCTGTACAACATGTCCACAAATACATTGATTTTCATACAACAAAATAATAACATTTGATTAATGTTTCATCTATTTCAGAACTACGAGGCATGTCTGCAGGTGGAAGCCATACCAGTCAACTGCTTTCACCAGTCATTAGTGTACAGGAAAGTGATGGAGTAAATATTGAACAAACATGCTTCTCACCATCATCATCTGTCAGTGTTGTCCAACCATCAACAAAACATCATGCCCCCATTGTGGATGAGCAGACAGCCCAGAATCAACCACCTCAACCGGAACAAGACAAGACAACAGAACCGGAAACACAACATCGGTATAGCCGGATGGAAGAATTACTTCTTGAAAATTTACTAGCAACAAAAAAATTGACACAAGCGGTCAAAATATGAGAAAGGATTTACATCAACACATAGACAGGGCATTAGCCCGTGTCAACAACGAACAGCGGCAGGCAATAGATCACATGCACAAAACCATTTTGGATGCAATTTATCTACATCAACACAATGTTTCATCACATGAAACATAGATAGAAGTTTATTATATTACTTAATTTTATGTCTCACAATTACTAGCTCTGATACTTATTATTTTACAGAGGTTTCAATTGAAAGTTAAATTAAAACCTTCTTTAGACATATATGAGCAGCACTCCATGCCGGTTTTATAAAAATTATTTTGAAGTACACATGTATTGATAATACTTACCCGTGAACTCCTTGTAGCATCCTCTTTTTTAAGGTCTGTCTACTTCTCCCTCAAAGTAAAGTCTACAGTTTTTCTTTAGTATTCTCTTAAAAATATTAGAAATAAACAGAGAAAATTTTATTAATAAATAGAAATAAATGATGGAATGTGGATTAAGTGGTAAATTTAAAAGTCACTCACTTGTTTGTGCCTCTGTGCAAAGCATTCATATTATTGTATTTTTTTCTTATGAGGAGCGGACTTCCAGAATGACAACACTGTCCTAGAGATTAACCGTATTTTTTTGCGTATGGTAGCAGCTGGCTGATTGTTAAATCTATATTTGTTTGTAGCACTAATATTTTATCTTAGTGCCCAAAAATGTTATTCATAGTTGTAATTCAAAGGTTTTTTTATTAAAAATTAAGACAATAATTTTGGATAACAGTCTCCAAAACTCCCACTAACTAATAAAAAAATTTGTGCCTTAACTCGAACTGTACCTAATGTGTGACAATGCTTACAACAGAAACTTTTTGTGTAACGTGTAAATATGTGTTTACAATTGTAAAATTATGATTAAGGGGCACTTTTTAATTATAAACAATTGAAAAATTGCATACACTAATACAAATGCTTGAGCAAGCTTGTTTAGGCTAAATCAAAATATAAAAATTATAAAGAAAGTCAATACAAAGTTAAAATTGTAATAAAATCAACCATCACACCCTTGGGAAGTAAAATTGCTGTGACATAGAAAGTAATTTTTTGGTCGCCATTCAATGACAAATCATCACATAACATTTCAATGTTTATTATGAAATATTTAAGGTTGAAGGTCACATGACGTTACCTTCAAATTACTAATATAAATCAAAATAATTGTATTTTTTGGCCTTAGCTTTTAAGTTTAAATTATTTGGAATTTGTTTTACATTTTTGGATGGATACCCTGCTGTAGTGGGAATAAAATATATTATGTCTCAAAGAGGGGTAGGAAATTTTGAATTTGGGAAGTTACTTGATTGATGACCTCTAGCTAACTACAAAATATCATAAAAATAAGAGATCTTTTGGTTTAGGAGCCATGATGATTTGTCAAGTAATGAAAACCAGCAAAGCCGGATTAGCCTAACGGGATACCAGGAAATTTATTGGTGCGCGGCAGCAGCTATGGCTAGAAAAGCTACAATTTAAAGTGCTGATTAATGGATGTAATTGGGCTTTACAGTGCATATAGCAAGAATTTGGGGAAACAAAATAATTAAAAAATAATATACTATAATTCTGAAACTAAATATTAGGGGGAAGGAGTATCCCAGTAATATCACCTTTGAGAAAAATTGAATGTGTGCATTATACTGAGTGAATGGAAAATAGGGCTGTTCGCCCAATTTTCCAGGGATGATTTTAATTCCCAGTCCAGTACTGACTGGCACACTGCACAAGTGGGTTAGCAGGAGATTATATCCAATTTTTAATCAGAATCAAAGCTGAGAGCTGGGTAACCCAGCTTTGGTAGATTTATTTTTAAAAATGTCATCTGCTCCAGGAGCTGGGGGGACAACTGTGAACGATGAGGTAAAAGTGTATTTCCTGTGATTGAAAATACACGTTCACTGTGGACGCTGGTTGGGGGACAAGAAACTAGCTCTTGGGCTACCACAGACAGGACAGGCCACAAATACCTCTTTTCATCCCAAAATGTCAAGGGATCTGTACTGGGGGGCAGGGGAGGTTGAGATAGGTAAAGCTTAACCATGTCGGCAGCATTGCTCTCTTTCATTGGGGGATCTCTAATGTCTCCAACCAATGTGCCCAGTGTATCAGCCCAAAAAGTAGCTGCTGTGGTGGGACGAGGACAAGCAGCAGTGCTAGAGCTTTTGGTTTTAGGTGACAGAGTATCACTATCAGACTCTGTCATCTCTTCATCTTCCTCTACAGGTGACATTTTTTTTTGTCTATCACGCACCCTCTGTATCAATTTGTCCCTCCATGAGGTCAAGCTATTTTTATGGAGTACTATCTTTCCCTCTACTCTAGGATCACAAAGTGTGGCTAGCATGTAGTGAGGGCTAATGTCGATGCACTCTTTTACGCGCCGAGTCAGTTGCTCCTTCAACCTCATTATAAGGGCAGCAACATCATCATGAAGATTACCACCAGGCAATACTTCCCTATTAGTAAGGAAATTATCTAATCGGTTCGAGAGGTGAGTGAAGAGGGGAATGACTTGTGCCAGACTAGCGTTCTCTTGGCTTAAATTTTCTGTTACCACCCAAAAAGGTGTGAGTCCACTGCCACTGCCTGTTCAATCATGGCCCAGTCATCCCTGCCCAGTGGTCTGTCAATGCCAATGGAATGTTTGTATGCCATTGCATGGATTGCCTTTTGCTGTTCTAATATACGCTCCAGCATATCTAATGTGGAGTTCCATCTAGTACTCACATCTTGTTTGAGCCGGTGCTTTGCAAGGCCAAAATGTCTCTGTTCCTGCCTAAGGAGATGGCTATCTTTGACACTATGATGGAAGTGGCCAGCTATTTTTCGGCAACACTCAAAAAGTGTTGCCAACCTTCCGGTGTCGTGATCGAGGGCAGCCTTAACAACAAGATGCAGTACATGTTCCGAACAGTGTATACCCACAAACCCGCCATCCCGTAGCGCCTTTAGCATATTGGCTGCCCCATCGGTGACAGCAAAACCCATTTGTGCCTTTGTCCCTGCCTGCTCTCCTAGCCACTGAGCCACCATATTATTCAGTGCATGTAGGATGTTCTGTGAGGTGTGCTGATGATCCATCACCTCAGCATGCAGGAGAAAGGAGCTGTACCCCTTGGCTACTGCACCATTCACTGAGTCTGAGGTTTTTGAGCCTGAACTTTTGGGTGATATAACTGGTGGTGACACATTTGGCAGCCACCAATGTGGTGTCAAAGACAGGAAGGCATGTTGGCCACTAGGAGCACTCCATATGTCAGTGGTGAAGTGCACTGACTGTCCAGCAGCCTTTCCCAGCTCCTCCTTCAAAACAACAACGCATGACCGGTAAAGTGAGGGAATTACAGATCTACTGAATGTGGTACGAGCAGGAACTTTATAATGGGGTGCAACTGCCTCCATAAGTTGTTTAAAGGGGTCCCCTTCTACCATATTAAAAGGAGCCCCATCAACCACTATGAGCTGGGCAATGAGGCGTGTCATTTTCTGCACCTGCTATCTTGACATCCGACTGGAATGAAATACACCAAATTGCTCCATTTTGGGCTGGGTGGATTTCATGGGATATTGGCTGACACTGATAGCAGCTGCACCAGAAGAGGCATGATCACCCTACCCCTTGTGAGTCCTACTGGTGGTGACTGTGACACTGCTAGTAGTAGTTCCCCTAGTAGTGCTGGCTGGAGCAGAGACACCACTTTCTTCCCTTAACACCACTGGC
This sequence comes from Bombina bombina, assembly GCF_027579735.1. NCBI lineage: Eukaryota > Metazoa > Chordata > Amphibia > Anura > Bombinatoridae > Bombina > Bombina bombina. The sequence goes on along the minus strand of NC_069499.1, from coordinate 979,195,210 downwards.
TTGTGATGGGTGCGAATGTGTTGGTTCATTCCTGAATTGGTCAGATGCCCCAACACTCTACCCCGGCTGACTTCCCTACCACACAATTTGCATTTGGCTTGGTGACCATCACCAATAGCCTCAAAATGCTCCCACATTTGTGCATGATGGATACCTTTGCCACTGTGCAGTGAAGAATCTTTTGTGACAGTTTCTTTGGCCGCACATGCTGTAGCAACTTCTTTTGTTTTTGTTATTTCATGGCCTTCTCTCTGTGATGTAACAGGAGGAGGCCTGAACATTGAAGGGATGGTGGGAATGGGGGAGGTTAGTGGCCTACCAGTACAATCTGGCTGGGAGATTCAACACGAGCTATTGGAGAGCTCGGTGACACTCGTGGTGACGATGTTGGAGACGGAGAGGAATACAAATCTATAGAATACTGTGAATTATGGGTAGGTGAATAGTGAATTTGATCATCTGGTTCTAAATTATAAGATGACACTGATTCGCCCATGTCAGTAAACATGGATTTATCACTAGCGACATATGTTGGGGAGCCCTCTTCTCCCTGGTGACTACTGGTGCCCTCTTCACGTATATATAATAGCAGATGGGCTATCAGTAATGTTGGCACTGGCAGTAGAAGTGGTGGTGGCGGCAGTATCAGCATGAGAAATTTGTTCTTCCTCATACTCAAATACTTCATGTTTGGGCTGCTTAAATGAATTTTCACTGGAAAAAAACCTGCGTTGGTACTGTTTGGCTTCTACTGTAAAACATTTTAGTTGGCAACACGGTACTAGAACTGGACATAGCAGAGGTGGTGACACAACTGGCACTAGTGATTCTACATGTTGTTTTGGAGGTAAGATCCGGAAAATTAAGACGCCGCCGAAATGCGGACTGCTTCCCGGTCTCAGAGGAGGACCTATCAACCCTGCTAGATGATTGTGAACTTGAATTTTTACTTACAGACCTTTGAAATTTATAGGGTGGACTCAGATGACTACTAGTACTACCGCTAGTGAGTCTACGAATGCTTTGACTACTGCTGCTGCTAGCTCTGCTTGAAACCATACACTTTACCTGAGGCACAGAAACAGGACAGGGCAGCAGTTTCTGCTGCTTCATTTGCCTCTCCTTTGTAGTATCAGGTCTATTGTGATACCTAGATGATGTTTCACGTGTGGAGGGTGGATGACAAATGTCTGTGCCTGGCAATGAGGATGTGGATTCTGTGGAAGGATTTGACACAGACAGTAACGGTACACATGTGGTGTCACTGGTGGTTACTGTGTCACTGCTGCTGGTTGTTTGAGGAACATGAGGTGGGGGATGACTATCCATTACAAATAATTAGGTAGTTGTCTACTAATTATATATATTTAAAAAATTAAATTTGAAAAATTAAATAATAGTAATTATTACTATAGATTTAGCCAATAATAGAGATTGGATAATGTGTCTTCTGATGATGCTGATGTGTTCCAAAAAAAATAAATCCTATGCTAAAGGTCAAGTGTGCCTGCAATGTAATATAGGTTTAAGACAGCACAGCTAGTAATAAAATTTTGTGTGGATATCTATCTACAATGATGAATAGTATACACACACACTCAAAAAAAAAAAATCCTATGCTAAAGGACAAGTGTGCCTGTAATGTAATATAGGTTTAAGACAGCACAGCTAGTAACTGTCTTAAACAAACAAAAAAAATGAAATATTACATTTTGTGTGGATATCTATCTACAATGATGAATAGTATACATACACACACAAAAAAATCCTATGCTAAAGGACAAGTGTGCCTGTAATGTAATATAGGTTTAAGACAGCACAGCAAATAAATAACTCTGTTAAACAAACAAGAAAATGTAATTAAATTGAGTGTGGATATCTATCTACAATGATGAATAGTATACATACACACACAAAAAAAATAATTTGCTAAAGGACAAGTGTGCCTGTAATGTAATATAGGTTTAAGACAGCACAGCAAATAAATAACTCTGTTAAACAAACAAAAAAAAAATTAAATTGTGTGTGGATATCTATCTACAATGATGAATAGTATACATGCACACACACACACAACAAATAATAATTATATTTATCCACAAAGAGTAAATAATAATATAGGGTAATGTCTGGGTCTTTTGCTGATGTGTTCAAAAATCAAAAAAATCCTATCATCATTCACCAACCTGTGTGCCTGTTATCTAAGTTTAAGACAGCACAGCAGTAACTAAATCTCTTAAAGAAAAAAAAATTGGAGTGAGCTCAGCTCAGATAGAACTCCAAAAAAGTCACACAAGACAATCAATACAATAGTACACTATTATAATATATTTTTTAACTAACTACTAACTAGTGCTCTAGTGAGAAGTTCAAAATAATAACAATTATTAATTCAAGAACTATAAGATAAAGAAATATATATTTGACTGTTGTAAAACTTTCTCCTCTTCCTTGATTCACAATTTCAGCAAAAAATAATAATATAATAAGCAAAAATACGCAGACCAGTAAATCTCTAGGACACTGTGCCTTCTTCTCTTCTTCTGTAACTGTTCAACTTCACAAGTTCAGGGATTTTCCTGCTGCAATGCTGACAGAATGCAAGTCTGATAATGTCTGCATTCTGCTTAACACAACAGCACAGATAAAGCACAGCCCTTGAGGAAAAGCTAGAGCACATTGCACTGCGTGTGACAGTAATCCAACCCACAACATTTAAATAATATAATTATTGGACCAGAAAACTATAACTGTGACAGTAATCCAACCCCCAAAACAAAAGGAATGATCTGATTGGACAAGAAGATATATGACACTACACTCATTTTAATAAACGAATGAATTCGAATCGATATTAGTAGTATACCATGCTAGTCCAAAAACCTAACTAAATATTTTATCTGTTCATTTGTTCAATAAATAATTACATAATCATTCAGATCTCATTTTCTTCTAACTATTTTGTGGATCTTTGGATTTTATAATAAGATTTATTTGAAGAAATAATTTTAAAACTGCGCCACGCGCACGTCCGAATGAAAACGAATATATCGGAACGATTCGAATATTTCGGAACAAATGCATTCAGATTAGTAGTCACATCACGTGTAACTAAAATAAAATCGAACTGCGCCACAAACATTCGAATGAAAATGAATAAGTCCGAACGATTTAAAGATTTCGGAACAAATGCATTCGGATTAGTTTCTTTCAGAAAGCATTTCATTCGGATATTCGAATCGGTCTGAAGTTCCGAATTCGACCAAATTCGGACGAATTCGAATTCGGAACAAAACTAATCGCACATATCTAGTGTGTTGGGAGCTTCATAAAATGGGTTTCCATGGCTGAGCAACTGTACAATGCATGCACAGCAATGGCTTTGGATCATGATGCTACCGACTAAAGATGTGCAGCCAAGAAAATTTAATTTGTTTTTATTAAAACGAATGTAAATGTTTCAAAGTTACAGGTAAAAAGTTCACCTGTAGCTACAATACTTATGTTAATGTGCTGCAGAGAGCATGGAAAGTGCTCTAATGTAAGTATTAACCCCTTAAAAATTAAAGGAAAGAATACTTTTGATTTTTGTCAGTATTTTTTTCTTTCATTTTGTTGGTGCATTCATTTGTATTACCATGTTTAGCAAACACATCCTATGCATTTTATGCCGATGAGGGCACTTCATCTGCCGAAATGCCCTCATTGGCATAAAACACGTAGAATGTGTTTACTAAACATGGTTAGTCTTGTGTGACTTTTTTACCACTATATGCACAATAAAACTTTTCATAACAATTTAACCACAGTGGATTGTTTCTGGATTTGTTATGTTTGCATTGTTAAAGGGATAGTAAACCCCAACATTTTCTTTAATGATTCAGATAGAACATACAATTTTAAACAACTTTCCAATTTAATTCTAATATCATATTTTCTTCATTCTCGTGTTATCCATTGCTGAAGAGACAGCATTGCACTACTGACAGGACGCTGACAATATCTATTTAGCCAATCACAAGAGACAAATGTGTGCAGACACCAATTATCAGCAGCTCCCACTATTGTATGATATGTGGGTATTCATTTTTTAACAAGGGATACTAAGAGAACTAAGCACATTTGAAAATAGAATTGAATTTAAAAGTGTCTTAAAATGACATGCTCTATCTGAATCATGCAAGTTTAATTTTGACTTTTCTATCCCTTTAAGGAGTTTGGGACACTCCTTTTTCGATCCGCAGCTGTACTTTAGGATCCTTAACGCTGTGTTTCCTGACGGGTCACACGACCATACCGAGTGAAGCACCTAATTACGGGAGCTTGTTTGGCTCCTGGCATCCTCTGTAGACCTAGTGGAGTTTGGTTTTACCACACAGCGGGGCACACGAAAATATAGAAGGAAACATCAGCCTAGAGGTGCCTTCACTCCTAAGAGTAAACGCATCGCAACACAAGGTATTGTTTTGCCGGTATACTATTAGTCCGGTTATATACTACTTAATTGATTTGCTGTTATGCAGAACTAAGTTGAATCATCTTGTGACTTTGTTGCAGTTTTATACTACATACTGTAGTGTTACCTGGTGTTGTTAGTCACTGGTTAGACTCGAGCAGAGCACTGTGAGGAAAAACAACTGATACTTTTTGATTCTAACAGCAACAGTTTAACATTTTTAAACAGTGACCTTTGTTTGATTAAGTAAATTAAAATCTTGCAAAAATGGAAAACAAGGTTTTCTTAATAAATTTAAAAAAAAAATACTTAGTTTTAACATATTAAATGTCGCTAAACATTAAGGTTTAGATTACATGTAAAGAGCAAAATATTACTGAGCAATACCAGCGCATGCAAAAGTGCGCTTGTATTACAAGTTAGCCGTAATTGCTGGGAAGCATTGCACTCACAAGAGTGCTCCACTTGCAATCTAGGCCTGTGTTGGGAACTTTGGCGACTATGCCATGGCGGTAGATCAAGGTAAAAGGTAAATGGTAAGCAGGTCTCTTTTTCTCTTTTATAATGTTACACTTATATACCAAAACACATATTAATCTACTGCAGCCTAGGTCATTTACAGCTAAGACCTTAACTATTGTGCAGATGTGGGATTGTATACATAACCCCCCCCCCCCCCACACACACACACACACACACACACACTTTTGTTTCTCTCTCTCTCTCTATTCTTTGGGGAGAGGAGGGACTTTGGAGTTTCTTGGTCATAACAAATTCCATGATATCGGTGCAAATGTTACAGCTAATTTTCTTAAGCATTTCACTCCATAGACCTTTTTCTCAATATTAAACCCAGGTGTAGGGAAGCTAATTTTTTCTACCTTGACGAAGGTTACTAAGATTCTTACTTATTTGATTATATTATGTACATTTTTTGATACATCGTAGGCATACTTTGTACTTTTCTAGCGATATTTCTTTTCATACCTCAAACATCTGTGGTGTAAAGGTATAAAGTTATAAGGTTAAAGTATTTTGGGATATATGTCTTATTCTTTTTTGTGTGTTAATAGTATGCTCTCTTTTTATTGACAAAATGCAAGTTTGTCAACTGTAATAGTTTCTTTTTTATTCTTACGAGAACTACAAATTGAACTGGACTTCTACAGTAAATCTATAAGCCACAAAGTTGACTATGATTATATCCACGTTATTGGATGTCACTGATATGTCTAATTTCTGGTACGAAAATGTTTACTTTTTTCTTATGCTAAAACGTCAATAAAAATTAATTAAAAAAAAACTAAAAAAACTTGATTAACAAAATTGACAAAATATACCCACTTGTCCTGTATACCCATAAAATCATATACAAATGTCATTCATATTTTTTAACACATGATAAAGACCACTGAATCCAATTGCAAAACATACACATACAAGGACTCTATTAACCTCATAAACCCATTTGTGGTTTCAGTAATCAGCGGTTCAGAGTTACGTTGTGGGAAAAATGGAGATGAAATCTAATGTGAGTTAACAATCTCAGCTGTGTTTGACTTAGATAAGATTGTGATCACTTTGCTAATGAACAAAAAAAACAAAAAAGTATCTTCTCATTTTTCAAGCATTGGGGAAAAAATAAAAAAGATTGTAATTGATCGTTTTGTTTCAAAAATATTCTAAATCAAGTTAATACAGGTAGGAAACCCTTTATACAAACTGTTTGTGATCGAAAAAGTTTTGGATTTTTGAATATTTTTATATTTGCATCTTTAAAATGGGACCAGGGCCAGCCCTACAGTATAGGCATCCCTGCAGCCGCCTTAGGTCGCCCCCAGCAGGAGGGCGCCGGATCTGCCTGGTTGCCGGCATTGGTGGTACGTTTGAAAAATTATTATTACACTGAGTCTGAGACAGCGCAAGCCAAGGTGATCACTAATGGGCCGTGCCAGCACACTAACTGTGTCAGAATCTGCATCAGAATCAGTCGGGCTTGTCACTTGTCTGTGTCTTGTGTGAGCTGTTTACTGTCTGTGACTGTGAGAACTGTTACTAGGCAACTCTGTGCATCGGCTCGGCAGCGCATACACAGACACTACTCCGTCCTTGGTCTTCCTATCTGTCTCACTGTCTGAGAGACTGACTGTGCGTCACGTGCACAGTCAGTCAGTGACGTAAAGGCGGATAGCGGTGGAGCCGACTCTCTCTCACTCTGAGAGAGGGAATTGGGAAACAAGCGTGGTGTGGATCACTGGCTCCTGCCACATGACTGTTGATTGTCACGACTCACTCACTGCGATTGAGGCTGAGTGAGTGACACCCACCCCCACCGGTGACCCAGATGGCCAGAGAGACCAGAGAGTACTACTGCTGAGGTGAGAGGTAGGATGGGTGGTGGATGAAATAATTTAAATTTATAACAGAACCAGAAGAAATCCTGGCTCTATTGTATTGCTTGATTTTAGTAGTACCATAATATAAGATGCAATCATGCAAATGCAAAGCTAAGGCAATTTCCTTTTTTATATATATTCGAAAATCTAAAGGCACCACTTTTTTTTAAACACCCTAGGAGTACAGGTCAGTGAGTATAAGTATGATGGCTGCAAGATCATGATATATATAAATTTGATGCCAATATAGCAAGTGTTCATTTTAAACTATTTACTCTTTGGATGGATTAATGATTTGGAACCTGTCTGGGCTGCAATTTTGGACCTGTGCTATAGGTCCATAGTAAAAAATCATTCTCCTTATCAGATCAATAACCCTACATGTTACTAAATATAAATCCTGTTTGTTTTTTTTGTTGTTGTGGGGTTTTTTAAAAAAAAGAAAAATCAGTATTATTGTATTTATAAAAAGCTTACTTTTATCAATATAAAATAGTCTGTTTCAGTCAGTTTTCCAAATGCCCTGCATTTTTTTTCTTTTCTTACCTGCACCAATTCAACTTGCCTCTTTTGCCTTGACAGACCTGCCGGCATCACCCTCTTGCATAATAGCACTATTATTGTAGTACAGAGGCTGGTTTACATTAGCAGCTTGATTTTCTATGCTGCACTACCACTGTTTTATTTGCTATGCAGCACTACTACTGTCTGATTTGCTATACTGCACTACCTCTGCCTGATTTGATATGCTGCACTACCACTGTTTTATTTGCTATGCAGCACTACCACTGTCTGATTTGCTATGCGGCACTACCTCTGCCTGATTTGATATGCTGCACTATCACTGTTTTATTTGCTATGCAGCACTGCCACTGTTTGATTTGCTATGCTGCACTAACACTGCTTGATTTGCTATGCTGCACTACCACTGTCTGATTTGCTATGCTGCACTACCACTGTTTGTTTGATTTGCTATGCTGCATTACCACTGTTTGATTTGAATGTAGCCGCCAATCCGCAAACGATACCCAGGTGCCAAGCCAAAAACTGGCCAGCTCCTAAGCTTACATTCCTGCTTTTTTAAATACAGATACCAAAAGAACGAGAATTTGATAATAGAAGTTAATTAGAAAGTTGCTTAAAATGTCATGCTCTACCTGAATCATGATAAAAAAAAAAATGGGTTTCATATCCCTTTATTTAGCAATAGGATGGTATGTAATCTGGGAGGGGGGGGGGGCGGCAAAATGTATCCTCGCCTGTGTGACCATAAATCCTAGCACCAGCCCTGAATGGGACCAAGTGTAAACAATAGTATCATGTCATGTAGGCAATATTTTTTCATATCATTATACAGTGTGTACGTGTAACCTAAAGGTAGTTTTATATAATTTGTATTACTTTTGTATACATAGTACAGTCAGAAACATAGTACAGTACTGTAAATAGAAAGGTAGCATATGAATTTTAGAATACAAAAAAAAAAATTCAGGTAGGGGAAGTTTGCGAAAATTGTACTTTTTAATAATTTTATTTTTTCAAAAATTAGACTAAAAAAGTTTGGATTTTGGAATAATTCTGAATTTTGGGATTTGATAGGGTATGAATATTAAACGTCTTATTTTTGCATATTCTAGTTCTATTCCATTTGCTCAAAATACTATACGATTTCTATCTCTTATTTATAACAACTAACATATAAAGCATCAATCAAAAAGCAGACTGCAGTTTTCTGTTTGCAACTTCTGTCTTTAATGTTAAACCCTGATTTATACTCCATCCTCTTTTTTTTTTTTTTTTTTTAAATTGTCAAAACTTTTATGTGCTGTGTACAAATAAATTGTATTGATGGTTCTTGCTTTCAAGATCACAAAATCAATTTTCATTGTTTGATCATTAAACCGAATGGAACAGCACAAAGGTTATATGCCAATCTAATAAAATGTATCACAAACCTAGGTAAAATATCTGGGTTTGTGAAAAGATAAAAAAAAGTTCATGCATGCTTGTGCCTGTCATTTTCTTAGAGGGGAACTAAAACAGGATTAAATTGGGGTGCTTTAGTACCAGTATGAAGAATAGGAACAATTTTACCCATATCTTTATCAAGAATATGTAGCTCTTTAAAGATACAAAATACTTGAAATTGTGATATATGAAAGAACAGCATTTAAACATGGTAAAAATACTTTAAAAAAATGTAATAGTTGTTTACATTTAAAGGGATAGAAAGTCAAAATTAAACCTGCATGATATAGCATGTAAGACACTTTTAAATGCACTTCTGTTTTCAAATGTGCCCCGTTCACTTTGTGTTCCTTGTTGAAAAAGAATACGCACATATCCTATACTAGTGAGAGCTAACTGCTGATTGGTGCTTGCACACATTTGTCTATTGTGATTGGCTAAATAGATGTGTTCATCTCGCTGCCTGTAGTGCAATGCTGTTTTTTTTTTCAGCAGAGGATAACAAGAGAATGAAGGAAATTTGATAATAGAAGTAAATTGAAAATTAGTTTAAAATTGTATTTTCTGTCCAAATCATTAACATTTTGGGGTCTCCTGACACGAACAGGAAGTGCAAGTTTATGTACAAATGATACATATATGTTGGCTTTTTCAGCAGTTGAACACCCATTTATCAAGAAACAGGTATTCTGCTTTAGTTAGAACAGACAACATTTTGAGATTTTTTTTTTATTTTAACACACGGTTTCATGTGAAAAACAGTTACTTCCCTACACCCTGGGAGGAAAATGAACATCTCTGTTTCCAAACCCCATATTGTATTGATTCACATCAGCTTCTTTTTCACTTTAGCCGCTTAAATAAATATTCTAGAGCAAAAATAATCAGAGCACATTACTTTTACATTATTGACCCTAGCCCATAAATAAGGCCTAAGTTTCAGGTCAAGCTCCATAATAAATGCCTTATTGAGTTGCCTTATTGAGTGCTAATACCTCTAACACAAAATCCATGACGCTTCCATTTTTGTACTTAAATTACAAGTAGTTGATTCCTTTTTGTGCTGGGTGATAATTTTGTGAGCGGTATTCATTGCACTAGCACAAAGCAGCTGTGCAAAGGCACAAAAATAAATCAAAAAAATAACAAGACATTATGGGGCTGATTTATTAAGGGCCGAATGACCCTTAATGTACCTGTTTCCGCGTGAGCCTTCATGCTCGCCGGAAACAGGAATTAAGAAGCAGCTGTCTCCTTAACTTGTCCGCTGCCTCTGAGGCTGCGGACAGCAATCAACCTGATCAGATACGATTGGGTTGATTGACACCCCCTGCTGATTGGCCGTGAATCTGCAGAGGGCGGCATTGCACAAGCAGTTCACCAGAACTGCTTGTGCAATGTTAAATGCAGACAGTGTATGCTGTCGGCATTCAGCGATGTCGGGCAGACATGATCCTCTACAGCTGATCATGTCCATCCGACTGTTGGTAAATCGGCCTCTATGTCCTTAAAGGGACATGAAACCCAAAAATTTACTTTCGTGATTCAGATAGAGAATACAATTTTAAACAACTTTCCAATTTACTTCTATTATTTAATTTGCTTCTTTTCCTTTAGTTATCCTTTGCTGAAAGGTTAATCTAGGAAAGCTCAGGAGCTGCTCAGGTTCTAGCTGCTGATTGGTGGATGCATATATATACCGATTGTCATTGGCTCACCCATTTGTTTAGTTAGAAACCAGTAGTGCATTGCTGAGCCTTCAACAAATGATAACAAGAGAATGAAACAAATTAGATAATAGAAGTAAATTAGAAAGTTCTTTCAAATTTTATTCTCTATCTGAATCATGAAAGAAATGTTTTGAGTTTCATGTCCCTTTAACTAATGCAGCCGTATCATTACTAATTCTAAAACACTTAACCTCCATCGCATTTAATCCCTAAACCAGGGCTAGACAAACTATATACTGGGGGGGAAATCCTGGATGTAAAAATGTTTTTTAATGCTTGAAAAAAAATCAAAAGAAGAATATTTGTGATGTGAAGTTAAATTAAATTAAATTTAATTTTCAGCATCTATAAATAAAAATGTATTGAAACACAGGCGCACAATTGTTTATATAGTAGCTGTGGCTGCTTTTATACTGCAAATGCAAAATTAAGTAGTTGGGAGAGAGACTATGGGGTAGATTTATTAAGCAGCCGATGTTTCAAGATCGCTGGAAACAAGAGATAAGAAGCAGCGGTCCTAAGACCGCTGCTCCTTAACTCATCCGCCACCTCTGAGGCGGCAGACAGCAATCATCCTGATCTGAGATAATCGGGATGATTGACACCCCCTGCTAATGGCCGATTGGCCGCAAATCTGCAGGGGGCGGCATTGCACAAGCATTTCACTAGAAAAGCTTGTGCAATGTTAAATGCCAACTGCGTATGCTGTCAGCATTTAGCGTTGTCGGGCAGACATGATCGGCTACAGTGGATCATGTTCGCCCGCATCTTAATAAATCGACCCCTATATGTGGCACTGTCGTTCTTTGCACTGCTGCTCAATGCATAACAATATACACAATATACACAATATTGCCAGCTCAAAGTAAAAGCAATGGTCATGGAAATTATGATATTAAAAATTGAATCTCAATAAAGCAGAATTTCTTTACAAAAATAAAAAATGAAAATTAGGCTTAAAGTAAGGCCTCAATCACAGTCTATCGACTCTATCTTTTCTATTCAACATGAGATCACAACAGGACGTTTTTGGTTCTTTAATGCATTTGAAAACATTTCTGATTCTCTCTAAAAGACCCTTTTCTCCTATCGGTCTAAAAAATTCTTGCCAGTCACAATCCATTTTTTAACATCATTTCTATGCCAGTTTTGACTTTTTGAATTTTGACACCTCTAGGCACTTAATAAGCCCTCAAATGGCATTTTGGATATTGTTGCAAAAATTTCACATCTATTTGAAAGAAGTCTATTATCTTGCACATGTGTAAAACACTCTGAAATGTACACAGGAGACACTGTAGAGATCTAATAACATACATTAAAGGTCTATTCATAGCTATTGTAGAGGCTGTATACAGTGGACAGGGCACATATTTACATATGTATAGATTCATATGTGTTAAGTATGTGATATCCTATACAGCTAAGGGGATCTGCAGGAAAAGTCACACCAGGACCCAAAAAAATTTCAAATGGTGTGTGTTATTTTAATATTTGATTAAAAGTCAAACTCACACTGTCGTGTTTGTCCCAAACAATACTTGCGTCTTCAAAACCATACTTTAAAATGGCATTGTGCAATCATTACTTTCATAAGAATCTATTATAGTCTGTTTCCATCTACACCACTGCTGTACAATCATGTTGCCATGATGGACAGATTTTGAACCATTTTTCAATCGCTATATGGTCACTTTTTAAAATTTGACAATTATTGTTTTTAACAATATTTAATTCTATTGTTAGCTAAATCATTGTGGTGTGATCTGAAAACATGATGATGACTGGTTTCCTATTGAAAGGATAATATTTCCATATACTTGGTTTTAACATAACTTTAAATGTAAAGTGGAAGCCCATTGCATTGCAACATTGTAACTGCCTAGGAGACCCTCAAATGAAATTTCACCTTTTTGACTGGGGACACTCCTCCATGCACACGCTCCAGAGAGTGCTTTTCAAAGTTCTTGTGCCGACATTATCGAACTCACGGTCACGAAGGTGCATTATGCAGGAGCAAGTACTTTAAAATGTATTCCTGTGATTGTGTTTGGACTTCAGATAGAGCATAACATTTTAAACAACTTTCTTATTTACTTTTGCTATCAAATTTGATTAATTCTCTTGGTATCCTTTGTTGAGGGAGCAGCAAGGCACTACTGGAAGCTAAATCTGAACACATCGGGTGAGCCAATGATAAGAAGTATTTGTAGCCACCAATCAACAGCTCCCAGTAATGCATTGCTGCTCCTGAGCCTATTTAGTTATGTTTTAAAACAATGGATACCAAGAGAATAAAACAAATTAGCTAATAAATATTAGTGGGTTTTAGTGACCATGGGCATTTTACTGATGGTCTGATGGTTAGGGGTTAATATGGTGCATTTTTATGGGGATCTAGCTGTTTAACTGCTAATAGATGAGAGGGTTTAGCTTTAGAAATTCTGGCAAAACAGAAATAGGAGAAGAGTCAAAATGTAGACAAGACTCACTAACTAAGAGGCTAAATACACAATAAAGCACACTAAGAGATAATTCAATATAAGGGCACTGTTACACATTGATACACAGAACAGTGCATTTTAAATAGAAATTCCGGGAAAACAGGCACCAAAAGCAAACACAGGCCCCTATTTATCAACCTGTCAAATTACTTGCATTCGCCGGCACCAATACGCTCGCCTAAGATCGCCTAACATCGCTGCCACGGACCTGAATACGTTATCCAAAATTACCAAAAAAGCTGTCAAAAAGCTGCGCACCAAGTGCGGCACGATGAACAGAGGACTGTTGTTAACTAACAGTCATCGATCTCGCTGCTCTTCGGCTTTTTCCTAGCTTTATTGGTACCCTGTCACTAAACACCCACACTATATTATACTGTTTTACCCCTATCCTGCCGCTCCCGGACCCCGCCGCAACTAAATAAAGTTATTAACCCCTAAACTGCCGCTCCCGGAGCCCACCGCCACCTACATTATACTTATTAACCCCTAATCTGCCGCCCCCCTACACTGCCGCCACCTACATTATGTTATTAACCCCTAATCTGCCGTCCCCTACGCCGCCGCCACTTACATTATGTTATTAACCCCTAATCTGCCGTCCCCTACACCGCCGCCACCTACATTATGTTATTAACCCCTAATCTGCCGTCCTATTTAAAACTAAATACTTACCTATAAAATAAACCCTAAGATATCTACAATATAACTAATAGTTACATTGTAGCTAGCTTAGGGCTTATTTAAGTGACGTCATCCAAGATGGCGTCCCTTAGATTTCGATTGGCTGATAGATCAGCCAATCGGAATTAAGGTAGAAAAAATTCTATTGGCTGATGCAATCAGCCAATAGGATTGAGCTTGCATTCTATTGGCTGATTGGAACAGCCAATAGAATGCAAGCTCAATCCTATTGGCTGATTAGATTAGCCAATAGGATTGAACTTCAAGCCTATTGGCTGATTGCATCAGCCAATATGATTTTTTCTACCCTAATTCCGATTGGCTGATAGAATTCTATCAGCCAATCGGAATCTAAGGGACACCATCTTGGATAACGTCACTTAAAGGAACCTTCATTCATTGGGTAGTCGTCGGCCAAGGAGGATGCTCCACGTCGGATGTCTTGAAGATGAATCCGCTCCGCTCCGTGCCGGATGGATGATGATAGAAGATGCCGTCTGGATGAAGATTTCTGCCGTCTGGAGGACCACTTCACCCAGATTGGATGAAGACTTCTCCTGGTAAGGTGATCTTCAAGGAGTTAGTGTTAGTTTTTTTTAAGGGTGTATTGGGTGGATTTTATTTTTAGGTTAGGGCTTTGGGCCTGCAAAAGAGCTAACTGCCCTTTTAAGGGCAATGCCCATCCAAATGCCTTTTTCAGGGCAATGGGGAGCTTAGGTTTTTTTAGTTAGTATTTTTTGGGGGGGTTGGTTGTGTGGGTAGTGGGTTTTACTGTTGGGGGGTTGTTTGTATTTTTTTTACAGGTAAAAGATCTGATTTCTTTGGGGCAAGGCCCAGCAAAAGGCCCTTTTAAGGGCTATTGGTAGTTAAGTTTAGGCTAGGGTTTTTTTTTTATTTTGGGGGGACTTTTTATTTTTATAGGACTATTAGATTAGGTGTAATTATTTTAAATTTCTGTAATTTGTTTATTATTTTCTGTAATTTAGTGTTTTTTTTTTTTGTACTTTAGATAATTGTGTATAATTTAGTTAATTGTTTTTAATTTATTTAATTGTATTTAATTATAGTGTAGTGTTAGGTGTAATTGTAACTTAGGTAAGGTTTTATTTTACAGGTACTTTTGTATTTATTTTAGCTAGGTAGTTATTAAATAAGTAATAACTATTTAATAACTATTGTACCTAGTTAAAATAAATACAAACTTAGCTGTAAAATAAAAATAAACCCTAAGCTGGCTACAATGTAACTATTAGTTATATTGTAGCTAGCTTAGGGTTTATTTTATAGGTAAGTATTTAGTTTTAAATAGGAATTATTTAGATAATAATTGTAGGTTTTATTTAGATTTATTTAAATAATATTTAGGTTAGGGGGTGTTAGGGTTAGGGTTAGACAGGTTTAGGGGTTAATACATTTAGAATAGTGGCGGTGACATTGGGGGCGGCAGATTAGGGGTTAATAAACGTAATGTAGATGGCGGCGGTGTAGGGGACGGCAGATTAGGGGTTAATAACATAATGTAGGTGGCGGTGAGCTCCGGGAGTGGCGGTTTAGGGGTTGATAAGTATAAAGTAGGTGGTGGTGGTGTAGGGGGTGACAGATTATGGGTGTTTAGACTCGGGGTACATGTTAGAGTGTTAGGTGTAAACATAACTTTATTCCCCCATAGGAATCAATAGGATATCGGGCAGCAGCGAACATGAGCTTTCGCTGCTTTCAGACTCCCATTGATTCCTATGGCATCCGCAGCCTCCAGGGCGGCGGATTGAAAACCAGGTATGCTGGGCCGGAATAGTGTCGAGCGTACCTGGTGGATATTTGTTAACTTCCAAAAGTATGACGTAAGCATCGATCTGTGTCGGACTGAGACCGGCAGATCGTATGTTACGTCACAAAATTCTACTTTTGGCCATCTGTAGGCTTTCATAAATATGGAGAATCAAGGTCTCCATAGTTACGCTGTGAAATTCCAGCGTATTTGTGGTTGACGGCTTGATAAATAGGCCCCACAGACTGAGGCTAGAAGTGCTTATAAAAGTACAACCTTATTCAGGTATAGGTTCTCCTGAAGCAACAGTGCTTGTGAGCACTACAGATACACCCAACCACTCTACTGAGCTACAGACTGTGCTAAGACGCAGAAGGTAGCTCTTGATGGCGGGTACTGTTGCTATTGTGCCATGTTTCTCCTGCCCCCTGGATTCACAAGTATATCAGCACTGATACACAAGGGTAATCAAACACGCAAAGGTGATCTGATTCACAAAGGTGGTCAACTGGGACATATTGACAATGAGCTATGTAAGTCCCGTTTGTGCGCAATGGATACCCACGAACGTCTAAAAAAATAAATAAATATTATAATAAAAAATATATATATATATATATATATATATATATGCAATAATTAAATGCCTCCAGTCAAATGCCAGCTGGGTCCAATGGTCTCAATTATCTCTGTTATAGATGGCTCAGTGATGACCCCTCCAAGTGAAGTGAATTACAATGCATCCATGATGTAGTGGCAGTGGTGTTTAACTAAATGTGATGTGGTCAGATTGCTAACCAAATTAACTGCTGTGTTTTATTTGGGAGGATCTAAGATTTCATGGGTTGAATTATTATCTCTCGGCCTCACACATGGATTACTAAGGGGTTAAAAATGACATACACATAATAAGAATGTTGAATAATATTTTAAAGAGAATGTAAGTCCCAACAAAGCAACATTTTATAGAAGAAACTTAATACTTATAAGGATTGATAGGATTCTGAAGTAGTTAGTTGGTAATGTCTCTGAACTGAAACCTATTATCTGTTGGCAATATGACTATTACAGAAATTATTAAATAAACTCTCACTAGTTTCTCAAGAGGATTTTTGTAAATCATTGCTTCTTACTAAGGATATATACCATTGTGGCTAAAATTGTTCATTGCAAATGTCATTGCTATGTCAAATATCTTTAAAGCCTTAGCCATTAATCAGATTGAAAACTACAAAAACACATCAATACTAATAATCTTTAGTAAAAATAAGTTTATATATCTAAAAGGGAAAATTGAATTTCCAGTAAAAGTTTCAGATCAATGAAAAAAATAAAATCATTTAAGAAATGTTCTGTGGAATGAGTTCAGATGATGATGAGCTTAGTTGATTTTGATAAGTTTAGATAGGTGGAACACAGATATGTATTCCCAGACATTCTCTGTTTGATTCACTGGAAAAACATGTTCTTGTCTGCAATAGATGTCTGATGTTAGATCTTTTCCCTGATGAAATGGCCTTAGCAGCCGAGAAACACGTTGCAGATATTGGAACATTGTTTTTATAAAGCTACTTTATTTTTTATAACTGAAGAAATCATTTTAATTGGATACAAGCTGAGTTGTTTCCTATGGGTGAGCGCTCTTCGTGTGGAAGTGATTGCAGCATTACCGTGTGCCCCCTATAACCAGAGCCTTTGTTTTTTATAGGATACTGTCACTATTATTTCTTAAGGCTATTTATTGGGTGCTAGCAAATTACTTGAGTCTTTCCAATATTATGTGGCTTAAGTGTGATGGCTCATGAAAGCTACTAGGGACAGCTAGAGTTCTGCAGCAATGTTACAAAACTGTCATGCTTACCTACGGGTTGCATAGGATCTAGCCATATGTTTCTGCAAAAACAAGAGTGGTAAATTATTCATGCATTCTCGTTGGGCTGATTTAATGGCAGACCTCTAGAAATACCTAATTTCTCAGGTTTGCCATTGTGTTTAACCAATTCAAATAGTCATGAACGACAGGTTAAAGTGATGATGAGAAATAAATGTACTCATTTCAAGAGACCGTCTTCTGCAAGCTAATGAAAAAAATGGCCTATTTGTTGAGATCGTTGGACCATGCAGTGTGATTTCCATTCACAGATTGTTTTTCAGGAATCATTTAGTGCCAATGTTTCAAATGTTCACACTTAAAAATGTTAAAAAGCAAGGAAATTTCTATTTGAACAGCTTTCTGCTATAGACTTCACTGATAATGGGTTAAATGTACTGAGCATAAAAAATAACTTACTTGAAAAGTACAATTGTAACAAATTTAAAGCAGCTATACTCAAAACTGAAAAAGGCAGACAAGAAAACTGATTACTGTCTAAAGGGAGTTAGTGGTCAATATATAGATACTTTTATTGATCCTGGTGGAAAAATCTGAAAAAAAGCTAAAGGAATGATTTGAACAAAGATAACAAAATGTGCTTGAAGGAAAGAGAAGCTTTAAAATCATTTATAGAACCTTCAAATTGTCATTAAACCTGCAGGGGTTCATATAAATAAACAAGAATTACTATATTTAAGATGTTTCATAGAAGAATGATGTATCTACTCTTTGAAAATGATTTGTCTATCCCATGTTGGGGGGGGGGGGGGATATAAAAAACAAGGTGATTTAACAATATGTATAAAATATATAATGTCAACAAATTCTTGTGTTTTAGCATTTACTATTGAATACCGCAGATCCTCTTACGTAAATTGCGTATCCTATCTTTTCAATGGGATTTTTCTAACTCCGGTATTTAGAGTCGTGTCTGAAGTGAGCGTTAGAATTCTAACGACAAAACTCCAGCCGCAGAAAAAAGTCAGGAGTTAAGAGCTTTCTGGGCTAACGCCGGTTCATAAAGCTCTTAACTACTGTACTCTAAAGTACACTAACACCCATAAACTACCTATGTACCCCTAAACCGAGGTCCCCCCACATCGCCGCAACTCGATTAAATTTTTTTAACCCCTAATCTGCCGACCGCCACCTACGTTATCCTTATGTACCCCTAATCTGCTGCCCCTAACACTGCCGACCCCTATATTATATTTATTAACCTCTAATCTGCCCTCCACAACGTCGCCGCCAGCTACCTACACTTATTAACCCCTAATCTGCCGTCCGCATGCCGCCGCCAGCTACATTATCCCTATGTACCCCTAATCTGCTGCCCTAACATCGCCGACCCCTATATTATATTTATTAACCCCTAACCTGCCCCCCACAACGTCGCCGCCACCTACCTACAATAATTAACCCCTAATCTGCCAACCGCAAAGAGCCGCCAGCTAGATTATAGCTATGTACCCCTAATCTGCTGCCCCTAACACCGCCGACCCCTATCTGCGGTAGCCAATAGAATGCAAGCTCAATCTGATTGGCTGATTGGATCAGCCAATCGGATTGATCTTGATTCTGATTGGCTGATTCCATCAGCCAATCAGAATATTCCTACCTTAATTCCGATTGGCTGATAGAATCCTATCAGCCAATCGGAATTCGAGGGACGCCATCTTGGATGACGTCCCTTAAAGGAACCGTCATTCTTCAGTTGGACGTCGCCGGATGAAGATGGGTCCGCGGTGGAGGTCTTCAGGATGGAGCCGGTCCTCATCAGATGAAGATAGAAGATGCCGCTTGGAAGATGATGGTTGCCGGTCTGGATCTACTCTTCTTCCCGGATAGGATGAAGACTTTGGACCCTCTTCTGGACTTCTTCAGTGGATGTCTAGCCCCCGCTTGGGTTGGATGAAGATATCGGAGCCAGGACGGATCGGTGTGATACCCGGTGAGGTGAAGACAAGGTAGGATTATCTTCAGGGGCTTAGTGTTAGGTTTATTTAAGGGGGGTTTGGGTTAGATTAGGGGTATGTGGGGGGTGGGTTGTAATGTTGGGGGGGGGGTATTGTATGTTTTTTTTTACAGGCAAAAGAGCTAAACTTCTTGGGGCATGCCCCGCAAAGGGCCCTGTTCAGGGCTGGTAAGGTAAAAGAGCTTTGAACTTTAGTAATTTAGAATAGGGTAGGGCATTTTTTTATTTTGGGGGGCTTTGTTATTTTATTAGGGGGCTTAGAGTAGGTGTAATTAGTTTAAAATTGTTGTAATATTTTTCTTATGTTTGTAAATATTTTTTTATTTTTTGTAACTTAGTTCTTTTTTATTTTTTGTACTTTAGTTAGTTTATTTCATTGTAGTTATTTGTAGGTATTGTATTTAATTTATTTATTGATAGTGTAGTGTTAGGTTTAATTGTAGGTAATTGTAGGTATTTTATTTAATTAATTTATTGATAGTGTAGTGTTAGGTTTAATTGTAACTTAGGTTAGGATTTATTTTACAGGTAAATTTGTAATTATTTTAACTATTTTAGCTATTAAATAGTTCTTAACTATTTAATAGCTATTGTACCTGGTTAAAATAAATACAAAGTTACCTGTAAAATAAATATTAATCCTAAAATAGCTATAATATAATTATAATTTATGTTGTAGCTATATTAGGATTTATTTTACAGGTAAGTATTTAGCTTTAAATAGGAATAATTTATTTAATAAAAGTTAATTAATTTCGTTAGATTAAAATTATATTTAACTTAGGGGGGTGTTAGTGTTAGGGTTAGACTTAGCTTTAGGGGTTAATACATTTATTAGAATAGCGGCGAGATTCGGTCGGCAGATTAGAGGTTAATAATTGAAGTTAGGTGTCGGCGATGTTAGAGAGGGCAGGTTAGGGGTTAATAAATATAATATAGGGGTCGGCGGTGTTAGGGGCAGCAGATTAGGGGTACATAGCTATAATCTAGCTGGCGGCTCTTTGCGGTCGGCAGATTAGGGGTTAATTATTGTAGGTAGGTGGCGGCGACGTTGTGGGGGCAGGTTAGGGGCTAATAAATATAATATAGGGGTCGGCGATGTTAGGGCAGCAGATTAGGGGTACATAGGGATAATGTAGCTGGCGGCAGCGTGTGGACGGCAGATTAGGGGTTAATAAGTGTAGGTAGCTGGCGGCGACGTTGTGGGGGGCAGATTAGGGGTTAATAAATATAATATAGAGGTCGGCGGTGTTAGGGGCAGCAGATTAGGGGTACATAAGGATAACGTAGGTGGCGGTCGGCAGATTAGGGGTTAAAAAAAAATAATCGAGTTGCGGCGATGTGGGGGGACCTCGGTTTAGGGGTACATAGGTAGTTTATGGGTGTTAGTGTACTTTAGAGTACAGTAGTTAAGAGCTTTATGAACCGGCGTTAGCCCAGAAAGCTCTTAACTCCTGACTTTTTTCTGCGGCTGGAGTTTTGTCGTTAGAATTCTAACGCTCACTTCAGACACGACTCTAAATACCGGAGTTAGAAAAATCCCATTGAAAAGATAGGATACGCAATTTACGTAAGGGGATCTGCGGTATGGAAAAGTTGCGGCTGAAAAGTGAGTGTTAGACCCTTTTTTGAGTGACTCCGAATACCGGAGGTAGCCTAAAACCAGCGTTAGGAGCCTCTAACGCTGGTTTTCACGGCTACCGCCAAACTCCAAATCTAGGCCTTACTTAGTATATAACACAGAGAGAGAGCAACCAGAAATGTCATGTTGCACTTTCATATGCTGCAAGGCATCTGTGAACTCTACAGCAGAGAAAGCCCCAAAAATGTGTGTTTTTTATAGTGAATGCAATATCTTTTTAATTGTGGTTCTTATTGTGATAATTGCTCAATACATTTCTGCTAGGACTTCATGTAAAGCTGCCCTACTGCTATTTTTCTTTCATAAGGTGGTAAGAGTCCACAAGCTATTACTCCTGTGATTTAACTGCTGGTCATTATAAGGAGGCAAAGATTCCCACATTCCACAAGATGTTAATCCCTCTCACCAATCTGGTATCACATTCTTATTTTTGCCTCCACAGGAGAATGGTACAGAATTGAGGTGTTCCAGATTTTTTTGTTGAAAGAGGTTTTCAGACCGATTTGAGACCCATTTCCCCCTCAGAGAGCTGTTACTTGGGCTACTGAGTAGTGATAGAATTATACCCTATGGAAGTTAAGCTGTTAACTTTAGGACAATGCTCTACAAAAGGCCCTTTTAAGGGCCCTTGGTAGCTTATTATAGATTAGGTTTTTTTTTATTTAGGGGTGTTTTTTTTTTTTTTTAAACAGGGTATTAAAATAGGAATCATTTTTATTATTTTGGATCATAGTAATGGTAGATTTTTTATTTTTTGTAATTGTAGTTTTAATTTTTTAGTAATCTTAGATTTTTTTATTTTTAGTATTGTTAGGTTTTTTATGTTTAGTAATGTTAGGTTTAATTAGTTTAAGCTTAGGTTTTATTTTTATTTCACAGGTAAGTTTGTATTTATTTTAACTAGGTAGTTAGTAACTAGGTTTTATTTTTATTTCACAGTTAAGTTTCTATTAATTTTTAAATAGGTAGTTAGTTAATAATTGTAACTTTAATTTAGGTCTATTTTAATTATGTTAAAGTTAGGGGTGTTAGGTTTAGGGGTTAATAGTTTAATTTAGGTTGTTGCAATGTGGGGGCTGGTGGTTTAGGGGTTAATAGATTTAGTTAGTGTTGGCGATGTTTGGGAACGACGGTTTTGAGGTTAATAGGTTTAGTTACTGTTGGCGATATTTGGGAAAGGTGGTTTAGGGGTTAATAGGTTTATTTAGTGTCTCAGTTAGTGTTGACAATGTCGGGTAACTGCGGTTTAGGGGTTAATAGGTTTAGTTAGTGTTGGCGATGTTGAGGAACTGCGGTTTAGGGGTTAATAGGTTTAGTTAGTGTCAGCAAAGTCGGGGGAACTGCGGTTTAGATTAGAACAATGAAAAATTCGGAATATGAATAAAGAATGGATCTGAAAATTCAGAGACTGATTTATTCATTTTTGAAATTTTTTGGGATTTTAGTTATAATGCCGATTCGGAAATTTGGATTAATTTGAATCTCCAAATCGGCCACAATTCGTCCGAAAACTAAATGTGGTCTTTTCAGCATCTCCTGACTGCTGGCCGCTGGTGTTACTCAAGTGATTACTGATCCTCCTATTGGGTAACCAGAGTTTCAAAGTCGGAGCTGCTCTTGTTAGTTTTAGATCCGGATTCTTTGCCGTGATAATCCATATTCTGTCACATAGCAACAGAGGGTTATAATCTAAAGTGATGCAGGTTTTGAAGTTCATTAGAGTCTCTTCTACGCATTTCGGCTTGTTAGACAAGCTTTTATCAAGATGACTAAGTGATGGTATCTTGGCTCTATATATAGCCCTTTGATTGTTTGATAGCCTAAAACAGGTGTTGCTTGCAACAGGTTTTCCTCAAATACCTATCAGGTGTTGTTTGTTAGAGAAGATTGATTAATAGCAGGCAGGTTTTCTTGGTATTATACACATAATAACCCCCGTTGTGATGGAACTTAACTCTGTTTCTCCTGTTACAGAGCTCATTTATAGAGAGTTTCATTCATAAACAATACAATTGATACAATTTCATAGGACAATATCATATAACAATGTTTTTTTAAAAGGAAACGTATTCAGTGTTTTTACATCCAGAACACAATTTGTTAACACCTATACATTTATTTGTCTATCTGAGCAGCATAAAAATATGTGCTTTGTATATTTGTCTTATTACAAAAGTGTTTTCAAATTCTTGATTCGTCTCGAGGAGAGCTTCTAGAAACCCATTTTAATTCAGAAACCTTTCTTAAAGGGACACTGAACCCAACAGTTTTCTTTTTCGTGATTCAGATGGAGCATGCAATTTAAAGCAACTTTCTAATTTACTCCTATTATACATTTTTCTTCGTTCTCTTGCTATATTTATTTGAAAAAGAAGGCATCTAAGCTGTTTTTGGCTCAGAACTCTAGACAGCACAGTTTTTATTGGTGGATCAATTTATCCACCAATCAGCAAGAACAACCCAGGTTGTTCACCAAAAATGGGCCGGCATCTAAACTTATATTCTTGCATTTCAAATAAATATACCAAGAGAATGAAGAAAATTTGATGAGGAGTAAATTAGAAAGATGTTTAAAATCTCATGCTTTATCTGAATCACGAAAGAAAAATTTGTGTTCAGTATCCCTTTAAAGAAAACATTGTTATATGATATTGTCCTATGAAATTGTATCAATCGTATTGTTCATGAATGAAACTCTATATAAATGAGCTCTGTAACAGGAGAAACAGAGTTAAGTTCCATCACAACGGGGGTTATTATGTGTATAATACCAAGAAAACCTGCCTGCTATTAATCAATCTTCTCTAACAAACAACACCTAATAGGTATTTGAGGAAAACCTGTTGCAAGCAACACCTGTTTTAGGCTATCAAACAATCAAAGGGCTATATATAGTGCCAAGATACCATCACTTAGTCATCTTGATAAAAGCTTGTCTAACAAGCCGAAATGCGTAGAAGAGACTCTAATGAACTACAAAACCTGCATCACTTTAGATTATAACCCTCTGTTGCTATGTGACAGAAGGTTTACCACATCAGAATATGGATTATCACGGCAAAGAATCCGGATCTAAAACTAACAAGAGCAGCTCCGACTTTGAAACTCTGGTTACCCAATAGGAGGAGCAGTAATCACGTGAGTAACACCAGCGGCCAGCAGTCAGGAGATGCTGAAAAGACCACAAAGAGGAGGACGTCTGTTTACTCACTCCTGGAAGCCTAAGATCCTATCGGAGGTCCGGTAAGGTGTCTGTAACAATCAGACTATTGCCCTCTTTTTAAGGTATCGCTTACTTTTCAGGAAACACTATCACCATTAGGAATCTGGAATTTAAATATTGAATCATTCTATCCTTCTGATCGGGACATCCTAAAACATTTAATGTGAAAATGGCTTAATGTAGCTTAATGAGTAAAAAAGTGACCAAATATTAATCAATTGCTGCATAATTTTGCACAACCCAAGATTTCCACTATCCAAGCCTATCCTAGAAGTTTCATGGATTTTGGAATTCCACAAGGCAAATGAGTGACATTAAGCTTGTGTTTTGGGGAACTTAATGTGGCTTAACGTACAAAATTGAACTTAGATGTTAACCAATTTCCACCAAACTTACCACAATACATTAATCTATGGATTCAAACATATTCTGAAAATTTCAGAACATTTGATAAAACATACCAAAAGTTATTCACATTTAACTATTTTTTTACAATCCTAAAACATTTAATGTGAGCAGCTTAATGTAAAAAGAGCTTAATGTACCAAAATTCACCTAAACATCGATCAATTGCCTTGAAACTTGGCACAAACTCAGTTTGTCACTTTCCAAACCTATCCTAGAAGTTTCATGGTATTTGGTTTCCCCCAAGGCAAATGAGTGACATTAAGCTTGTTTTTTGGGGAGCTTAATGTGGCTTAACGTACAAAATTGAACTTAGATCTTAACCAATTTCCCCCAAACTTCTCACAATATATTAATCTATCTATTCAAACATATTCTGAAAATTTCAGGAAATTTGATAAAACATACAAAAAGTTATTCGCATTTAACAATTTTTTTAAAATCCTAAAACATTTACAGGCCCATTTATCAAGCTCCGTATGGAGCTTGAAGGGCCGTGTTTCTGGCGAGTCTTCAGACTCGCCAGAAACACAAGTTATGAAGCAGCGGTCTAAAGACCGCTGCTCCATAACCCTGTCTGCCTGCTCTGAGCAGGCGGACAGAAATCGCCGGAAATCAACCCGATCGAATACGATCGGGTTGATTGACACCCCCCTGCTGGTGGCCGATTGGCCGCGAGTCAGCAGGGGGCGGCGTTGCACCAGCAGCTCTTGTGAGCTGCTGGTGCAATGTTAAATGCGGAGAGCGTATTGCTCTCCGCATTTAGCGAGGTCTTGCGGACCTGATCCGCAGTGTCGGATCAGGTCCGCAAGCCCTTTGATAAATGGGCCCCAGTATGTGAGCAGCTTAATGTAAAAAGAGCTTAATGTTCCAAAATTCACCAAAACTTCAATCAATTGCCTTGAAACTTGGCACAAACTCAGTTTTTCACTTTCCAAACCTATCCTAGACGTTTCATGGATTTTGGTGTCCCACAATGCAAATGAGTGACATTATGCTTGTTTTTTGGGGAGCTTAATGTGGCTTAATGAGTAAAAAAGTGGCCAAATGTTAATCAATTGCTGCATAATTTTGCACAACCCAAGATTTTCACTATCCAAGCCTATCCTAGAAATTTCATGGATTTTGGAATTCCACAAGGGAAATGAGTGACATTAAGCTTGTTTTTTGGGAAGCTTTATGTGGCTTAACGTACAAAATTGAACTTAGATTTTAACCAATTTCCACCAAACTTACCACAATACATTAATCTATGGATTCAAACATATTCTGAAAATTTCAGGAAATTTGATAAAACATACCAAAAGTTATTCACATTTAACTATTTTTTTACAATCCTAAAACATTTAATGTGAGCAGCTTAATGTAAAAAGAGCTTAATGTACCAAAATTCACCTAAACATCGATCAATTGCCTTGAAACTTGGCACAAACTCAGTTTGTCACTTTCCAAACCTATCCTAGAAGTTTCATGGTATTTGGTTTCCCACAAGGCAAATGAGTGACATTAAGCTTGTTTTTTGGGGAGCTTAATGTGGCTTAACGTACAAAATTGAACATAGATCTTAACCAAGTTCCCCCAAACTTCTCACAATATATTAATCTATCTATTCAAAAATATTCTGAAAATTTCAGGAAATTTGATAAAACATACCAAAAGTTATTCGCATTTAACAATTTTTTTACAATCCTAAAACATTTAATGTGAGCAGCTTAATGTAAAAAGAGCTTAATGTACCAAAATTCACCAAAACTTCAATCAATTGCCTTGAAACTTGGCACAAACTCAGTGTTTCACTTTCCAAACCTATCCTAGAAGTTTCATGGATTTTGGTGTCCCACAAGGCAAATGAGTGACATTAAGCTTGCTTTTTGGGGAGCTTAATGTGGCTTAACGTACAAAATTTATCTTAGATCTTAACCAATTTCCCCCAAACGTCCCACAATACATTAATCTATCTATTCAAACATATTCTAAAATTTTCAGGACATTTGATAAAACATACCAAAAGTTATTTACATTTAACAGTTTTTTACAATCGTAAAACATATGGGGGCTTATTTATCAAAGCGTCAATCTCAGTGCGTTCGCAGGCGTCAATATGCTCGCCAGACATCGCTGCCGTGGAACCACATACAATGCTCTTATTTATAAAAAAACACATAAGAAACACGTGCGTCAAGTATGGTGCGATGAGCATCGGACTGTTGTTAACTAACAGTCATCGATGATGCAGTTATTCAGTTTTTTCCTGAGAGAAGCGCTCAACCTGAGAACGAACAATAGCATAATAGCTTGTTCTATGGCTATTTACCACCCAAGAAGCAGCCTCTTTTTGCCCAATATGTGCCTTTCACAGAGAAGAATTTTCCTGAAGCATATCAGTCTGATCCTGACTTCACAGTTCAGCCCAGCCCCAAAATACCAGGCAATCCCTCTCTGAACGAGAGATACAGAAAAACCACAGATGTACGTTTCGGCCTATTGTGGGCCTCATCAGTGAGGTGCAAACATATCCCTCTAGGCACACTGAGCATGTCTGGATTCCCGCATCGCACATAGGGAGACTTCCCTAAGTGTCATAATTTGCATATATATATGTGTGTGAGTGTGTGTGTTATGTCAGAAATCTTTTGCAAACATATTTAAATGTCCCTAAATTCCTTTTTTTGTTCTAAACAATGTTGTCTTTCATGTCTCTGTGTTTATTTATACCAATATATGTATATAGTGTAAATTTATTATTATTCTGAGCAGGAATAATTGTGAATATAACATGTCATCAGGGTATCATATGTATTTATTTACAATCAATGGATATTTTAAGAGCTGGGCCAGTTTTCTCTCTGTACCTGTGTAACCCCTCTGGATTGCAATCTAGTTTTAAGAACCACCCCTACGGTGTTATAAAATCGTCTGGCATATAAGATGACATTTCTTAATGAAAATGAAATTCAAGAGAAGGAAGAAATACACTAAAAATAGCATGACAGTAAAGAGGTGATTTTAATTTCTGCTGTATCTGAATCATGACAGTTTAATGTTAGGTGGGCTATCCCTTTGAGCTATCAGTTTAAGATTATATTGAATCAAACATCATTCAAATTTTAAAATCCTTGTCTAAAATATTACATTGTGTGTCCTAATGTCAGAATCAATGTTTATCTTTAATACTAATTACACATATACATACTTTCAAAGTATAATACACAATGTAACAGATAGGACTTGCAAGTTCTGATGGGTGATCAATGACACAAGTATATAGCAATTTTATTCGTTAGTGATACTATACAATGTATATTTAAATTTGATTAGCTGATGTCATAAATCATGTGATTATGCATATCCCTATCAAAAGTGGTGGGAAAAAATGTGTGGGTTGTCTAGGAGTATTGCGTCATATTTGGTGCAAAAAGTGTTGCATCAAATTTGGTGTGAAGTGGTGAGTGGGACTTGTATTACATGCCTTAAACATGGTGTATATAGATTTATCCAAAAAAACAAAAAAAATAAAAAAGGAGGTTAGCTATATTATGTTATGTATTTATTTAGTTTGTATCTCTATATCTACTAGTGCACCAAGTTTGGAGCAATAATATTGTCCTCTTGCTTTGTAATAATAGACAAAGATGTCACATAATCCATAAGTAGTAATGTATTTCATTTTTATCCCTATATCTACTAGTGAATCAAAATTGAAGCATTACTTTGCACCTAAATTTGGAGCAATAATATTGTTTGATTTAGAAAGAGTATAGAATTTTAATAAAGTTTATAATTTACTTTTATTATCTAATATGCTTTATTGTCTTACAGAAATCAAACATAACCTTCCTGTGTTTTCAGACTCCAATTGATTTCTATGGCATCCCCGGCCTCAAGGGTAGCAGTTTGAACGATCGGTATGCTGCGCTGGAATAGACGCAAGTGTACCTGTTAAATGTTTGGTAAATTGGAAAAAGGGTCATATAGAGTTGAATGTGTATTTGAAACATCTGGGATGACGCAAGCATCGATCTGCGTCAGATTGAGATCGCGGGAGGGTATATTATGTCACACATTTCAACATTTGACGATCTTGACACTTTGATAATTATGGTAGATTCCATTTGCATCAGATATGACGTGAGATTCTAGTGGATTCCATCGTATTATCAGTTGAAGCTTTGATAAATTGGACCCTAAATGTTTTAGGATTGTAAAAAAATGGTTTAATGTAAATAACTTTTGGTATGTTTTATCAAATGTCCTAAATTTTTCAGAATATATTTGAATAGATAGATTAATATATTGTGAGCAGTTTGGGGGAAATTGGTTAACATCTAAGTTCAATTTTGTACGTTAAGCCACATTAAGCTCCCCAAAAAACAAACTTAATATCACTTATTTGCCTTGTGGGAAACCAAATACCATGAAACTTCTTGGATAGGTTTTGAAAGTGAAAAACTGAGTTTGTTCCAAATTTCAAGGCAATTGATTGATGTTTAGGCAAATTTTGGTACATTAAGCTCTTTTTTTGCGTTGCCATTCACATGAAGGGGCCTATTTATTATGTGTCTGTCTGACATGACCCGATCAGCGGATCATGTCCGACAGACATCACTGAATGCGGAGAGCAATACGCTCTCCACATTCAGCATTGCACCAGCAGCTCTTATGTCATTGCACCAGCAGGTGGCTGTCAATCAACCTGATCGTATTCGATTGGGTTGAAATGCGGCGATGTCTGTCCGCTTCCAAAGAGCAGGCGGACAGGTTATGGAGCAGGGGTCTTTAGACCGCTGCTTCATAACTGGTGTTTCTGGCAAGCCTGAAGGCTCGACAGAAACATGGGCCCTCAAGCTCCATACGGAGCTTAATAAATAGTCCCCGAAATGTTTTAGGATTGTTAAAAACATATTTAAATGTGAATAACTTTTGTTATGTTTTATCAAATATCCTTACATTTTCAGAACATGTTTGAACAGATAGATTAATGTATTGTGGGAAGTTTGAGGGAAATTGGTTAACATCTAAGTTCAATTTTGTACATTAAGCCACATTAAGCTCCCCAAAAAACAAGCTTAATTTCACTCATTTGACTTGTGGGAAACCAAATACCATGAAACTTCTAGGATAGGTTTGGAAAATGACAAACTGAGTTTGTGCCAAGTTTCAAGGCAATTGATTGATTAAGCTCTTTTTACATTAAACTGCTCACATTAAATGTTTTAGGATTATAAAAAAAATTATTAAATGTGAATAACCTTTGGTATGTTTTATCAAATTTCCTGAAATTTTCAGAATATGTTTTAATAGATAGATTAATGTATTGTGGGAAGTTTGGGGTAAATTGGTTAAGATCTGAGTTCAATTTTGTACGTTAAGCCACACTAAGCTCCCCAAAAAACAAGCTTAATGTCACTCCTTTGCCTTGTGGGACACCAAATACCATGAAACTTCTAGGATAGGCTTGGATAGTGTAAATCTTGGGTTGTGCAAAATTATGTAGCAATTGATTAACATTTGGCCACTTTTTTACTCATTAAGCCACATTAAGCTCCCCAAAGAACAAGCTTAATGTCACTCATTTGCCTTGTGGGACACCAAAATCCATGAAACTTCTAGGATAGGTTTGGAAAGTGACAAACTGAGTTTGTGCCAAGTTTCAAGGCAATTGATTGAAGTTTTGGTGAATTTTGGTACATTAAGCTCTTTTTTACATTAAGCTGCTCACATTAAATGTTTTAGGATTGTAAAAAAATTGTTAATTTCGAATAACTTTTGGTATGCTTTATCAAATTTCCTGAAAATTTCAGAATATGTTTGAATAGATAGATTAATATATTGTGAGAAGTTTGGGGGAAATTGGTTAAGATCTAAGTTCAATTTTGTACGTTAAGCCACATTAAGATCAGTGACGTGCAGTGAAGTCAGAGGCTGGGGAGGCAATGGGTATGATACACCCAAGAAATACATATATGAACCCGACAGAGGCAGCTTAAATTTACGATAAAATTAGCAGGTTGAAGGTCCAATTTATTGCCATTAATAAATTTGCTTTATTCTCTTGTTATGCTTTGTTGAAGAATATGCAGCAATGCACAACTGGGTGCTAAATGAACATATTAATTGAGCCAGTGACAAGAAGCATATATGGGCAACCACCAATCACCAGCTGCTCCCAGTAGTGCATTGCTGCTCCTTAGCCTACTTAGGTATGCTTTTCAAAGGATACTAAAAGAAAAAAGCAAATGAGATAACAGAAATAAATATAATATTGTATGTTCTTAGACATGAAAGAAAAGATGAACACTCTCAAACAGATGTACACACAATACCTGTATGTCAGCTGCATGCCCAAACATCAAACCAGATGCAAGTGTCTAGCAATCTCTGTATACCAGCTGCATGCTCTAACATCAGTCCACATGAATGTCTAGCAATCTCTGTATACCAGCTGCATGCTCGAACATCAGTCCACATGAATGTCTAGCAATCTCTGTATACCAGCTGCATGCTCTAACATCAGTCCACATGAATGTCTAGCAATCTCTGTATACCAGCTGCATGCTCTAACATCAGTCCACATGAATGTCTAGCAATCTCTGTATACCAGCTGCATGCTCTAACATCAGTCCACATGAATGTCTAGCAATCTCTGTATACCAGCTGCATGCTCTAACATCAGTCCACATGAATGTCTAGCAATCTCTGTATACCAGCTGCATGCTCTAAAATCAGTCCACATGAATGTCTAGCAATCTCTGTATACCAGCTGCATGCTCTAAAATCAGTCCACATGAATGTCTAGCAATCTCTGTATACCAGCTGCATGCTCTAAAATCAGTCCACATGAATGTCTCTAGCAATCTCTGTATACCAGCTGCATGCTCTAACATCAGTCCACATGAATGTCTAGCAATCTCTGTATACCAACTGCATGCCCAAACATCAGACCACATACACATGTCTAGTAATCCCTGTATACCAGCTGCATGACTAAACATCAGAACAGATAAATATCTCAAACAATCCCTGTATGTCAGCTGCATGTCTAAGCTTCAAACCAGATGAATATCTCTAATAATCCCTGTATGCCAGATGCATGTCTAAACTTCAAGCCAAATAAATACAGTCTGTAATTCCTGTATACAAGCTGTGTGATAAAATGTCAGAGGTCAGATTAGATGGAGGTACCACTCTTCTTGTTAGCTGTATGCTTAGCTATTAGAGCTCAGAGCAGATGTATGTCTCTAGGAAGAATTTGTCAGCAGTATGCACAAATATTACCTCCCAGACCATAAACTCATCCTCTAACCTTCCAATGTTGTAAATTTTTTACCCATGACTGAGTGTAAAGGGTGAGGACTGGGAGCAGTATTTTAATGGTTCATGGCAGCAGCTGGGTGCTTAAGAGCAGTGGTTGGGTGATCTGATTCTGGCATTTCTGGTTAGGGTTTAGCTTTTATGCACAGGGTTTGGGTAGGCCTAGGTATCTTCAATAAAACCAGAAAAATTATATAAGTAAATTAGCCACCATTGGATATCAAAGGTTCATGCTGTGATGGCATGGATTATGTGAGATATTCTTCTAACATCACAGCATGAACCTTGATATCCATAGTGTGTCTGAGCCTGAGCCTGATAAGGGATAAATAATTATATACATTTTATCTTCTTAATCATGCGAACACAGCTATGAGTGCTTAAAAAGGCAATAAGGCAATGGGCATACTAATAATTTGCTCAAAATAAAATAAATTGCTGGTAACAGGCACAGCTATTATTTGAGACCATACTTTAATGCTAGAATATCTCACATCACAGCATGAACCTTTGATATCCAAATGGTGGCTGAGCCTGATGTCTATAATTTTATTAAGCAATCTGCATTCTGCTAATGCTAACAGCTATTATCAGAGACCATAATTTAAATATTAGAATATCTCACATGATGTGAGATATTCTAACATTTAAATTATGGTCTCTATCTCTAATAATAGCTGTTAGAATTACCAGATTTCTTAATAAAATTATAGAAATCAGGCTCAGCCACCATGCTGCTGTGAGTGTGATGTGAGATATTTTAACAATTAATTATGGTCTCTAACTCTATAATAATAGCTGTTGAATTAGCAGATAGATTGCTTAATACAATTATATAAATAAATCAGCCACCAATGGATATCAAAGGTTCATGCTGTGATGGCATGGATTATGTGAGATATTCTAACATCTCAGCATGAACTTTGATATCCATAGTGGATGAGCCTGATAAGGGATAAATAATTATATATAATTGTTATAATTCTTCTTAATCAATCTGCTGCTAATGTGCTAACACAGCTATGAGGGCTTCTGTTTAAAAAGGCATTGAGGCAATAAGGCAATGGGCATAGTCAATGCCATACTAATACTTTGCAATGTTGATTACTCAAGACAAAATTAAATACATTGGTACCGTAATGGGATAAATGGGCACCCGGCACTGGGCAGTGGACACAACAGCTGAGCTCCGGAGTCACTCCGCTCTGCACCGCAAGTCTGGTTCAACTCCGTAACTGGCCCACCCTCTCGCTCTCAGTCACTCTGTTAATAGTGTCAGTCTGCTAAAAATGGTGATGGCTGACCCGTGACTGAAAGTCTGAGAACTAAGTGACTCTCACGAGTGACAGACGATGACACAGTCAGTGACAGCAGCACACACAGTCACAGACATGTGTAACCGAGGACTCACCTGCACTTTGCCAAATGCAATACGGGCAGTAGCAGCTCCCTCCTGGCTCCCAGATAACAAGTAGTCTTCTACGCTCCGGTAACGGTTGCTGAGTGCTGACTCTAGTCTGCGTTGAGCTGCTCTGACACGTGACCGCACGCGGAATGATCTCTTTCATTCCCGCCCGGCACTCAGAGACAGCCAGCCCCAGTCAGATTCAGACGAGTTCTGAATTCTGAATCTGATTGGCTGAGACTAGTGAGACTGAGAGGCGGACAGGACGGAGGCTAGCCTCCTGTGGAAGCGTATGGGGCGCATTGGAGAGCACTGCATTAGCACCTTTTCTCCTCTGGTGGCAGTCTCTCAGCGTCCCATACACTTCCACAGTAGTCAATACATTCATATTGCGCAATGCAAGGACAGCCGGCTGTCCTTGTCTTGCGCAATATGAATGTATTGATGTAATAAGTATATTACGGTTTATTTATATAATAATTACTAAAATTTACAGTGTTGACACAAACAGAATCCTGATTTTGGTGGAGGGGTGGGGGGGTAGGCGGGGTCACCTTATTTTATAAAAAAAAAAATATGAAAAAAAAAAAATCTAATTTTTTTATTTTTTTATTTTAAATAAAGGCTGTTATTACATAGATTGGCCAGGGTAGGCACTGCCTCACCTGCCTCCTGTGACTGCACGTCACTGCTTTACCTATATATTGGCATTTGAAATAGCTGATTTGTGGTATCCCTACATACACTGAAAGTTTCTATACTTATGGATATGTTTACACATCTTTTCTATAGCCTATCCTTAAGAAGATATTACACTCCCACTGGGAGGTAAAATAATAAGTAAAATGTTAATTTTCAGTTGTTTAGTTGTTGGGCTTTGGTATGCAAACAGAGATAATATGAAGCAAGTGTGTGTGCAGAAAATGATACTTAAAAAGATCTAATTTCCCTGCAAACTCAACCCATTTTAATGGGTTGTGGTTTCAAAGAGCAAAAACAGCTATTTCATATTTTTATTTTATTTTTAAAAAAGCATAAAAAAGCAGTTTCTTATACATTTTATACTCTGCCGCTGGTATAACAAGTCATTAAAAACCCATTAAGGGGAAAAAATATGGTACACTGTCTCTTTATGCACACCAGCCAGGCACTCCAATCCTACCTTTGCCAATCAGGCGCTCCTACAAACACTCAAGTGCTTCTTCCATATGTACAAAGATTGGCAAGCAGTAGAACATGGTAGATCCTGTAGATACGTCAAACACATCATTCCAAAAGATATTAAACAACTAGTCAGCAAGAATCAGGCAAGACGGCCATGGGTCAGGTTTAAATTGTAGTCCAGAAATCATTCCAAGGTCACAATAGAAGTGGGTGGAAGGGTTAGAGATCAAGAACGCCAGAAAAGAATAATAGTATAATAATAATAATGAATCATATGCATATTTAAAAAGTATTTTATAGCTTTATGCACTTTTTTCTCTAGCTATCGGCTAGATTACGAGTTTTGCGTTATGAGTGAAAAAGCAGCGTTATGGGTTATAACGCTGCTTTTTCACTACCGCTGCTATTATGAGTCTTGTCCAAAAAGCTGTACCGCACACTGTTTTGGCCGTAACGCAAATTAACTTACGAAATTTGCGTAAAGTCTTTATTCAATGGGACTTCTTTAGCGCCGATATTACAAGCTTTATCTGGGAGGCCAAAAAGTGAGTGGTACAGCCTATTCCGCAAGATTCGTAACACAATCTAAAGTCAGTAGTTATGAGTTTTACGCTACAAAGCTGTAACATAAAACTCATAACTAAAGTGCTAAAAAGTACACTAACACCCATAAACTACCTATTAACCCCTAAACCACCGCCCTCCCACATCGCAAACACTAAAATAAATGAATTAACCCCTAATCTGCCTCTCCCGACATCGCCGCCACTATAATAAACATATTAACCCCTAAACCGCTGCACTCCCGCATCACAGACACTAGTTAAATATTATTAACCCCCTAATCTGCCGCCCCTAACATCGCTGCCACCTACCTACATTTATTAACCTCTAATCTGCCGCCCCCAACGCCGCCGCCACTATACTAAATTTATTAACCCCTAAACCTAAGTCTAACCCTAACCCTAACCCCCCTAACTTAAATATAATTAAAATAAATCTAAATCAAACCTACTATCATTACCTAAATAATTCCTATTTAAAACTTAATACTTACCTATAAAATAAACCCTAAGCTTGCAACAATATAACCAATAGTTACATTGTAGCTAGCTTAGGGTTTATTTTTATTTTACAGGCAAGTTTGTATTTATTTTAACTAGGTAGAATAGTTACTAAATAGTTATTAAGAGGCATATTTAAGAAATGTCTTGCGGACCTGATTCAACAGTGCGGATCAGGTCTGCAAGACATCGCTGAATGCGGAGAGCAATAAGCTCTCCACATTTAACATTGCACCAGCAGCTCACAAGAGCTGCTGGTGCAACGCCGCCCCCTGCAGACTCGCGGCTAATCGGCCGCCAGCAGGGGGTGTCAATCAACCCAATCATACTCAATCGGGTTGAATTGTTGCGATTCCTGTCCGCTGCTTCATAACTGCTGTTTCTGGCAAGTCTGAAGACTCGCCAGAAACACGGGCCGTCAAGCTCCTTTCGGAGCTTGATAGATAGGCCCCTAACTATTTACTAACTACCTAGCTAAAATAAATACAAATTAAGCACATGTGGTGGGATTGTGGGGTTGTGTAAGAGGTGTGGAGGAGGCTATCTGCATTTATAGGTCAGCTGATAGATGAGGAGTTTACTCTCAACATACAGCAGGCATTACTACATGAACCCATAGAAAGTTACCATAGGCACCTAAATACTTTCATTAGAATTCTGTGTACAGTTACCAGAATCTGTATTGCGAGATACTGGAAGATAGGAGCTCCAACATGGATGGAGATATATAATAAAATACAATTCACATACACCATGTATGAAGAAGCAGCAGGAATTCTAAATAATAGGGAAACATTACAAAAGGTATGGTTCTACTGAATAGGTAGGCAGGACCAAACACCTACAG
This sequence comes from Bombina bombina, assembly GCF_027579735.1. Classification (NCBI taxonomy): domain Eukaryota; kingdom Metazoa; phylum Chordata; class Amphibia; order Anura; family Bombinatoridae; genus Bombina; species Bombina bombina. The sequence goes on along the minus strand of NC_069499.1, from coordinate 979,158,795 downwards.
TCCAAATTTAACATGAGCCGATGTGGGGTTGATGGGGTGCGCTGTAAGAAGAAGCGTCTCTACTTTTCAGGTATTGTACTATTTACAAAACGAGACACTGCTCTGTATGAGAAGGGGGGAGCTGTTGGTTTATTTATCGTTATTATTCTGAAGTTTCACTTTTTTCTGTTAGATCAGATTATTACTCATCTCCCAATTATGTTTTTTTTTTTTTTTTATGTTTTTTTTTATGTACAAGGTTTGTTAAGATTAATTGGTAACTATACTAAGAGGTGTTGGTTCCATTCTGAAAACACTGGATTTACAAGTAGGTATGCACGCAGGAGTACTGATTTTTGATATGACTCGAATACCTGTATCTCAGAAAGGATGAGTATGTAATGATAAAAGTACCTTTTTCTTTTCTTTTTATGTATTTTGCAAAAATTCTTTCAATAAAAATTATTTTAAAATAAAATAAATACAAATTTACCTGTAAAATAAAACCTAACCTGTCTTACACTAACACTTAACCTTACACTACAATTAAATAAATTAGGTAAATTAAATACAATGATCTAAATTTCAAAATAAAAACAAACACTAAATTACACAAAATAAAAAAAGAAATTATCAGATATTTAAACTAATTACACCTAATCTAATAGCCCTATCAAAATAAAAAAGCCACCCCCAAAAAAAAAAAAAAACCCTAGCCTAAACTAAACTACCAATTGCCCTTAAAAGGGCCTTTTGCGGGCCATTGCCCCAAAGAAATCGTCTATTTTACCTGTAAAAAAACAAACAAACAACCACCCAACAGTAAAACCCACCACCCACACAACCAACCCCCCAAATAAAATCCTAACTAAAAAAAATCTAAGCTTTGCCCTGAAAAGGGCATTTGGATGGGCATTGCCCTTAAAAGGGCATTTAGTTTTTTTTTAACTGCCCAAACCCTAACCTAAAAAAAAAACCAACCCAATAAACCCTTAAAAAAACCTAACACTAACCCCCAAAGATCCACTTACAGTTTTGAAGACAGGACATCCATCCTCAACAAAGCCGGGAGAAGTCTTCATCCAAGCGACAACAAGTCCTCAACAAAGCCGGAAGAAGTCTTCATCCAAGCCGGCAGAAGTGGTCCTCCAGACGGGCAGAAGTCTTTATTCAGACTGCATCTTATATCTTCATCCTTCCGACGCTGATCTGGTCCATCTTCAAGACATCTGGCACGCAGCATCCTCTTCTTTCCACGGCTAATGACAAATGAAAGTTCCTTTAAATTCTATCAGCCAATCGGAATTCAAGGGACGCCATCTTGGATGATGTCATTTAAAGGAACCTTTAGCCGTGGAAAGAAGAGGATGCTCCCCGACGGATATCTTGAAGATGGACCAGCTCCATGTCGGAAGGATGAAGATAGAAGATGCCGTCTGGATGAAGACTTCTGCCTGTCTGGAGGAGCACTTCTGCCGGCTTGGATGAAGACTTCTCCCAGCTTCGTTGAGGACTTCTTGCTGCTTGGATGAAGACTTCTCCCGGCTTTGTTGAGGATGGATGTCCGGTCTTCAAAACTGTAAGTGGATCTTTGGGGGTTAGTGTTAGGTTTTTTAATGGTTTATTGGGTGGGTTTAATTTTTAGTCTAGGGGTTTGGGCACTTGAAAAAGAGCTAAATGCCCTTTTAAGAGCAATGCCGATCCAAATGCTCTTTTCAATGGGGAGCTTAGGTTTTTTTAATTAGGATTTTATTTGGGGGGTTGGTTGTGTGGGTGGTGGGTTTTACTGTTTGGGGGTTGTTTGTATTTTTTTTTTACAGGTAAAAGAACTGATTTCTTTGGGGCAATGCACTGCAAAATGCCCTTTTAAGGGCTATAGGTAGTTTAGTTTAGGCTAGGGTTTTTTTTTTATTTTGGGGGGGCTTTTTTATTTTGATAGGGCTATTGGATTAGGTGTAATTAGTTTAAATATCTGATCATTTCTTTTTTTATTTTGTGTAATTTAGTGTTTGTTTTTGTAATTTAGGTAATTATATTTAATTTAGGTAAGTTATGTAATTGTAGTTTAAGGTTAGGTGGTACTGTAAGACAGGTTAGGTTTTATTTTACAGGTAGATTTGTATTTATTTGAGCTAGGTAGTTAGTAAATAGTTAATAACTATTTATTAACTATTCTACCTAGTTAAAATAAATACAAACTTGCCTGTAAAATAAAAATAAACCCAAAGCTAGCTACAATGTAACTATTAGTTATATTGTAGCTAGCTTAGGGTTTATTTTATAGGTAAGTATTTAGATTTAAATAGGAATAATTTAGGTAATGATAGTAGGCTTGATTTAGATTAATTTTAATTATATTAAAGTTAGGGGGTGTTAGGGTTAGACTTAGGTTTAGGGGTTAATACATTTAGTATAGTGGCAGCGACGTTGGGGGCAGCAGATTAGGGGTTAATAAATGTAGGTAGGTGGCGTCAATGTTAGGGACGGCAGATTAGGGGTTAATAATACTTAACTAGTGTTTACGAGGTGGAATATCGGCGGTTTAGGGGTTAATATGTTTATTATAATGGTGGCGATGTCCGGAGCAGCAGATTAGGGGTTAATAAGTATAATGTAGGTGTCCGCGATGTCAGGGTGGCAGATTAGGGGTTAATAAGTGTAAGATTAGGGGTGTTTAGACTCAGGGTTCATGTTAGGGTGTTAGGTGCAAATTTTGTTTGCCCATAGGTATCAATCGGGCTGCGTTGCAGGTGTTTGACTTTTTCTCAGCCGGCTCTCCCCATTGATGTCTATAGGGAAATCGTGCACGAGCACGTAAAACCAGTTCACCGCAGCTTTCAACAGCGCTGGTACTGGAGTGCGGTATGGAGCTCAATTTTGCTCTACACTCACTTCTTGCCTGCTTACACCGATTTTTGGAAAACCTGTAATCCCATTGTTGTAGGGAAGTGAGCGGTCACAATAATGTGCAAGTTAGCACCGCACCCCTCATAACGCAAAACTCGTAATCTGGCCGTATGTCATTACCACAAACTATAAATAGCGCTATTTACAGGATTGGTACGTCTAGCACTCCTGCAGCTAGAAACAGCATCATCTTCAGAGCACATCAAATCCTGAGGAGCACTACAACTTATTCTATGGGGCATATTTTTTTTAAAGCGTCAACTGAAAATACGCTGGAATTCCGTATAGTATTTGTTGCGAGATTGATCAGCCATAGTTATCAAAGCGTCAAGATCGGCAAATGTTGAAATTTGTGACGTAATATACGATCCAGCGATCTCAATCCGACGCAGATTGTTGCGAGTTGAAACAGTGGTATTCGAGCAGAATTATGTTAATTCACCCTCCTAATCACACTATTTGAACCTCTCTAAGCTATAAAAAATTCTACATTTACACTTGCGTCTTTTCCGACTCAGCGTACCTAGTTTTCAATCCGCCACCCTTGAGGTCGCGGATGCCATAGAACTCAATGGGAGTCTGAAAACGCAGAAAGCTTATATTCAATGCTGCAAGAGAATTAAGTATATTACATAATAAAAGTAAATTAGAAACTTGATTACATTTGTATACCCTTTCTAAATCAAACAATATTATTGCTCCAGATTTGGTGTAGTAGTAAATATAGGGATAAAAATGAAAAATACATTACTATTTATGGATTATGTTACAACTTTGTCTCTCATTGCAAAGCAAGGGGACAATATTATTTTTACACAATTGGTGCAAAGTTCTGCCCCAAACTTGTTGCACTAATAGATATAGAGATAATAATGAAATAAATACACAACATAATATAGCTAACTTCCTTATTATTTTTTGGAAAAATCTATGTGCAGCATGTTTAAGCCAAGTAATACAACATAGTTGATGTTTTGATAAATAGGCCCTTATGACAGCGTCCCTGCTAAAACCAGAACAAGCATCTTCAGATTTTTAGTGCACATCAGAGCCCTGACAGCAAAACAATCAACAAATCTATCTATAAAATATACAAATAAAATAAACAGCTGATCACTAGTGCTGACATATTAAGCCAATTCCTGGGATAATATTTCTATTATTAAGGATTTAACTTTTGGGTAATATACACATTTATCAGATTTTATTAGATATATGGGATAATTTACCGTAATAAATAAAGGATGGTATTGTTTTAACTGTATTATAAAATATAAAAAAAAAAATCAAAGCTACATGGTATTATTATTTGCTCACTATTTTATTTTTACCTAATAACACCTGCAGAAAATTTTATAGAGAATCTAGAGCACTCAACTCATACCTAACCAAGGCAGCTCACAGAAAGGCATTGTTTCTGAAAAAATTATATTTCCAAGGGGGTAACAGGGCAGGCGCCTTACTCGCAAGAGCGTTGCGCAAAAAAACAGCCAAAAACCACATTTTCAGTATAAAAGATAGCTCAGGAAATAACAAACATAATAGTCAAGAGATAGCTGAATTATTTAGAGACTTCTATGACAAAATCTATAATTTGGCAAGATCCATACCTTCCCCCAGTGAAGCAGAGATTGAAAGTTATCTGAGATCTTTAGACCTCCCACAATTAAGTGAACAGCAAAGAGCAGTGTTAAAGGAGCCGATAACCATACAAGAAATACTTAAAGCAATAAAATCGCTACCTGTAGGTAAAAGCCCAGGCCCAGATGGGCTCTCGAATAAATATTATAAAACTTTCAGTATAATTCTGGCACCTCACCTACTCTCCTTATTCCAAGCTATTGATGGAAGAGAGCAGTTCCCCACCTTAACCAAAGAAGCGCATATTGCATTGATCCCGAAATTAGAAAACCTATCAGATACCCCATCCAAATTCAGACAGATATCGCTGCTAAATACAGATTTAAAAATGTATGCGAAAATCCTGGCAGCTAGAATTAGCCCCCTCCTTCCAATGTTGGTACATACAGACCAGGTTGGTTTTGTCCCTGGCAGGGAGGCCAGGGACAACACCATAAGAGCCCTGCAGCTGATGGAATACGCTAAGAGACAGGGAATCGGCTCCATCTTACTAACGTCAGATGCAGAAAAGGCGTTTGACCGCCTTAACTGGTCTTTTCTGTTTGCCACTCTGAAAAAATTTGGTTTTGGAGAACTAGCCATAAAGAGAATTCAGTCAATGTATGTCAAACCGACAGAAAAAATAAAGTTGAATGGCGTACTGTCAGACGCCTTTCAGATAGGAAATGGGACAAGACAGGGTTGTCCCCTGTCCACCTTACTATTTGTGCTAGGCATTGAGACGCTAGCAGCGCGCATAAGACAGAACAAGCTAATAAAGGGAATACCTCTAGGACAAAATAATTACAAAGTCTCGCTGTACACGGACGACGTGTTGCTGTCTCTTACTTCCCCGGCCACATCCTTAACTGCTGTGACAGAGGAGTTCAGAGAGTTTGGTAGATTATCATATTTCTCAATCAACCATCAAAAGTCTGAAATACTAAACGTGAACCTGCCAAAAACTGAGCTAGAGTCATTAATGATAAACTGTCCTTACCAACTGCAGTCTAAAGCCATCAAATACTTAGGAATCAAATTAACACCCAAGCACAAGCTATTATTCAACCTTAACTTTGTGTCGCTATATAACACCACACAGACAGACCTAAAGGTCTGGAGGTCGAAGCCCTTCTCTTGGTGGGGAAGGATACAAACTCTGAAAATGACGACCCTTCCTAGAATATTATATATTATGCAGGCACTCCCAGTACATCTCCCATCTAGCTTTATTAAAAACCTACAGGTCTTGCTAAACAAATATGTGTGGGGCTCAGTAAAACCTTGGGTTGACCGGAACACACTCTATAGGACTCTTGCAGGTGGGGGGGTGGGGCTTCCCTGCATAGAAACTTATTATAGATCTATAGGTATCCAAAGGATACTAGATTGGCATAGGAACGCTACCACAAAAGCCTGGATAACAATTGATTCACACATACTGAAAACCCCGCAAGTGGGGGCTTTGTGTTGGATCCCCAAATCGCACAGACCAGAAGCTGCTAGCTCCTTTAAATTCTATATCTCAGTGTTTACGATTTGGGAAGAGATTTTAAGGGTATGCTCATATATTTCCACATTGAGGTCCCCCCTAACTCCGGTGTCCCCGAATGCAGAGTTTATGGGCGGTATGGAATATGGGCTGATAAAAAGAATTCCTGAAGAGATTGGCTATACTGTACCCATCCACCTGGTCCTGAACGGACAGAGGGTGAAAAGTAGACAATAGTTAGGGGACACACTAAATGGGGCTTTTACAAACTGGCTGAAGTATAAACAGCTGTAACACTTATTTGAGACGTCCAAACACAAACCTGACTGGACACGACCTTTGACCCATTTCAAGAATGTATATAGCTCACAGGGCCCTCTTAGACATACATTATCACTGGCAAAATCCATGCTGCTGGCAGACGATAGGGTCACACGACCGTCATACACCAACAAATGGCAGCTAGACTTAAACATTGAACTAGATGACAAAGAGTGGAGCAGAATTTATGCCCTAGTTAAGAGGTCCTCATCCTCGATAAAAATGTTAGAACTCAATTACAAGTTATTATCCAGGTGGTACCTGACACCATCACGCCTTAAAAGTATATACCCACACTCATACGACCTGTGCTGGAGAGGTTGTAAACAGAAAGGCTCCATGTCCCACATGTGGTGGAATTACCCCATAATTAAACCACTTTGGCAGGAAATAGAACTCTTCTTGCAACACCTAGTAGGAGTCACATTTACACTAACCCCTGAGATAGCTTTACTGAATGCACTCCCCAATAATATGTGCCAAATCAGACAAAGAGTAATACAGTTCTCCTTAAACTCAGCTAGGTCTTTAATAGCCAGTAGATGGAAAACCCCGGTACCACCTACGGTGCAGGATTGGCTGAAACATGTGGAAGACGCCCTACAACTAGAGGAATATGGTTATTTTAAAACCCAGAGAAAATAGATATTTTTAGATATTAAACTATACTGGGATTTGACAAAATTGGGCTATACACGAGCATGGCTGGCTCGGCCCCCGCCGCTCCCTGATTGAGACACTAGGCTAGAGGGGACACGGCATATGAGTATATGGAAATGTGTGTAGGTGAAAGGTAGAATAGCATGGAACTATAAAACTGAATGCTTAAACTGACTAAATTGGAAAGTGATGTATTTCTGGAAAGATGCCTTATCATGTTAAGCTGATACAAATTGTGTTGTAACGTTGTATGTTAAATTTGCAATGTAATGTGATTTCATTGACACCCCTGTATACATATGGTGAAACTTCAATAAAACTCTTTAAATATAAAAAAATAAAAAATTATCCAATGAAATGGAAGAATCCTGTGCATATGACCTTAATAATATATTAGCTACTGCTGTGTAAGCAGAGGAAAACAGGTGATTAATCTCCTCTGAGGCTCACTATCCGTTAACCTCCTGTTATCTTTAATCTATTGGGGTTTATTATATAGTTCATATATATTAATTAATAAAGATGTTTGCCATGAAACTATCACTCTACCCCCATACAAGAACTAGGGAAAAGAAAAGGGTTTATCTAGCACTCTTTCTCAAATTATATAAATAAAACTTAACCTTTATTAAGTCTAAGTAAAAATAGCAAGTATCCCTGATAATCTAAAGAACAACCACTACTTTATCATCTGTGGAAATATCCCCCTGTTTCCTGGCCAATAAACTGCAGAAGTCGGCTTCAGGTGCCAGGGATATTCCACTCTGTACAAAAATAATATTAACAAACGCGTTTCGGCCTATAACCTGGCCTTTATCAATGCTGAATTATTTTACAAAAATGACAAGCCAAGTACCTGGGTGAGCCGTTTTAAAAAAGTCTGGAATAACAAACCAATCCAGACGCATCATTTCATATTGCCACACCCCTTTGGACCGTTCCGGATTCCTGATTGCACAGGTTGTGGGTGTATGCCGTAGGTGATTCCTGATAGGTTCATATTATCACTTAGAAACCTTGTAGCTATATACCCATTGTTTACTTGCGGTCATATATTATACTGCTCCTTGCAATCCCTAACTTTACCATCTGTCATATAAGGGTGTGTGTATGATAGGTTATTTTCCCATGGGTCTTATACGAGAGGAATTTGTTTACATAACACACTGTGATTATATAACTTACAGCGTGTACATTAAGTTAAGCGTATATGAATAATGGTGGTAATGGTATAACCTCAGTGATTGTATTTACACCCCATAGTTACCACCTTATTACTAACAAATGCTAATTCTTATTAGTAATATTGTACCCATGCAGGGTTAGTAATTTGCTGGAGATATGAGTAATCATAATTTCTTAGTTTTTAGGAGCATCATATATAAAAAAATAAACATGTATACTCTAAACTTGAACCATACGTGATAAGGGGTTAAATATATCGCTTTGTTGCTTAATCCCTTTCTAATAAATTCTATTATTAACCCTTGTCAACCTCTCATTAAAACAAGTGCTATATCAGAATTTCATATACCACTTGTCATTATAGGAACACCCAATAATTGTTGGATTCATTCATGCCTTTTTGCATGACACAATCCAACCTGAAAATCCACTTAGTTTCTTATTGAAGAAGCTGATTTTCACAATCTCCTCCCCTGGGGCGCGATCCAATATAGATCGTAGTTTGCGGCGCAACCGAGGGAACCCCTGCCACCCGTAGTTTCAGCTCGCAACTTGAGCTATCACATATACGGCGCCGTCAGATGCTAAAGTGCCGTATGTTGGATAAACCAGCGATGTCCAGAAATCTGCGTAAGTACACATTTCTGGAGTCGCCAGTGACTTACGGCACTTTAGAAACTGCCGGCGCCTACAAAACCTGACTAAGTTATAAAATCTCCCGTACTGTCTAACATGCCTCCCAAACATAGCCCGACACGTATACCCCTCTATCCGCTATCCCCCCTAACTCTCCTAATAATAAAAAATGTATTAACCCCTAAACCGCCACTCCCGGACCCCGCCGCACCTAATAAAGTTATTAACCCCTAAACCGCGACTCCCGGACCCCACCGCCACCTACATTAACTACCCCTAATGTGAGCCCCTTACACCGCCGCCACCTACATTACCTACCCCCTAATGTGAGCTCCTACCCCGCCGCCATCTATATTAACTACCCCTAATGTGAGCCCCTACCCCGTCGCCACCTACATTAACTACCCCCTAATGTGAGCCCCTTACACTGCCGCCACCTACATTAACTACCCCCTAATGTGAGCCACTTACACTGCCGCCATCTACATTAACTACCAAAAATCTGTAGAAAAACACAAAGCGCAAACAGACTCAAGTGTGGATTGATAAAATAAACACACCACACTATTAGATTGCACTTACAATGTGAAATGTTTAATTGGGCGTTTGTTATAAAACATCAAAGATCCGGATGAATCGTCCATAGACAGTTGCAATGAATATTAGTCCTTAAAACAAACTGTGAAAGTCCCTCGGGATTGTCGTCACAGAGCATACACTTTACCTCTTGAGAAAGACCGCACGCTGGCGGTTGAAACGTGTTGAGGCTTACTTTGTACTCCCTGAGGACCCGTAGTGCTCCAGAGACGTCATCGGCATCTGAACTCTAACACGGCCATTGCAATTAGAGCCGCGGGTACGGAAGTCAGCAAGGGATTGAACTGTTTTGCTCTGTGACGACAATCCCGAGGGACTTGCACAGTCTGTTTTAAGGACTAATATTCATTGCAACTGTCTATGGACGATTCATCCGGATCTTTGATGTTTTATAACAAACCTCCAATTAAACATTTCACATTGTAAGTGCAATCTAATAGGGTGGTGTGTTTGTTTTATCAATCCACACTTGAGTCTGTTTGCGCTTTGTGTTTTTCTACAGATTTTTGGGATTCTATTGTACACCGCGAGGCACGCAGGACACCACCGGTAAAGTGGCAGCAGCAGGTCTCGTATATAATTATATTTATTTGGTTTATTGTGTTTTTTACTATATAGTTTTCTCTTTTGGGAAATATTTTGTTAATTTCATAAAACTTGCAGTGTTTTTCTGTTTCATTTGCACGTTTGGTATTATATACCTATTTTTAGAGTGTTCTCATTATAAATTTATAATTTTTTTCATATTATAGTGTCATTGATCTCCCTCTAGTACTAGTTAGCGCTGTTTAATCAGTGTGTTCTCTATCTACATTAACTACCCCCTAATGTGAGCTCCCACCCCGCTGCCAGCTATATTAAAATTATTAACCCCTAATCTAATCCCCCTACCCCGCCGCCAGCTATATTAAAATTATTAATCCCTAATTTAAATCCCCCTACCCCGCTGCCAGCTATATTAAATTAATTAACCCCTAATCTAAATCCCCCTACACCGCCGCCACCTATATTACATTTATTAACCCCTAATCCAATCCCCCTATACCGCCGCCACCTATATTAAATTAATTAACCCCTAATCTAATCCCCATATACCGCCGCCACCTAAATTAAATTAATTAACCCCGAAAATACTAAACTATCCCTACCACTAAACCTAAGTCTAACCCTACAAATAGCCCTGAAAAGGGCTTTTTGTGTGGCATTACCCCAAAGTAAACAGCTCTATTGCCACTTGCCAGCCCTTAAAAAAGCTTTTTGCGGGGCTTTGCCCCAAAGTAATCAGCTCTTTTACCAGCCCTTAAAAGGGCTTTTGGCGGGGCATTGTCACAAAGTAATCAGCTCTTTTGCCTATAATCTAAATCCCCCTACACCGCCGCCACCTATAATAAATGTATTACCCCCTAATTTAATCCCCCTACACCGCCGCCACCTATATTAAATACATTAACCCCTAATCTAATCCCCCTACACCGCCGCCACCTATATTAACTATATTAACTCAAATTATATTAGGGTTAATATAGTTAAAATAGTTATTATATTATATATATTAACTATATTAAACCTAATTATATTAGGGTTAATATTGTTAATATAGTTATTATATTATATATATTAAGTATAATAACCCTATCTAACTCTAACACCCCTAACTAAATTCTTATTAAAATAAATCTAATTAATATTAATATTATTAATTAAAATATTCCTATTTAAATCTAAATACTTAACTATAAAATAAACTCTAAGATAGCTACAATATAATTAATAATTACATTGTAACTATTTTAGGGTTTATATTTATTTTACAGGTACTTGGTATTTATTTTAACTAGGTACAATAGCTATTAAATAGTTAATAACTATTTAATAGCTACCTAGTTAAAATAATTACCAATTTACCTGTAAAATAAATGCTAACCTAAGTTACAAATACACCTACACTATCAATAAATTAAATAAACTACATATCTCTAAACTAAAATACAATTAAATACACTAAACTAAATTACAAAAAAACAAAGACTAAATTACAAAAAATTACAAGAATTTTAAGCTAATTACACCTATTCTAAGCCCCCTAATAAAATAATAAAGCCCCCCAAAATAAAAAAATGCCCTACCCTATTCTAAATTTAAAAATTAACCAGCTATTTTACCCTCCCTTAAAAGGGCTTTTTGCGGGGCATGCCCCAAAGTAAACAGCTCTTTTGCCTGTAAAAAAAACACAATACCACCCCCCAACATTAAAACCCACCACCCACATACCCCTACTCTAAACCCACCCAAACCCCCCTTAAAAAAACCTAACACTAAGCCCCAGAAGATCTCCCTACCTTGAGTAGTCTTCACCCAGCTGGGCCGAACTCTTTATCCAATCCGTGCGATGTCTTCATCCAAGTGGCAAAGAAGAAGTCTTCCATCCGGCGATGTCTTCATCCAAGCGGCAAAGAAGAAGTCTTCCATCCCGGCGATGTCTTCATCCAAGCGGCAAAGAAGAGGTCCTCCATAGGGGCGAAGTTTTCCTCCAAGGGGTATCTTCAATCTTCTTTCTTCAGCCCTCCGACGCGGAACATCCAGCTGGCCCGACGACTGAACGACAAATGAAGTTTCCTTTAAATGAGGTCATCCAAGATGGCGTCCTTCGATTTCCGATTGGCTGATAGGATTCTATCAGCCAATCGGAATTAAGGTAAGAAAATCTGATTGGCTGATTCAATCAGCCAATCACATTCAAGTTCAATCCGATTGGCTGATCCAATCAGCCAATCAGATTGAGCTCGCATTCTATTGGCTGATCGGAACAGCCAATAGAATGTGAGCTCAATCTGATTGGATGAAGACATCGCCCGGATTGGATGAAGAGTTCGGCCCGGCTGGGTGAAGACGACTCAAGGTAGGGAGATCTTCTGGGGCTTAGTGTAATTTTTTTTAAGGGGGGTTTGGGTGGGTTTAGAGTAGGGGTATGTGGGTGGTGGCTTTTAATGTTAGGGGTGGTATTGTGTTTTTTTTACAGGCAAAAGAGCTGTTTACTTTGGGGCATGCCCCGCAAAAAGCCCTTTTAAGGGATGGTAAAAGAGCTGGTTAATTTTTAATTTAGAATAGGGTAGGGCATTTTTTTATTTTGGGGGGCTTTATTATTTTATTAGGGGGCTTAGAATAGGTGTAATTGGCTTAAAATTCTTGTAATCTTTTTTTATTTTTTGTAATTTAGTGTTTGTTTGTTTTTGTAATTTAGTTTAGTGTATTTAATTGTATTTTAGTTTAGAGATTTGTAGTTTGTTTAATTTATTGATAGTGTAGGTGTATTTGTAACTTAGGTTAGGATTTATTTTACAGGTAAATTGGTAATTATTTTAACTAGGTAGCTATTAAATAGTTATTAACTATTTAATACCTATTGTACCTAGTTAAAATAAATACCAAGTTACATGTAAAATAAATATAAACCCTAAAATAGCTACAATGTAATTATTAATTATATTGTAGCTATCTTAGGGTTTATTTTATAGGTAAGTATTTAGATTTAAATATGGATATTTTAATTAATAATATTAATATTAATTAGATTTATTTTAATAAGAATTTAGTTAGGGGTGTTAGAGTTATATAGGGTTATTATACTTAATATATATATAATATAATAACTATATTAACTATATTAACCCTAATATAATTAGGGTTAATATAGTTAATAAAGGTGGCGGCATTGTAGGGGGATTAGATTAGGGGTTAATGTATTTAATATAGGTGGCGGCGGTGTAGGGGGATTAGATTAGGGGGTAATACATTTATTATAGGTGGCGGTGGTGTAGGGGGATTTAGATTATAGGCAAAAGAGCTGTTTACTTTGTGACAATGCCCCGCCAAAAGCCCTTTTAAGTGCTGGTAAAAGAGCTGATTACTTTGGGGCAAAGCCCCGCAAAAAGCCCTTTTAAAGGCTGGCAATAGAGCTGTTTACTTTGGGGTAATGCCACACAAAAAGCCCTTTTCAGGGCTATTTGTAGGGTTAGATTTAGGTTTAGTGGTAGGGATAGTTTAGTATTTTAGGGGTTAATTAATTTAATATAGGTGGAGGCGGTATAGGTGGATTAGATTAGGGGTTAATAATATAGCTGGCGGCGGGGTAGGAGCTCACATTAGGGGGTAGGTAATGTAGGTGGCGGCGGTGTAAGGGGCTCATATTAGGGGGTAGGTAATGTAGGTGGCGGCGGTGTAAGGGGCTCACATTAGGGGGTAGGTAATGTAGATGGCGGCGGTGTAGGGGCTCACATTAGGGGGTTATACATTTAATGTAGGTCGCGGCGGGGTCCGGGAGCGGCGATTTAGGGGTTAAATTCTTTATTAGGGATTGCGGCAGGGGGTCGCGGTTGACAGGTAGATAGACATTGCACATGCGTTAGGTGTTAGGTTTTATTTTGCAGGTAGTTTAGGGAGTTATGGGGCTCCAATATACAGCGTAAGGCTTACTACGCCTGCAATTTGTGGCGAGGTGAAAATGGAGTAAGATTTCTCCATTTTCGCCACGTAAGTCCTTACGCTGTATATTGGATACCAAACTGCGATGGTTTGGTATACCTGTCTATGGGCCAAAAAAACTATGGCCGAAGGCAGAAATATACAAACGTAACTTCCAGCTTACGCGGTATCTGTGATACCAAACCAGCGCAAAATTTGGCGTTGCCGGCTTTTGCGGGTGACGCTGCGTATTGGATCGAGGCCTTGATGCCTGTTTTTAAGTTTTCCAGGCCCCAACACCTTAAGGCTCTTGTGTCACCATTATGATGTTGCAGAAAATGCCTCGCAACACTTGTGATTTTCTTATTTTTCGCAACATCATTTTTCGCTGTTCTTACATTACTCAAATTTTCGGTGATTCTGATGACCAGTGACCTTGTAGTCATGCCAACATAGAAGAAATTACAACTACAGGAAATACAATAAATAACATTGGTACTTTTACAATTAATGTAATCTTTGATGAACCAAGTTTTATTAAACCTTTTATTAAAACTAAAAATAAATGTTAAAACTGACCCTATTAGGTTTATCTACACATACTCCCCTGAAAGTGCTCGGATCCAAAATATTTTTTCCAAACATTGGCAAGTGTTAAAGGCAGATGAACAGTTAAATATCCTAATTACAGAGAATCCTGTGTTTACTTTTAGGAGATCTAGAAATATAAGGGACTACCTAACAAGAAGTCACTTTAATAGAAACGCCAATAAAAAACAATTATACAAAGGCTCAGTTCAGTGTGGCTCATGTAAAGTATGCAAGCATATGGTAAAGAAGACGACAATGAATTATAGGTTCTTGATTACATTAATTGTAAAAGTACCAATGTTATTTATTGTATTTCCTGTAGTTGTAATTTCTTCTATGTTGGCATGACTACAAGGTCACTGGTCACCAGAATCACAGAACATTTGAGTAATGTAAGAACAGGGAAAAATGATGTTGTGAAAAATAAGAAAATCACAAGTGTTGCAAGGCATTTTCTGCAACATCATAATGGTGACACAAGAGCCTTAAGGTGTTGGGGCCTGGAAAAATTAAAAACGGGCATCAGGGAAGGAGACTGTGAAAATCAGCTACTTCAACAAGAAACTAAGTGGATTTTCAGGTTGGATTGTGTCATGCCAAAAGGCATGAAATGAATCCAACAATTATTGGGTGTTCCTATAATGACAAGTGGTATATGAAATTCTGATATAGCACTTGTTTAATGATAGGTTGGCAAGGGTTAATAATAGAATTTATTAGGAAGGGATTAACTAACAAAACGAAATATGATCCCCCTATCAAATAAATAATTTTTGGAGTTTATGAATGTATGGTTCAAGTTTAGAGTATACATGTTTATTTTTTAAATATGATGCTCCTAAAAACTTAGAAATTATGATTACTCATATCTCCAGAAAATTACTAACCCTGCATGGATACAATACTACTAATAAGAATTAGCGTTTGTTAGTAATAAGGTGGTAACTATGGGGTGTAAATACAATCACTGAGGTTATACCATTACCACCATTATTCATATACGCTTAACTTAATGTACACGCTGTAAGTTATATAATCACAGTGTGTTATGTAAACAAATTCCTCTCATATAAGACCCATGGGAAAATAACCGATCATACACACACCCTTATATGACAGATGATAAGGTTAGGGATTGCAAGGAGAGGTATAATATATGACCGCAAGTAAACAATGGGTACATAGCTACAAGTTTGCTAAGTGATGATATGAACATATCAGGAATCACCTATGGCATAAACCCACAACCTGTGCAATCAGGAATCCAGAATGGTTCAAAGGAGTGTGGCAATATGACGCGATGCGTCTGGATTGGTTGGTTATCCCAGACTTAGGGTTTTTAAAACGGCTCACCCAGGTACTCGGCTTGTCATTTTTGTAAAATAATTCAGCATTGATAAAGGCCAGGTTATAGGCCGAAACGCGTTTGTTAATATTATTTTTGTACAGAGTGGAATATCCCTGGCACCTGAAGCCGACGTCTGCAGTTTATCGGCCAGGAAACAGGGGGATATTTCCACATATGATAAAGTAGTGGTTGTTCTTTAGATTAGACTTAATAAAGGTTACGTTTTATGTATATAATTTGAGAAAGAGTGCTAGATAAACCCTTTTCTTTTCCCTAGTTCTTGTATGGGGGTAGAGTGGTCAGTATTATTATTAAGGGTAGCACCGGTCTTGCTATTAATTGGCAAGCCCATTATTTCTCTATTTCATTGTACCATAGTGCCAGTTTTATCTTTGCAAGTTGCCATGAAACTATACCTCCCAAATTCATAAGCATGACAGCAAAATAGTGCACTTATATTATAACTGTGCTTAGCTGTAACAATCCTAATTTTTCTCTTTTTTGTAGTGATTCCTTGCATTTTATTTTGCAGCAACCATTGGTTTATCCACGATCTGGAGTGAGCCAGCTGGTGGGCTCTGATCTATCCAGCCTGCCTGACTTGCACTGCCACATAGTGCGCCGCTTTTGTGAGTATCATTCTGTAGAGTGACGTATTGATATAATTTTCAACAATTGTTGTGATCTTCTGCACCATTGGAGCGCCTTTTTCTGTTTTTCATAATTATAAGTAGAGCCTATGGGGCATATTTATCAAGCTCCGTATGTCCCTTGTCTTAAGACCGCTGCTCCATAACTTGTCCACCTGCTCTGAGGCCGCGGACAGAAATCAACCGATCGAATACGGTTGTGCAGCTTAAGACATGCATAATGGATGGATGGGGGGGGGGGGGGGAATTCTGCTTGCTAAACTTAACCAACTGGTGTCTTCAGTACCCAAACACTTAAAAAGTGTTATTAAAAGAAAAGGTGATGTTACCCAGTGGTAAACAGTCGACTGTCTCAACTTTTTTGGAGTCTGTTGCAGTCATCAAATTTAAATTTTCAAAAATAGACTAAATTCACAAAGTAAAACATCAAATAATATGTTAATAATATGTTTTCAAAATAGTACAAGGTGAATGGAATTATCAAAAGACTCTTTTCGTTAGTTTTTTTGCATTTTCCATACGGTCCCAACAATAGGTGTTGTAATCAGCTGTTCTTTCAAACAATTTGGGGGGAAAGTGTAAAGACCTATTTTTAAAATAATAACATATCTGCCAAGACTGTTTGAAATGTGGGGGTTTCTAGGTACTTATAAAAGACATCCAAAAAGACATGGGGGCCTATTTTTAAGCTTTGTATGGAGCTTGATGCCCCTGTTTCCGCGTGAGCCTTCAGGCTCGCCCGAAACAGAAGTTATGAAGCAGCGGGTTAAAGACCGCTGCCCCATAGCTTGTCTGCCTGCTCTGAGGCCGCAGACAGAAATCGAATACGATCTGGTTGATTGACACCCCCTGCTAGCGGCTGGCCCAGTTCACAAGAACTGCTGGTGCAATGATAAATGCCAACAGCGTATGCTGTCGGCATTTATCGATGTGCAGTGGACATGATACGCTACATCGTATCATGTCTGCTCGTACTATGATAAATCTACCCCCTAGAGACATCTATGTCCCCATGTTTTAAAGCCCAGAAGCCCTCTTTATATATATATATATATATATATATATATATATATATATATATATATATATGTATATATAGATTACCTAGTGTTATTTATTTGAATAGAGGCTCATGGTCATGCAGCCCCCATTACATGCGCTGAACATTTTCTTTTTGCAGCTGTATGTCCCTTTAATAATTAATTGATATGGTCAGATTTTATGCTCAGAGCTTTTTTTTACATATCTGCAAATTTTGGATCACAGTGGAATTCACATTCTTGTCTAAAAATGTAACCAAGAAAGGGAAAATTAAAAGAAAATTGTATTTGCAGTAGAATTACATAATATGTATATTTGCTATTAGATTATAAACCATTAGATCAAGGCAGACAAATGCATATCTTAGATAGTATTACAACAATCTGCTTACTGAATAAAGAAAACTGCACTCTTGAGTATCTGCCCACTACTAATGATGCAAGACACAAAATGAATTTGTTGGAATTGACTTAATGCCCTCTACAGATGGTAGAATGATTTCACTCTGTTTCCAGAGGATATATTTGTGTAAAAAAAAAACTCCCTGTGGTTTCTCTATTCAATTGTTTTCATGCTCTTGCTATTGAAATACAGGATATTGCTTTTGAGGCACAGTGGAGCTAATGCAGTGTGTTTTTGGTGACTGAGCAACCATTCATAGAATATTAATGGAGTGTAATTACAGATCATATAGGCAGCTTGTCCTGAACTTATTATAATTTGTATTTATAAAATGCAAACATGTTAAGGTTGGATTATGGAAAAAAGTTTAATTTGTATGCTGCAATTAGATAAGAATAAACACAGTAGCTAAAGAATGGGTAGATAGTGCTTAGTTGACAAGGAGCCTAGATATTACACAAGAATTATTCAGATGTAAGGGGAAGAGTCTTTTTTGGTGAAATGTAACTGGTCAACATGTGAAGAGCTGTAAGAATTTATTGTAGATCTCATTTTTAAGACTGTGATTAGGGATGCCACCTCAGATGCCATGTTTTCCTGTACACTTATAAGTTACGCATGCTGCAGGGTAAGCAGGGCAGAACATGTATTGTGCATCTGTACATCACATTAATAGTGCTGATTAACAAAACATGTTCCTCTCTGCATACCCTGCAGCATGTGTAACTCATACGTCTCCAGGAGAACATGGCCAAGGTGGCACTGGAAATCCTAATTGTGATTGATGCACCTTTTAGCCTAGTAAACAAGGCTATTCAAGAGATAAGTGCTAATTACTTAAAAAAAGTAAGAATTTACATCAGTGAAGTATATTAGAAAATAAATCAAACAGAAGAAAGAAAACACTCATTCTTTAGAACTGCCTCTTTTCAATTATTGATCACTACAAATAGTTATCTTTTCCATGTGTAGCTGCTCTCATAAACCTCTCCAATCAGCCTTTAAAATGTTTGATTTTTGATTCTGCAATCATCTTCTAATCTATCATAGGTGATTTATTTTGGCTCAAGAGCAGATTCTAGTCCTTCATTGATGTACATAGTGTATAATAGGTGTTCAAATTGTGATTCCCAGTGACAGCAATCTGGATAAAATTGGTATGTAAAAAGAAAAACAAACAAACAGTACATTAGTAGCAGAGTAGAGTTAGATGCTGGGTTAGAATTTAACATAACATTTAACATAAATTTAAAGAGACATTCTAGTCAAAATATAAATCCACACAGATGAATTACATATTTTGCTTGTATTTTTTTACAATTTTGTTGCCAACGGTTTAGACATTAATGGCTGTGTGTTGAGTTATTTTGAGGGGACAGCAAATTTACACTGTTATACAGGCTGTACACTCACTACTTTACATTGTAGCAAAGTGTAATTTATCCAGTGTTGTCACATGAAAAGATATAATAAAATATTTACAAAAATGTGAGGGGTGTACTCACTTTGTGGGATACTGTATGTATGTGTGTGTGTATATATATATATATATATATATATATATATATATATATATATATATATATTGCAAGAGAAAACCAGAGAGGTATATCACTAAACTAACTACCCTTTAGGTGGTCTTGCCAATATATAATAGCCCACTAATAAAAGGCTCCCAGGCATTAGGATTGTACACATTCTGCACTCACCTATTTATAGACTGGCTGATGTGGACATAGGGTTGCCACCTCGGCCATGTTTTCCTGGACACTTATGAGTTACACATGCTGCAGGGTAAGCAGGGAGGAACATGTATTATTCATCAGCACTAATCATGTGATGTCCAGCGGCAAAATACATTTTCTGCCCTGCTTACCCTGCCGCAAGCGTAACTCATAAGTGTCCAGAAAAACCTGGCGGAGGTAGCAACCCTATATGCCCCCCCAAGCACATGGGCCCAGGTGCCAATGCACATGCTGCACCAATGGTATTTCCCTGTTTTGTATGCAGGTCATTTTCTATGTAGAGATTCACTTCCAATTTTAAGTTACTGTAAGTCACATGCAGAAACAGGGAATTACATTTTGATCTGTGTTCTGCCCTGGATGATTAACAGATAAATATGGAATTTCCTGGTTCTAAGAAACTGATGATGTTGAGTAAAATGTAAGGAAATAGGCAGTGTAGGGCACAATTGGGCCTGGAGCAAAGCTAAGGGTTAAAGCCGTAGGGAGAGATAGGAGAAGAGGGCTGGCTAGGGAGGTTAGTTGCAACAATGTTGCATGCAAGGGAGGGGCCCACTACTCACCTTAAAAGTGGGGATCATCAGCTTCCTGGCCCTCTTCTTCCTGGAATCCGGTGCAGACGAGTTCTTTCTGTTATTGTTCAGGGTAATTCTTAATTTCTGTGAACAATGCAGCGATCCAGACGATCAAAGCTCCCTCCACAGCGCTTCCACGAGTTGGTGTTTGAGAAACCTGGATCTGGAAAACAGAAAAAACAGATAAGTACACAGGATGACATTGAAGAGCTAGATGACATAATTCCACCTACACAGTACACTACTGAGACTAGGCCTAGTATTTGTAGAACTCAGACAAACATTATGAGTCACACAGTTAGCAGGCTAGATATATATGCAGCAAGTGAGGGGGTTGAAGGAGATGATTCAGCCTATGCATCAGTTGCAATGGCTAGGCCGGATGATCAATCAGCCTGTCTCCAAACTACTGGCCCTCAGGCTAGGCCTCAGGCTTCCAGTCCCCCTCCGGCAACACCACATGTACAGGTTGAGGCCTATGTGGAAAACACGGTATCCCCAGTAGCAAGGCCTATGTTAGACAGGGGCCCAACACGCATGGCAATTACAAACCCTGCAATAGAG
Organism: Bombina bombina; assembly: GCF_027579735.1. Taxonomy (NCBI): domain Eukaryota; kingdom Metazoa; phylum Chordata; class Amphibia; order Anura; family Bombinatoridae; genus Bombina; species Bombina bombina. The sequence continues at coordinate 979,138,021 of NC_069499.1, read as the reverse complement.
TTAACGCTTGCGCAAGGCCCCTCTCTATTGTCGCCCCCTGTTAGTACCCTTCAAACAATTTTGGCCCGGCATGATGAGTCATTTGATGTGGCCTTCCCGCCGGCGCAACAAGCCCCCGTTTTGCCCATTTCAGTAGCTGGGCCCGCTTCAGTGGCCTTTCCGCCGGCGCAACAAGCCCCCGTTTTGCCCGTTTCACCCCCTTGTGTGAATGTGGCTCAGCAACAAGGCTTACCTGAGGCAGCGGTCTCCTCTCTTCTATCCGCGATTCCTCCGTCGGCAGTCTCGGCGGTGTCTTCCATCCTGGCATCATTAGTTGCGGCGATGTCCCCGTCGGGTATGCAGGCTCCTCCGTTGGGTCCTCAAGGTCCTCCGGCGGGTCTTCCGATCCTTCTCCACGCGACTCCGGTGTCCGGTCCTCCAAGCCAGGCCGCAGGTCCTCAGGGTCCAATGGTAAGTGTGCAACCGGAATTTCCGGTCACGCGCCCATCCACTTCCAGTTCCGGTTTCAGCGTCGGGACTTCAAGGGAACGGTCGCATCCTCTGCAGCTCTGTGAAGGTGAGCATCATGAGAGGATGTCGGCCGGGGGTGGGTTATGGGGCCGAAGGGGTCCCCAGGTTCGGCAAAGGAAGGCGCCATCACGCATTACTACCAGATTGCAATTTACTGGCATGGGGTCTCAAGATACACTTAGCGGGGGCATGCACAGAGGCCTTAAAAGTAGGAGGGGGTTTCAACGAGAGCTAATAGACTAAACCCCTTGGGTAGGGGCATGTTAGCGAGAACCAGGGCGATAGTTCATCAACCAGGTTACCATTCAGGAGGGCTAATAAGTGCAATTGAACCGCAGGGTCAGCACGCCCAGGCTCAGGGACAATTTAATGTTGCGCGCCAACATAATGCTCAGGGTCAGGTTAATGCTGCGCTTCAACATAACGCTCAGGGGCAAGTTAATGTTGCGCTTCAGCATAATAGGGCAGATTCTCAGCAAAGTAGGGCAGATTCTCAGAAAAGTAGCGTGCCATCACACACAGTCAGTGGCGCACCTAGCTTCACAAATGTGCACGGTCACAATATGAATGCACACGCTGTGGCACAGTTGGGGGTTTCTAGTGTGAATGCACAAGCTGATCCTCTGAGTTTTTCGGATGTGAGGGTAAGAAATGTTGCAAATGATGCTATGAATGTGATATCAACTTCACGGTCAAATGAGCTAAGGGACACTTCTGCTTTATTGGTTCAGTTACAAGGTAGCAGTGTGAATGAGGGGCATGGGACATTGGGCCAGGATTCTAGTAGGGCACGTAGCACTAGTAGTACTCTCAGTTTGTCAAGGGCAAATGAAATAGGGCATGCAAGCATAAACACAAATACTAGGTCAGGCTTGGGTCCTATTAACCCTCCCTTTGCTGGTGTCCGTAGTGCTCGCAACCTTTTTTCTTTTTTGCAGAACGCATCACAAGTGGATCCAAACATGGAACCGCAGCAACTGGATAGGCCTTCGGCTTTGGCTGTTACTCCTCAGGAGCAGGCGGATGCACAGCAGCGTGAAAACACAGCTAATTCCTTACAGCGAGATGATGGGGCTGTTCCTGGTCCTTCTACTTCTGGTCTGGAGTCTCAGGATAGAGCAGTGGCCATTCCTGGTAAGCCCTCTACATTTATACATGACCGACATGACCAGGTTGACTCATCCCTTTCAGAATCAGAGTGTGACAGTGACACTTCACTTGGGCTAAGGGGTAAGGGCCAAAAGCGCATGTTTGCAATGGTAAAGAAAATGTGGCAGGTAATGCAGTCAGGTGCGGTTGGGAACATGGCGCAGGCGCAGCTTGCGATGGGTCCTCCAGAATCTTTGCAGAGCAACACTATCACGGGGGACAAGCGTCAGCCAATTAACTTAATTCCGGAAAGGAAAGTGGCATTACACGGCGATTCCTTCCCCTCTTACACTCCCTCCTTGCATGGTCATTTGAAGCCAAGAACCATTAGAAAAATACAGCAGGGCAAATATGTGAATATATTTGAATTATCTGCTGAAGCTTGTAGACAGCGAGAGAAAAGTGCTGACGGTACTGGACCTAAAAGGTTCAAGCGTCCTGAAACTTTTGAGGAGTGGCTAATTTGCTTTAGGGTTTTCTCCTCCTGCTACCTGGAGAAATACCCGAGCCAATGCCATGCTATCCTCAAATACACTGATAATATACATTGGATTCAGAGGAAGTTTGCTGAGGGGGCTTGGAGAGAGTATGATGCAGAGTTTCGGCAAAAGATGGCGGGTAATCCTGTGCTCACCTTTGATACAACCGACTCACATCTTTGGCAACGCCTCTCCCCGCAGGGGTCACCCTCCTCCTCCACCCCCTCTAGCAATCAGTCCTTTCGTGCTTCCAAAATGAAGCGCAGGGGAGGTACCTGTTGGGCATTTCAGGATAATAAATGCGACAGAGGTAATTTGTGTGCGTTCAGGCACGTATGCAGATACTGTGACGGCTCACACGCCGGGAGCGAATGTGCCAGAAAGAAGGATTCAACATCCGGTAGAGCACAGAACAAGCTCTCTCTTGTTGCTAAAGGCCCCAACACCGGTGAAGGTGCACGCCCTTGAGCCATGGCTTAGGGTGTACCCAGATTCGGGCGCAGCGTCTTTAATTTTTCAAGGCTTTACGGAAGGTTTTCATATACCGGTGACGAAAGCCATTAAAGGTTCTGGAGGCTATCGTAACCTCAAATCAGCTTACCAACACCCTTCGGTTGTTAGGGACAAGCTGGATAAGGAAATCTCAATGGGCCGGGTAGTGGGTCCTTTTCCTTCACCCCCTTTGCCGAATCTGGTCATTTCACCACTGGGTGTGGTACCCAAGAAGGAATTGGGGAAATTCCGTCTAATACACCACCTATCCCACCCTAGGGGTTATTCAGTCAATGATGCTATTGACCCGGAACTCAACTCAGTGCGATATCAATCTTTTGATAGCGCCCTGGACTTGGTGCGGGGGGTGGATGCTGGCGCCTTGTTGGCAAAGCTGGATATTGAATCCTCCTTTCGCCTACTGCCCTTGCACCCTTGATCATTTTATTTGATGGGTTGCAAATTTCAAAGGGGTTTTACGTAGATAGGTGCTTGCCTATGGGCTGCGCCTTATTTGAAACCTTTAGTACATTTTTGCACTGGGTTTTGGAGCAACAGGCGGTTAATAACCGCATTGCACACTATCTGGACAGTTTCCTCTTGGTGGGGAGTCCGGGAACTAATGAATGTCAGCAACTGATGGAATCCATGAGAATCCTGATGTTGCAATTCGGTGTCCCATTAGCTGAAGACAAGACTGATGGCCCGGGTACTTGCATTACGTTCCTGGGTATCGAAATCGATACCGTGGACAGAATTTGTAGGCTGCCTTCTGGCAAAGTCCAGGACATGCTTGAGGCTGTTGAAGCGGCTGTTTCCATGGTAACCATTACGCTTAGGCAGCTACAGTCATTACTTGGCCTTCTGAATTTTGCAGGCAGAGTTATCCCCATGGGGAGAGTTTTCAATCGGAGATTGGAGGCTAAGTTGAAGGGCAAACTCAGACCTTCTGAAAAAATTTGGATTTCAGAAGGCATGAGAGCTGACCTGCGAGTCTGGAAGACATTTCTTCAGGATTTCAATGGGATTCGATTATGGCGATCTGAACCCATTTCCAGTCAGTTGTTGCATTTATTTACTGATGCCGCAGGGTCAAAGGGTTATGGGGCATATTTCCGAGGGGAATGGAGTGCAGGCCCTTGGCCGCTAGAATGGTCAGCCAGGGGCTTAACACGTAACCTTACCCTTTTGGAGCTTTTCCCTATCGTTTTGGCGGTTGAACTTTGGGGCAACAAATTCACAAACAGGACGATTAATTTCTGGACAGATAATCTCAGTGTCGTCCACGCGGTGAACGGTCTTTCGGCCACATCTGCGGTTGTAGTTTGTTTGTTGAGACATCTGGTGTTACGCTGTCTTGAACTTAATATCCAGTTTCAAGCACGGCACGTCCCGGGGGTTAATAATGTCTTAGCAGATGCACTATCCAGGTTTGATTGGGTGATGTTCAGACGTTTGGCCCCTCATGCTGCATTAGAAGGTTTCCTTTGGCAGCTTCTTCGTCCTGGATATCCTTGCTCCCTCTAGTGCGGGCGTCCCTTGCCCCTAGGACATGGCGCTCCTATGTCAGGCTTTGGCACGAATGGGAAGAATTTTGCCGATGTCAGAATGTGGAGGCGATTGACGCGTCTCAGGACACGGTATGTGATTGGCTGGTGAGTCTCTGGCGCGGGGGTTCGCGGCAGGGGGCCGTTCATTCTCGGTTGGCGGCCTTGTCATTCTTTTACCGTACACTTGCTTTGCCGGATCCGGGTAATTCGAAATTTGTGCGTCAAGTTGTTAAAGGTTGGGGCAAGCTCCAACCACAACAAAAGGACTCTAGGGAGCCTATCACGCATGACCGGCTCGAGCGGCTGGTGGACTCTTTGCCAGATAGCTGCGCAACGCATTATGAGTTTTTGTTATTCAGGGCCGCGTTTTTATTAGCTTATTCGGCAGCACTTCGTATAAGTGAGCTCGTGGCGCCTTCTAAGTCCTGCACTGACAAGGGCCTTCAGTTTGGCCACGTCAGGGCTGGAGCGGATTCACTTTTCATTTATTTGCCAAGATCCAAGACTGATCAAGAAGGCAAAGGGGCATGGATACCTATATCTCAGTCCAACGGTCACTGCTGCCCGGTAAGGGCGGTGAACCAGTTTTTAGAACAAAGGCCAGTGGAACAGGGCCCTTTGTTAATCCACGCGAACCGGACTTCTCTATCTTTGTTCCAGTTCCGTAGGGTGCTTGCGAGGGCTGCTGCGCATGCAGGATTGGACGTGTCGAAAATAGCTCCCCATTCTTTCCGCATAGGGGCAGCTACTAATGCCGCGCTGCAGGGTTCTTCCGTGGAAGCCATTTGCCGTCTGGGTAGATGGCGTTCCAATAAGTTTAAGGGTTACATTCGACCAGTTGTTGAATAATGTGTTAGTTGATTAGTGTTCATTTTCAGTACTAATCACATGTGTCTTTACAGGACCTGTCAGCGGCGCTAAAAGGATATGGATCGTGGGGCACTCCTATGTGCATTGGGCCTCCATACGTAGTTCGGCCCTTCCGGGGGGGCAGAATTTAGGTTTTCCTTTCACCCAAGTGTCAATTAGATGGTTAGGGGAGAGAGGGATGTGTTGGCCAGCGCTTCTATCACGTATCTCGGAGGCCCTAGTACGCTGGGGTAAACCTCATGTGATAATCCTACATTTAGGAGGCAATGATTTGGGCACCATTCCTGTCTTGGAGCTTATCAAAATCATGCAAGCGGATATCGCATGGATCAGAGCTCGCATTCCGAACGTGTTGGTCGGTTGGTCCAATATAGTTCCCAGGTTGGAATGGCGTCACATGTCTTCCCACAGCGCCGCTTATAAAGTTAGGAAGAAGATAAATTCTTCAGTTGCTAGAACCGTCACAGGTAATGGGGGATTCGTGGTTAAACACGAATCTCTAACAGCCGACAAAGTCCATTACTATAGGAAGGATAGGGTACATTTGGAGACAGTTGCCCTAGATATTTTTATAAAGGATATCCGTAAGGCCATAGTAACCCTCCTGTAAGTCCGGTTGGGTTGTGTTTGTCCTTTATCGGTGGCGGCACAGTTATCATTTTAACAGGGGGAGTGATGACCAGTCTAAAAGTGTGAGGGGTGGATAGCCACGTGAGGTGCCCCTCCTTCCCCTTGCGGGTGGGTCACATGATCTCATTAACCCCTTAGTAGCAATTTTCTATGAGCAGAGGTCCCGCTCTGCTGCAGTTTCCGTTTGGGCCGTTTACCTTCTGCTGTGCCGGGTTGTCATTATAGCAATTCGTTCAGCCGCCATCTGACCTTGTTGGTTACCATAGTTACTTAGTTAGTTAATAAATTTTTAACCTGTGACGGTTAAAATTTTACCCATAAAAAGTTGTTGTGTTTTTATTTCATTATAGAGTAAGTGTTTTTATATTCCTTTCTACGGCTAGCGACCGGTAGGCATTTAATCCCTTAAAGTATGTGTATTTATTATTAGGGTATAGTATGTATGCTCTACTACTGTTCTCTTGTATTTGAACTTCTAATCAACACGGTTGATGGGATTTTTTATTTAGTAAAGAGTTTGTTGTAATATGAAGATTAATGTAACACTGTAATAGCTGGCTCGTGTCAGGTTTATGTAACTAATGACTTACAGTAATCTAATATTTGCTAAATACATTTGCATCTAAATTAGAATCAGCTGTAAGTTGTGTTTAATTAAAAAAACTGGAAAGAGGAAACATGTTGGTGCATTAGAGGTACATAATATGATTACAATAACAATAAACTTTTTTGAAAGCTGAAAAACTTTAAAATAGATACATCTTTAATATTTTTTTCTGACCTAACAATCACATTACTTGGAAAAAAAGAATTCACTGTGAATAGTAAATTACACATCTAAGAAAAAAGGAGTAGAAAAATGGCTTAAAATACAAGTAAATGCCAATTCTTCCCAATATTTCCCAGAGGCATTGTGCAAAAGAGACTTGTGATTAGGGGCAGCATTTTGTAGGCGGAGTATACCATGGGCAGGGTTGGTTGTTTTGATGGTCGGATTCGGCGGGGTCTGGATGGAAACCGGGACATTTGCTTTAAAGAGTAAACTGCAAGACAGAGATCTGTGCGATTTGTATTGTGAGTTTCAGTTTTTCTGTATATGAAGTGTGTGTAAAGCAATGTTCCTAAAAAAATAACCAGTCTCATTTTTTATCATTAACCTGTCTGTCTCCCAAACAAAACTATGCAGCTAAAATTCCTCTGATTGACATAAGCTGGGGGAGTTATTGTTTCAACTAAACATACAGTATATATATATGTACACTTTGATTTGGTTGTCTAAGAATAAGCATACATGCAAAATGCACACGTTCTAGGTTATAAAATAATATAGAATGTCCACAGCACCTTATCTTTTAATAAAAACACTCCTTTATTGGAAAATATTAAAACATAGATGTAACGTTTTGGATGTTGCCACCTTAGGGCCAGATTACGAGTGGAGCACAAACTTTTGCAACCAAGCGATATCAGGTGTTTGTGTTAGTTTGTGCCAGGTTAAATTGTGCTTGTAATAAGTTGAAAATAAACATGATCGATTAAATGCAGTTCAAGTTAATGCTCGCCGGATTAGCACGTCCTCTGAGCTTGTTTAAAAATGTGAAAATTGTTTAAAAAGATAGATAACGCCTTTACTATCCATTCCCCAGCTTTGCACATTGTTATATTATAATACTTTATAACACTTAAACCTCTAAATTTCTGCCTGTTTCTAAGCCACTGCAGACAGCTTCTTATCACATGTTTTTTATTTAGCTTTTCACTACAGGAGACTGCTAGTTCATGTGGGCCTTATAGATAACATTGTACTCACGCTCGTTGAGTTATTTAAGAGTCAGCACAACACAGCACTAATTGGCTAAAATGCAAGTCAAAAGATAATAAATTAAAAAATCATACGATCAGGGGGCTGTCAGAAGATGCTTAGATACAAGGTAATCACAGAGGTAAAAATTATATTAATATAACAGTGTAGGTTATGCAAAACTTGGGAATTGGTAATAAAATTTGTGCAAAACAAAAATCTCACAAAACATATCAAAAATACATTACAAAAGTGAGTACACTCCCCACATTTTTGTAAATATTTTATTATATCTTTTCATGTGACAACACTGAAGAAATTACACTTTGCTACAATGTAAAGTCGTGAGTATACAGTCTGTATAACAGTGTAAATTTGCTGTCCCCTCAAAATAACTCAACACACAGCCATTAATGTCTAAACCGTTGGCAACAAAAGTGAGTACACCCCTAAGTGGAAATGTTCAAATTGGGCCCAAAGTGTCAATATTTTGTGTGGCCACCATTATTTTCCAGCACTGCCTTAACCCTCTTGGGCATGGGGTTCACCAGAGCTTCATAGGTTGCCACTGGAGTCTTCTTCCACTCCTCCATGACGACATCACGGAGCTGATGGATGCTAGAGACCTTGTGCTCCCCCACCTTCCATTTGAGGATGCCCCACAAATGCTCAATAGGGTTTAGGTCTTGAGACATGCTTGGTTAGTCCATCACCTTTACCCTCAGCTTCTTTAGCAAGGCAGTGGTCGTCTTAGAAGTGGGTTTGGGGTTGTTATCATGTTGGAATACTGCCCTGTGGCCCAGTCTCCGAAGGGAGGGGATCATGCTCTGCTTCAGTACGTCACAGTACATGTTTGCTTCAGTACGTCACAGTACATGACTTGACTGTAGGCAAGATACACTTGTCTTTGTACTCCTCACCTGGTTGCTGCCACAGATACTTGACACCATCGGAACCAAATAAGCAAATCTTGGTCTCATCGGACCACAGGACATGGTTCCAGTAATCCATGTCCTTAGTCTGCTTGTCTTCAGCAAACTGTTTGTAGGCTTTCTTGTGCATCATTTTTAGACAAGGCTTCCTTCTGGGATGACAGCCATGCAGACCAATTTGATGCAGTGTGTGGCGTATGGTCTGAGCACTGACAGGCTAACCCCCCCCCCCACCCCTTCAACCTCTGCAGCAATACTGGCAGCACTCATATGTCTATTTCCCAAAGACAACCTCTGGATATGACGCTGCGCATGTTCACTCAACTTCTTTGGTCGAACATGGCGAGGCCTGTTCTGAGTGGAACATGTCCTGTGAAACCGCTGTATGGTCTTGCCCACCATGCTGCAGCTCAGTTTCAAGGTCTTGGCAATTTTCTTATAGCCTAGACCATCTTTATGTAGAGCAACAATTCTTTTTTTCAGATCCTCAGAGAGTTCTTTGCCATGAGGTGCCATGTTGACCTTCCTGTGACCAGTATGAGAGAGTGTGAGAGCGATAACACCAAATTTAACACACCTGCTCCCCATTCACACCTGAGACCTTGTAACACTAACAAGTCACATGACACCGGGGAGGGAAAATGGCTAATTGGGTCCAATTTGGACATTTCCACTTAGGGGTGTACTCACTTTTGTTGCCAACGGTTTAGACATTAATGGCTGTATGTTGAGTTATTTTGAGGAGGTAGCAAATTTACACTGTAATACAGGCTGAACACTCACTACTTTACATTGTAGCAAAGTGTCATTTCTTCAGTGTTGTCACATGAAAAGATATAATAAAATATTTACAAAAATGTGAGAGGTGTACTCACTTTTGTGAGATACTGTACATGTCTAAAGAAGGATATGTATGTATATATAAATGTCTATATATTGTACAGATGTATTTATATGTGTATATATTTATTTACAGATATATATGCAGATCTAAACACATAAATGCATACGTATATGTAAGGGCCTTGCCCTTACCCAAGATGTCTGTTGTAATAACTGTATTAAGGAAGAGAAATGCCATCTGGGAGGGGGGAGGAGATTTAAGTGCTGAAGAGGAGAAATTGGTGTTAAGTGTGGAGTTTGCACAGACTTGGAGATGGGAGAAAAATGTTGCTGTTTCCAAGCTGAAAGATGTTATTCAGACTAAGTGCATGGATTCCAGAGACAGTTCAGACATTGCTACATGTGGCTACTGCAGACAGAGTGAGAACTTTTATTTGTACAGTGAGTGTGTCAGTCATTATCTGCTGCTGTAAGATCTCCTCAGCTCCATGTTAACTAAATGTAAGAGAAAATATAGACTAGTCATATCTGATGTGCTGCAGAGTTTGTTGTATATTGGGATAACCCAGAGAATATTCTAGCAGTTTATTCTGCTTCAAAAGTTTGCACAAATACCCAAAACTGGATTGCACAGCTGCATTACATAAGGAAGTAACTGAATGTGTTGTAAATTAAAGAGATAACCCAGAGAATATTCTAGCAGTTATTCTGCCTGAACAGTTTGCACAAATACACTGGGGCCTATTTGACAAAGGTCTGTCGGACCTGATCCGACAGTGCGGATCAGGTCCGACAGACCCCGCTGAATGCGGAGAGCAATACGCTCTCCGTATTCAGCATTGCACCAGCAGCTCTTGTGAGCTGCTGGTGCAACACCGTCCCCTGCAGATTCCCGGCCAATCAGCCACCAGCAGGGGGGTGTTAATCAACCCGATCATACTCGATCGGGTTAAATTGCAACGATGTCTGTCTGCCTGCTCAGAGCAGGCGGACAGGTTACGGAGCAGCAGTCTTTAGACCGCTGCTTCATAACTGGTGTTTCTGATGAGCCTGCAGGCTCACCAGAAACACGGGCCCTCAAGCTCCATCCGGAGCTTGATAAGTGGGCCCCACAAACTGGATTGCACAGCTGCATTAGATAAGGAAGTAACTGTGGCCATGTTCGAACTGGGACTCGCTTGGAGTGTTCTGTGAGCACTTGACAGTGAGGCGCTGGGGATTCCCTTTAGAGCTCTGATGACGTACGTCCCAGCGTTTCCAGCGTGCTGGTAAAGCTGGAACATTTCAGAGCAAGCTCAGACGCTTCTAAACATGGCAGCCTCCACGAGCAACACTATATATACATACACACGTGTTGCTCGTGGAGGCTGTCATGTTTACAATAATGTAAAAGTTTATTATGGACATAACCTCTAGTATTCCATGTGCCAGCCAGTCAGTGTATTAATTTTTGAATAGTGTTAATAAAATATAGTTTTATGCTGATAAATGTAGAAAATCATATTTTCAGTTGGCACAGTTGTGCATTGCTATACATAAAACTATTAAAACGGCGTATGTAGTAATATGCATTATTTATTATCACGACATGTGAAAGTACTATTAAATTTACAACACTTATGTATATATATATATAAATAAGTGTTGTAAATGTAACAATACTTTCACAAGTAAGGGAGCTAATAATAAACGTTCATAGGTGCAAAGGGATCTACTGCACAATAATGGATTACACATATATAATTCATATGTGAGATGTTTCTATTTGCATGCAATATTTCTAATACTTAAAAGGAATTAGAAATATTGCATTGAATTAGAAGCGTCTCTACTATGCAGATCCCTTTGCGCATGCCTACTTCAGTCAATGAGTGGTGACGTGGGACGTTGCGATGGTAGCATTTTGTCAAAGCTCCCTAACTAGGGACGTATTCACAGCGCCACGTCATCACCACTGCCTATGTGCCGGCACTGGGAGTAAGCGCTGCCCGAACGCGGCCTGTGAGTTTTCTGCAGCTGTCTGTAGTAAAAGAGTGACTGGCTTTGCTGTATGAGACAAGTGGATTGCTGAAATACAGTAACAATGTAGAGACTGTTATGTTATTCAGTATTTCTGAGGAGAAGCTTTTAAACATTGAATCGATCACAAGCAGCGCTCTCTAGCTTCGTTCACAAGCAGCAAGGGATTATTACCTTAGCTAAACTCTATTAAGTATAGGAAACTGCATTGTACAGTGCCACCTCAAAGGATTTTGCAACAACAGTTATGTTTATTATTTCATGAGCTCATGAAGGACTTCTGAGTAAATAGGTATACTGATGTCATAAGAAGTTATTGCGAATAATCTATACTATAATCGCATTTGTAACGCGTCCGTCGCTGTCGGCCCCCCGATATAGGGGGTGTTATTATTATGGGGGGATTCTTTATTAGTTTAGGTTTAATTTTATTATTTTGGATAGCTTTGTTTATTTTTTTCTGTATTTTTACTTTTTTATTTTTTGTAGCTTGGGGGGTTGCATTTTTAACACATAGGGGCCTATCTATCAAGCTCTGAATGGAGCTTGATGCCCCGTGTCTCTGGCAAGCCTGCAGGCTTGCCAGAAACAGCAGTTATGAAGCAGTGGTCACGAAGACCGCTGCTCCATAACCCTGTCCGCCTGCTCTGAGCAGGCGGACAGACATTACCGCAATTCAACCCGATCGACTACGATTGGGTTGATTGACACCTCCCTGCTGGCGGCCAATTGGCCGTGAGTCAGCAGGGGGCGGCGTTGCACCAGCAGCTCTTGTGAGTTGCTGGTGCAATGTTAAATGCGGAGAGCGTATTGCTCTCCCAATTTAGCGAGGTCTTGCGGACCTGATCCGCACTGCACTGTCGGATCAGGTCCGCAAGACCTTTGTTAAATAGAGGCCATAGACTGCTCTCTGGGCAGGCTTATCACCTAGTATATATGTTACAGTTACAGTGCAGAAATCAGTTAATGTGCACATTACCTAGTTAATCTGCAGATTAACTAGGGTGATCAGTTAAAGTGCAGAAAAATTGTTTCATTTCTCACATTACCTAGGTAATCTGCACATTACCTACTAGGCACTAGTTAAAGTGCAAAAAAAAAAAGCATTTTATCTTTTTAGAAAAGTTTGTTTCTCTCATGTAAACTGTTTATTGAAAAAGAAGCAGAAGAATGTAATCAATAAAGAACAGAATGTTCTTGAAATTCTCTGTCTGGGAAATTATCTATCTATCTATCTATCTATCTATCTATCTATCTATCTATTGAATCTATAATAAATAGATAGATTTGATAGATAGATAGATAGATAGATAGACAGATAGATAGATAATTTCCCAGACAGAGAATTTCAAGACGTGCGGGCTGCGACCCATGGTAAGGTTCCCAGAGGCAGTTGCGGCGCCCAAGGCTCTGATTAGAACAGAGCACTCAGGAGCGTATCTGCCCTCGGCTGAAATCGGAAAACATTCTGTTCTTTATTTATTTCGTTAAACTCAACTATAACAATTAAAAAAATATAATACAAACGATCAAACGGTTTAAAATATTAGATCTAGGAAATGAATTTGCAGTCACAAATTATTTTATTGCAGTTTTTAGATTTGATATAGGAAATTAATTTGCAATTGCTTACTTATTTGTGCAGTCTAAAAATTGGTGACACTTTGAATTACATAGATAGATTCGATAGATAATTTCCCAGACAGAGAATTTCAAGACGTGCGGCCTGGGACCCATGATAAGGTTCCCAGAGGCAGTTGTGGCGCCTGAGGCTCTGATTAGAACAGAGCACTCTGGAGCGTATCTGCCCTCGGCCGAAATTGGAACATTCTTCGGCTTCTTTTTCAATAAACAGTTTACATGAGAGAAACAAACTTTTCTCACTTTAACTACACGGAATCAGTTAATGTGCACATTACCTAGGTAAAGTGCAGATTCTGCACTTTAACTGAGCAAATCAGTTAATCTGCAGATTAACTAGGTAATGTGCACATTAACTGATTCTGCACTTTAACTGTAACATATATATATATTTGTATTTGTTACACTGTATACTATTGGTTAAACAACTTTATAATAATCAAAGCAACATTTTATTTGAAGATTTCTTTGTGTTGTTATTACATGTTTCTGTACTAAAATCTTATAGGACCCCACACCCTATTACTCTAGGGTGTCCCCTATAGGTGGAGGCACTGTGTCATACAGGCATCCCTTCTGATTTCAACCCCTCCCCTACTCCCACTCTGCAGAGGCTTAGGTCTCATACACGAAACAGGTACACGGCATTACACTAACACCTACCTCAGGGAAGGTCAGGAAAGGGCGTTACATATACATATATAGATATAAGTGCATTGAAGCCAAATCAGTTAACCCCTTAATGACCGGACCATTTTTCAATTTTCTTACCCTTAATGACAATGGGGCCTAGTTATCAAGCCGTCAACCTCAAATACGCTGGAATTCCGCAGCGTATTTGTGGCGAGGCTGATTCGCCTTAGTTATCAAAGGCTCGAGACCGGCAAAAGTAGAATTTTGTGACGTAAGCATCGATCCGCCGGACTCAGTCCGACACAGATCGATTCTTACGTCACTCCAGATGTTCCGCACACAAGTGCGGCACATTCTCACTACTTTTGCTAGCTATCAAAAAACTAGCAGGTACGCTCGGCACTTTTACGGCCCAGCGTACCTGGTTTTCAATTCGCCACCCCTGGAGGCGGCGGATCCCATAGGAATCAATGGGAGTCTGACCATAGCGAAAGTACAAGTTCGCTGCTGACAGACATCCCATTGATTTCTATGGGAGCTGTCTACACCTAACACCCTAACATGTACCCCAAGTCTAAACACCACTAATCTGACCCCCCCTACACCGCCGCAACTAAATAAAGTTATTACCCCCTAAACCGCCGCTCCCGGAGCCCACCGCAAGCTACTCTATACATATTAACCCCTAAACCGCCGCCTCCCGGAGCCCACCGCAACTATAATAAATGTATTAACCCCTAAACCGCCACTCCCTGAACCCGCCGCAACCTATATTAAATGTATTAACCCCTATCCTGCCCCCCCTACACCGTCGCCACCTATAATAAATTTATTAACCCCTAATCTGCCCCCCCTACACCGTCGCCACCTATAATAAATTTATTAACCCCTATCCTGCCCCCCACTACGCCGCCGCCACTGTCATAAAATTATTAACCCCTAAACCTAAGTCTAACCCTAACCCTAACGCCCCCCTAACTTAAATATTAATTAAATAAATCTAAATAAATTAACTCTTATTAACTAAATGAATCCTATTTAAAACTAAATACTTACCTTTAAAATAAACCCTAATATAGCTACAATATAAATAATAATTATATTCTATCTATCTTAGGATTTATATTTATTTTACAGGTAACTTTGTATTTATTTTAGCTAGTTAGAATAGTTATTAAATAGTTATTAACTATTTAATAACTACCTAGCTAAAAGAAATACAAAATTACCTGTAAAATAAATCCTAACTTAAGTTACAATTAAACCTAATACTACACTATCATTAAATTAATTAAATAAACTACCTACAAATAACTACAATTAAATACAATTACATAAACTAACTAAAGTACAAAAAATAAAAAAAGCTAAGTTACAAAAAATAAAAAAATAAGTTACAAACATGTTACAAATATTATAACAATTTTAAGCTACTTACACCTAATCTAAGCCCCCTAATAAAATAACAAACCCCCCCAAAATAAAAAAATGCCCTACCCTATTCTAAATTAAATAAATTTCAAAGCTCTTTTACCTTACCAGCCCTTAAAAGGGCCATTTGTGGGGGCATGCCCCAAAGAAAACAGCTCTTTTGCCTGTAAAAGAAAAATACAACCCCCCCCCAACATTAAAACTCACCACCCACATACCCCTAATCTAACCCAAACCCCCCTTACAAAAACCTAACACTAATCCCCTGAAGATCATCCTACCTTGAGTCGTCTTCACTCAGCCGAGCCACCGATGGAACTGAAGAGGACATCCGGAGCGGAAGAAGTTAATCCTCCAAGCGGCGCTGAAGAAATCTTCCATCCGATGAAGTCATCTTCCAAGCCGGGTCTTGAATCTTCCTTTCCGCCGACGCGGAACCACCTTCTTCACCGATGGACTACGACGAATGACGGCTCCTTTAAGGGACGTCATCCAAGATGGCGTCCCCTCAATTCCGATTGGCTGATAGGATTCTATCAGCCAATCGGAATTAAGGTAGGAAAAATCTGATTGGCTGATGGAATCAGCCAATCAGATTGAGCTCGCATTCTATTGGCTGTTCCGATCAGCCAATAGAATGCGAGCTCAATCTGATTGGCTGATTGGATCAGCCAATCGGATTGAACTTGAATTTGATTGGCTGATTCCATCAGCCAATCAGATTTTCCTACCTTAATTCCGATTGGCTGATAGAATCCTATCAGCCAATCAGAATTGAGGGGACGCCATCTTGGATGACGTCCCTTAAAGGAGCAGTCATTCGTCGTAGTCCGTCGGTGAAGAAGGTGGTTCCGCGTCGGCGGAAGGAAGATTCAAGACCCGGCTTGGAAGATGACTTCACCCGGATAGAAGACCTCTTCAGCGCCTCTTTGAAGATCGGACGGATCGAAGACTTTTCTTCAGCGCCGCCTGGATGATGACTTCATCGGATGGAAGATTTCTTCAGCGCCGCTTGGAGGATTAACTTCTTCCGCTCCGGATGTCCTCTTCAGTTCCATCGGTGGCTCGGCTGAGTGAAGACGACTCAAGGTAGGATGATCTTCAGGGGATTAGTGTTAGGTTTTTGTAAGGGGGGCTTGGGTTAGATTAGGGGTATGTGGGTGGTGGGTTTTAATGTTGGGGGGGGTTGTATTTTTCTTTTACAGGCAAAAGAGCTGTTTTCTTTGGGGCATGCCCCCACAAATGGCCCTTTTAAGGGCTGGTAAGGTAAAAGAGCTTTGAAATTTATTTAATTTAGAATAGGGTAGGGCATTTTTTTATTTTGGGGGGTTTGTTATTTTATTAGGGGGCTTAGATTAGGTGTAAGTAGCTTAAAATTGTTGTAATATTTGTAACATGTTTGTAACTTATTTTTTTATTTTTTGTAACTTAGCTTTTTTATTTTTTGTACTTTAGTTAGTTTATGTAATTGTATTTAATTGTAGTTATTTGTAGTTAAGTTATTTAATTAATTTAATGATAGTGTAGTATTAGGTTTAATTGTAACTTAAGTTAGGATTTATTTTACAGGTAATTTTGTATTTCTTTTAGCTATGTAGTTATTAAATAGTTAATAACTATTTAATAACTATTCTAACTAGCTAAAATAAATACAAAGTTACCTGTAAAATAAATATAAATCCTAAGATAGCTATAATATAATTATTAATTATATTGTAGCTATCTTAGGGTTTATTTTACAGGTAAGTATTTATTTTTAAATAGGAATAATTTATTAAAGTATAGTGTAGTGTTAGGTGTAATTGTAACTTAGGTTAGGATTTATTTCACAGGTACATTTCTCTTTATTTTAGCTAGGTAAGCTATTAAATAGTTAATAACTATTTAATAGTTATTGTACCTGGTTAAAATAAATTGAAAGGTACCTGTAAAATAAATATAAATCCTAAGATAGCTAGAATATAATTATTATTTATATTGTAGCTATATTAGGGTTTATTTTAAAGGTAAGTATTTAGTTTTAAATAGGATTAATTTACTTAATAAGAGTTAATTTATTTAGATTTATTTAATTAATATTTAAGTTAGGGGGGCGTTAGGGTTAGGGTTAGACTTAGGTTTAGGGGTTAATAATTTTATTACAGTGGCGGCGGCGTAGTGGGGGGCAGGATAGGGGTTAATAAATTTATTATAGGTGGCGACGGTGTAGGGGAGGCAGATTAGGGGTTAATAAATTTATTATAGGTGGCGACGGTGTAGGGGGGCAGGATAGGGGTTAATAAATGTAATATAGGTTGCGGCGGGGTCATGGAGCGGCAGTTTAGGGGTTAAACTATTTATTTAGTTGCAGCGAGGTGCGGGATCAGCAGGATAGGGGTTAATAATTTTACTATAGAGGGCGACGGTATAGGGGGGGCAGGATAGGGGTTACTAGGTATACTGTAGGTGGTAGCGGTGTCCGGGAGCGGCGGTTTAGGGGTTAATACATTTATAAGAGTTGCGGCGGGGTCTAGGAGCGGCGGTTTAGGGGTTAATACATTTATAAGAGTTGCGGCGGGGTCTAGGAGCGGCGGTTTAGGGGTTAGTAACTTTATTGAGTTGCGGGAGGCTCCGGGGGCGCCGGTATAGGGGGTAGAACAGTGTAGTTTAGTGTGAGTGCTTAGTGACAGGCTAGCAATAAAGCTGGGAAAAAGCCGAAGGGCAGCGAGATCGGATGAGTGATAACTCTCACAGTCCGCTGCTCATCGCCCCGCGGCTTTTTGACAGCTTTATTTGATAACTTAGGCGTATTTTTTCAGGTCCGCGGCGGCGAAGGTAGGCGAGCTTAGGCGGGCGTATTGGGCCGGCGAAGCAAGAAAAGTAGACGGCTTGATAACTACCCCCCAATGGCTATTTTTACATTTCTGCAGTGTTTGCGTTTAGCTGTAATTTTCCTCTTACTCGTTTACTGTACCCACACATATTATATACCGTTTTTCTCGTCATTAAATGGACTTTCTAAAGATACCATTATTTTCATCATATCTTATAATTTACTAAAAAAAAATGATAAAATATGAGGAAAAAATGGAAAAAAACACACTTTTTCTAACTTTGACCCCCAAAATCACATCTACAATCACCAAAAAACACCTATGCTAAATAGCTTATAAATTTTGTCCTGAGTTTAGAAATACCCAATGTTTACATGTTCTTTGGAATTCCGCAGCGTATTTGTGGCGAGGCTGATTCGCCTTAGTTATCAAAGGCTCGAGACCGGCAAAAGTAGAATTTTGTGACGTAAGCATCGATCCGCCGGACTCAGTCCGACACAGATCAATTCTTACGTCACTCCAGATGTTCCGCACACAAGTGCGGCACATTCTCACTACTTTTGCTAGCTATCAAAAAACTAGCAGGTACGCTCGGCACTTTTACGGCCCAGCGTACCTGGTTTTCAATCCGCCACCCCTGGAGGCGGCGGATCCCATAGGAATCAATGGGAGTCTGACCATAGCGAAATTACAAGTTCGCTGCTGACAGACATCCCATTGATTTCTATGGGAGCTGTCTACACCTAACACCCTAACATGTACCCCAAGTCTAAACACCACTAATCTGACCCCCCCTACACCGCCGCAACTAAATAAAGTTATTACCCCCTAAACCGCCGCTCCCGGAGCCCACCGCAAGCTACTCTATACATATTAACCCCTAAACCGCCGCCTCCCGGAGCCCACCGCAACTATAATAAATGTATTAACCCCTAAACCGCCACTCCCTGAACCCGCCGCAACCTATATTAAATGTATTAACCCCTATCCTGCCCCCCCTACACCGTCGCCACCTATAATAAATTTATTAACCCCTAATCTGCCCCCCTTACACCGTCGCCACCTATAATAAATTTATTAACCCCTATCCTGCCCCCCACTACGCCGCCGCCACTGTCATAAAATTATTAACCCCTAAACCTAAGTCTAACCCTAACCCTAACGCCCCCCTAACTTAAATATTAATTAAATAAATCTAAATAAATTAACTCTTATTAAGTAAATGAATCCTATTTAAAACTAAATACTTACCTTTAAAATAAACCCTAATATAGCTACAATATAAATAATAATTATATTCTATCTATCTTAGGATTTATATTTATTTTACAGGTAACTTTGTATTTATTTTAGCTAGTTAGAATAGTTATTAAATAGTTATTAACTATTTAATAACTACCTAGCTAAAAGAAATACAAAATTACCTGTAAAATAAATCCTAACTTAAGTTACAATTAAACCTAATACTACACTATCATTAAATTAATTAAATAAACTACCTACAAATAACTACAATTAAATACAATTACATAAACTAACTAAAGTACAAAAAATAAAAAAAGCTAAGTTACAAAAAATAAAAAAATAAGTTACAAACATGTTACAAATATTATAACAATTTTAAGCTACTTACACCTAATCTAAGCCCCCTAATAAAATAACAAACCCCCCCAAAATAAAAAAATGCCCTACCCTATTCTAAATTAAATAAATTTCAAAGCTCTTTTACCTTACCAGCCCTTAAAAGGGCCATTTGTGGGGGCATGCCCCAAAGAAAACAGCTCTTTTGCCTGTAAAAGAAAAATACAACCCCCCCCCCAACATTAAAACTCACCACCCACATACCCCTAATCTAACCCAAACCCCCCTTACAAAAACCTAACACTAATCCCCTGAAGATCATCCTACCTTGAGTCGTCTTCACTCAGCCGAGCCACCGATGGAACTGAAGAGGACATCCGGAGCGGAAGAAGTTAATCCTCCAAGCGGCGCTGAAGAAATCTTCCATCCGATGAAGTCATCTTCCAAGCCGGGTCTTGAATCTTCCTTTCCGCCGACGCGGAACCACCTTCTTCACCGACGGACTACGACGAATGACGGCTCCTTTAAGGGACGTCATCCAAGATGGCGTCCCCTCAATTCCGATTGGCTGATAGGATTCTATCAGCCAATCGGAATTAAGGTAGGAAAAATCTGATTGGCTGATGGAATCAGCCAATCAGATTGAGCTCGCATTCTATTGGCTGTTCCGATCAGCCAATAGAATGCGAGCTCAATCTGATTGGCTGATTGGATCAGCCAATCGGATTGAACTTGAATTTGATTGGCTGATTCCATCAGCCAATCAGATTTTCCTACCTTAATTCCGATTGGCTGATAGAATCCTATCAGCCAATCAGAATTGAGGGGACGCCATCTTGGATGACGTCCCTTAAAGGAGCCGTCATTCGTCGTAGTCCGTCGGTGAAGAAGGTGGTTCCGCGTCGGCGGAAGGAAGATTCAAGACCCGGCTTGGAAGATGACTTCACCCGGATAGAAGACCTCTTCAGCGCCTCTTTGAAGATCGGACGGATCGAAGACTTTTCTTCAGCGCCGCCTGGATGATGACTTCATCGGATGGAAGATTTCTTCAGCGCCGCTTGGAGGATTAACTTCTTCCGCTCCGGATGTCCTCTTCAGTTCCATCGGTGGCTCGGCTGAGTGAAGACGACTCAAGGTAGGATGATCTTCAGGGGATTAGTGTTAGGTTTTTGTAAGGGGGGCTTGGGTTAGATTAGGGGTATGTGGGTGGTGGGTTTTAATGTTGGGGGGGTTGTATTTTTCTTTTACAGGCAAAAGAGCTGTTTTCTTTGGGGCATGCCCCCACAAATGGCCCTTTTAAGGGCTGGTAAGGTAAAAGAGCTTTGAAATTTATTTAATTTAGAATAGGGTAGGGCATTTTTTTATTTTGGGGGGTTTGTTATTTTATTAGGGGGCTTAGATTAGGTGTAAGTAGCTTAAAATTGTTGTAATATTTGTAACATGTTTGTAACTTATTTTTTTATTTTTTGTAACTTAGCTTTTTTATTTTTTGTACTTTAGTTAGTTTATGTAATTGTATTTAATTGTAGTTATTTGTAGTTAAGTTATTTAATTAATTTAATGATAGTGTAGTATTAGGTTTAATTGTAACTTAAGTTAGGATTTATTTTACAGGTAATTTTGTATTTCTTTTAGCTATGTAGTTATTAAATAGTTAATAACTATTTAATAACTATTCTAACTAGCTAAAATAAATACAAAGTTACCTGTAAAATAAATATAAATCCTAAGATAGCTATAATATAATTATTAATTATATTGTAGCTATCTTAGGCCTAGATTTAGAGTTCGGCGGTAGCCGTCAAAACCAGCGTTAGAGGCTCCTAACGCTGGTTTTGGCCGCCCGCTGGTATTTGGAGTCAGTGATTAAAGGGTCTAACGCTCACTTTACAGCCGCGACTTTTCCATACCGCAGATCCCCCTACGCCATTTGCGTAGCCTATCTTTTCAATGGGATCTTCCTAACGCCGGTATTTAGAGTCGTTTCTGCAGTGAGCGTTAGAGCTCTAACGACAAGATTCCAGCCGCCTGAAAATAGCAGGAGTTAAGAGCTTTCTGGCTAACGCCGGTTTATAAAGCTCTTAACTACTGTACCCTAAAGTACACTAACACCCATAAACTACCTATGTACCCCTAAACCGAGGTCCCCCCACATCGCCGCCACTCGATTAAAATTTTTAACCCCTAATCTGCCGACCGCCACCTACGTTATACTTATGTACCCCTAATCTGCTGCCCCTAACACCGCCGACCCCTGTATTATATCTATTAACCCCTAACTTGCCCCCCACAACGTCGCCGCAAGCTACTTAAAATAATTAACCCCTAATCTTCCGACCGCAAATCGCCGCCACCTACGTTATCCCTATGTACCCCTAATCTGCTACCCCTAACATCGCCGACCCCTATGTTATATTTATTAACCCCTAATCTGCCCCCCTCAACGTCGCCGACACCTGCCTACACTTATTAACCCCTAATCTGCCGAGCGGACCGCACCGCTACTATAATAAAGTTATTAACCCCTAATCCGCCTCACTAACCCTATCATAAATAGTATTAACCCCTAATCTGCCCTCCCTAACATCGCCGACACCTACCTTCAATTATTAACCCCTAATCTGCCGACCGGAGCTCACCGCTATTCTAATAAATGTATTAACCCCTAAAGCTAAGTCTAACCCTAACACTAACACCCCCCTAAGTTAAATATAATTTTTATCTAACGAAATAAATTAACTCTTATTAAATAAATAATTCCTATTTAAAGCTAAATACTTACCTGTAAAATAAATCCTAATATAGCTACAATATAAATTATAATTATATTATAGCTATTTTAGGATTAATATTTATTTTACAGGCAACTTTGTAATTATTTTAACCAGGTACAATAGCTATTAAATAGTTAAGAACTATTTAATAGTTACCTAGTTAAAATAATAACAAATTTACCTGTAAAATAAATCCTAACCTAAGATATAATTAAACCTAACACTACCCTATCAATAAAATAATTAACTAAACTACCTACAATTACCTACAATTAACCTAACACTACACTATCAATAAATTAATTAAACACAATTGCTACAAATAAATACAATTAAATAAACTATCTAAAGTACAAAAAATAAAAAAGAACTAAGTTACAGAAAATAATAAAATATTTACAAACATAAGAAAAATATTACAACAATTTTAAACTAATTACACCTACTCTAAGCCCCCTAATAAAATAACAAAGCCCCCCAAAATAAAAAATTCCCTACCCTCTTCTAAAATACAAATATTACAAGCTCTTTTACCTTACCAGCCCTGAACAGGGCCCTTTGCGGGGCATGCCCCAAGAATTTCAGCTCTTTTGCCTGTAAAAAAAAACATACAATACCCCCCCCCAACATTACAACCCACCACCCACATACCCCTAATCTAACCCAAACCCCCCTTAAATAAACCTAACACTACCCCCCCTGATGATCTTCCTACCTTGTCTTCACCATGCCAGGTTCACCGATCCGTCCTGGCTCCAAGATCTTCATCCAACCCAGGCGGGGGCTAGACATCCACTGAAGAAGTCCAGAAGAGGGTCCAAAGTCTTCCTCCTATCCGGCAAGAAGAGGACATCCGGACCGGCAAACATCTTCTCCAAGCGGCATCTTCTATCTTCTTCCATCCGATGACGACCGGCTCCATCTTGAAGACCTCCAGCGCGGATCCATCCTCTTCTTCCGACGACTAGACGACGAATGACGGTTCCTTTAAGGGACGTCATCCAAGATGGCGTCCCTCGAATTCCGATTGGCTGATAGGATTCTATCAGCCAATCGGAATTAAGGTAGGAATTTTCTGATTGGCTGATGGAATCAGCCAATCAGAATATAGTTCAATCCGATTGGCTGATCCAATCAGCCAATCAGATTGAGCTCGCATTCTATTGGCTGTTCCGATCAGCCAATAGAATGCGAGCTCAATCTGATTGGCTGATTGGATCAGCCAATCGGATTGAACTATATTCTGATTGGCTGATTCCATCAGCCAATCAGAAAATTCCTACCTTAATTCCGATTGGCTGATAGAATCCTATCAGCCAATCGGAATTCGAGGGACGCCATCTTGGATGACGTCCCTTAAAGGAACCGTCATTCGTCGTCTAGTCGTCGGAAGAAGAGGATGGATCCGCGCTGGAGGTCTTCAAGATGGAGCCGGTCGTCATCGGATGGAAGAAGATAGAAGATGCCGCTTGGAGAAGATGTTTGCCGGTCCGGATGTCCTCTTCTTGCCGGATAGGAGGAAGACTTTGGACCCTCTTCTGGACTTCTTCAGTGGATGTCTAGCCCCCGCTTGGGTTGGATGAAGATCTTGGAGCCAGGACGGATCGGTGAACCTGGCATGGTGAAGACAAGGTAGGAAGATCATCAGGGGGGTAGTGTTAGGTTTATTTAAGGGGGGTTTGGGTTAGATTAGGGGTATGTGGGTGGTGGGTTGTAATGTTGGGGGGGGGGTATTGTATGTTTTTTTTTACAGGCAAAAGAGCTGAAATTCTTGGGGCATGCCCCGCAAAGGGCCCTGTTCAGGGCTGGTAAGGTAAAAGAGCTTGTAATATTTGTATTTTAGAATAGGGTAGGGAATTTTTTATTTTGGGGGGCTTTGTTATTTTATTAGGGGGCTTAGAGTAGGTGTAATTAGTTTAAAATTGTTGTAATATTTTTCTTATGTTTGTAAATATTTTATTATTTTCTGTAACTTAGTTCTTTTTTATTTTTTGTACTTTAGATAGTTTATTTAATTGTATTTATTTGTAGCAATTGTGTTTAATTAATTTATTGATAGTGTAGTGTTAGGTTAATTGTAGGTAATTGTAGGTAGTTTAGTTAATTATTTTATTGATAGGGTAGTGTTAGGTTTAATTATATCTTAGGTTAGGATTTATTTTACAGGTAAATTTGTTATTATTTTAACTAGGTAACTATTAAATAGTTCTTAACTATTTAATAGCTATTGTACCTGGTTAAAATAATTACAAAGTTGCCTGTAAAATAAATATTAATCCTAAAATAGCTATAATATAATTATAATTTATATTGTAGCTATATTAGGATTTATTTTACAGGTAAGTATTTAGCTTTAAATAGGAATTATTTATTTAATAAGAGTTAATTTATTTAGTTAGATAAAAATTATATTTAACTTAGGGGGGTGTTAGTGTTAGGGTTAGACTTAGCTTTAGGGGTTAATACATTTATTAGAATAGCGGTGAGCTCCGGTCGGCAGATTAGGGGTTAATAATTGAAGGTAGGTGTCGGCGATGTTAGGGAGGGCAGATTAGGGGTTAATACTATTTATGATAGGGTTAGTGAGGCGGATTAGGGGTTAATAACTTTATTATAGTAGCGCTCAGGTCCGCTCGGCAGATTAGGGGTTAATAAGTGTAGGCAGGTGTCGGCGACGTTGTGGGGGGCAGATTAGGGGTTAATAAATATAACATAGGGGTCGGCGATGTTAGGGCAGCAGATTAGGGGTACATAGGGATAACGTAGGTGGCGGCGGTTTACGGAGCGGCAGATTAGGGGTTAAAAGTGTAATGCAGGGGTCAGCGATAGCGGGGGCGGCAGATTAGGGGTTAATAAGTGTAAGGTTAGGGGTGTTTAAACTCGGGGTACATGTTAGAGTGTTAGGTGCAGACGTAGGAAGTGTTTCCCCATAGGAAACAATGGGGCTGCGTTAGGAGCTGAACGCTGCTTTTTTGCAGGTGTTAGGTTTTTTTTCAGCTCAAACTGCCCCATTGTTTTATATGGGAGAATCGTGCACGAGCACGTTTTTGATGCCGGCCGCGTCCGTAAGCAACTCTGGTATCGAGAGTTGCATTTGCGGTAAATATGCTCTACGCTCCTTTTTTGGAGCCTAACGCAGCATTTGTTTGAACTCTCGATACCAGAGTTAAATTTATGGTGCGGCCAGAAAAAAACCCGCGGAGCGTTAACAGCCCTTTTACCGCCGAACTCCAAATCTAGGCCTTAGGGTTTATTTTACAGGTAAGTATTTATTTTTAAATAGGAATAATTTATTAAAGTATAGTGTAGTGTTAGGTGTAATTGTAACTTAGGTTAGGATTTATTTCACAGGTACATTTCTCTTTATTTTAGCTAGGTAAGCTATTAAATAGTTAATAACTATTTAATAGTTATTGTACCTGGTTAAAATAAATTGAAAGGTACCTGTAAAATAAATATAAATCCTAAGATAGCTAGAATATAATTATTATTTATATTGTAGCTATATTAGGGTTTATTTTAAAGGTAAGTATTTAGTTTTAAATAGGATTAATTTACTTAATAAGAGTTAATTTATTTAGATTTATTTAATTAATATTTAAGTTAGGGGGGCGTTAGGGTTAGGGTTAGACTTAGGTTTAGGGGTTAATAATTTTATTACAGTGGCGGCGGCGTAGTGGGGGGCAGGATAGGGGTTAATAAATTTATTATAGGTGGCGACGGTGTAGGGGAGGCAGATTAGGGGTTAATAAATTTATTATAGGTGGCGACGGTGTAGGGGGGCAGGATAGGGGTTAATAAATGTAATATAGGTTGCGGCGGGGTCATGGAGCGGCGGTTTAGGGGTTAAACTATTTATTTAGTTGCAGCGAGGTGCGGGATCAGCAGGATAGGGGTTAATAATTTTACTATAGAGGGCGACGGTATAGGGGGGGCAGGATAGGGGTTACTAGGTATACTGTAGGTGGTAGCGGTGTCCGGGAGCGGCGGTTTAGGGGTTAATACATTTATAAGAGTTGCGGCGGGGTCTAGGAGCGGCGGTTTAGGGGTTAATACATTTATAAGAGTTGCGGCGGGGTCTAGGAGCGGCGGTTTAGGGGTTAGTAACTTTATTGAGTTGCGGGAGGCTCCGGGGGGCGCCGGTATAGGGGGTAGAACAGTGTAGTTTAGTGTGAGTGCTTAGTGACAGGCTAGCAATAAAGCTGGGAAAAAGCCGAAGGGCAGCGAGATCGGATGAGTGATAACTCTCACAGTCCGCTGCTCATCGCCCCGCGGCTTTTTGACAGCTTTATTTGATAACTTAGGCGTATTTTTTCAGGTCCGCGGCGGCGAAGGTAGGCGAGCTTAGGCGGGCGTATTGGGCCGGCGAAGCAAGAAAAGTAGACGGCTTGATAACTACCCCCCAATGGCTATTTTTACATTTCTGCAGTGTTTGCGTTTAGCTGTAATTTTCCTCTTACTCGTTTACTGTACCCACACATATTATATACCGTTTTTCTCGTCATTAAATGGACTTTCTAAAGATACCATTATTTTCATCATATCTTATAATTTACTAAAAAAAAATGATAAAATATGAGGAAAAAATGGAAAAAAACACACTTTTTCTAACTTTGACCCCCAAAATCACATCTACAATCACCAAAAAACACCTATGCTAAATAGCTTATAAATTTTGTCCTGAGTTTAGAAATACCCAATGTTTACATGTTCTTTGCTTTTTTTGCAATTTATGGGGCAATAAATACAAGTAGCACTTTGCTATTTCCAAACCACTTTTTTTCAAAATTAGCGCTAGTTACTTTGGAACCCTGATATCTGTCAGGAATACCTGAATATCCCTTGACATGTATATATTTTGTTTTAGAAGACATCCCAAAGTATTGATCTAGGCCCATTTTGGTATATTTCATGCCACCATTTCACCGCCAAATGTGATAAAAAAAAAAAAAAAGTTCACTTTTTCACAAATTTTGTCACAAACTTTAGGTTTCCCACTGAAATTATTTACAAACAGCTTCTGCAATTATGGCACAAATGGTTGTAAATGCTTCTCTGGGATCCCCTTTTTCAGAAATAACAGACTTATATGGCTTTGTGGTTGCTTTTTGGTAATTAGAAGGCCGCTAAATGCCGCTACGCACCACACATGTTTTATGCCCAGGAGTGAAGGGGTTAATTAGGGAGCTTGTAGGGAGCTTGTAGGGTTAATTTTAGCTTTACTGTAGTGTAGTAGACAACCCCAAGTATTGATCTAGGCCCATTTTGGTATATTTTATGCCACCATTTCACCGCGAAATGCGAGCAAATAAAAAAAAAAACTTTACGTTTTTCACAATTTTAGGTTTCTCACTGAAATTATTTACAAACAGCTTGTGCTATTATGGCAGAAATTGTTGTAAAAGCTTCTCTGGGATCCCCTTTGTTCAGAAATAGCAGACTTATATGGCTTTGGCGTTGCTTTTTGGTAATTAGAAGGCCGCTAAATGCTGCTGCGCACCACACGTGAATTATGCCCAGCAGTGAAGGGGTTAAATTAGGTAGCTTGTAGGGAGCTTGCAGGGTTAATTTTAGAGATCAGCCTCCCACCTGACACATCCCACCCCCTGATCCCTCCCAAACAGCTCTCTTCCCTCCCCCACCCCACAATTGTTACCGCCATCTTAAGTACTGGCAGAAAGTCTGCCAGTACTAAATAAAAGTTTTTTGTTTTTTTTTAAATAAAAATTATAAAATATTTTAGTTGTGATGGACCCCTGCCTTAGCACCAACCTCCCTGATCCCCCCCTCCAGCTCTCTAACCCTCTCCCCTACCTAATTACCGCCATCTTGGGTACTGGCAGCTGTCTGCCAGTACCCAGTTTGGCCCCACAAACCAAACTATTTTAATTTTATTTATAACTTTTATTTGTATGTTTAATTATTTCTGTAGTGTAGCAGCCCCCCCCCCCACAATACCCCCACCCCCCCCCCCCTCCCAGATCCTTTTAAATGTAAAAAAAAAAAAAAACTTTTTTTCCCCTTCCTTTTTCATTGGTGTCAGTGTGGCTAATGCGCGCATGTGCACACACGCGCCCACATTCACACGTGCACACGCGTGCCCACATGCACACGTGCACGCGCGCGCACACGCTCCCTCCTCCCACCGGACAAAGGCACCATCGGCACCATCACGACCGGTGCAGAGAGGGCCACAGAGTGGCTCTCTCTGCATTGGAGGCTTGTAAAGGGGTATTGCAGAATGCCTCCATATCGAGGCCTCACTGCAATACCCTCAGAGCTGCTGGAAGCGATTGTGATCACTTCCAGCACTCTGTTAGACAACTGACGTACCAGGTACGTCTATTGTCATTAACAGTTAGTTTTTGCATGACGTACCTGGTATGTCAGTTGTCATTAAGGGGTTAAAGGGACACTCAAGTCAAAATTAAACTTTCATTATTCAGATAGAGCATGTAATTTTAAACAACTTTCCAATTTACTTCCATTAACAAAATGTGAGCAGTCTTTTTATATTTAAACTTGAGTCACCAGCTCCTACTGAGCATGTGCAAGAATTCACTGCATATACGTATTTGCATTTGTGATTGGCTTATGGCTGTCACATGGTACGTTTATGCATTTGTGATTGGCTGATGACTGTCACATGGTACAGGAGGAGTGGACTAATTGCTATTGCATTGTCTTGTTATCTTGCATTTGTTGATTATGCAAATCTACTGAGTTGACTGGCCCTTTAAGTAGGTGAAAACATGTAAAATCATATGTATGCAATATTCATATTTAATTAAGTGTTATACTGTGCATTTACTGAACATATGTCACATTCCAATGTTCTGCACATAGCAAAATATGTTCTAAGTATTTATAAATAGTTATTCCTATATATATATATATATATATATATATATATATATATACCTATAAATAATCATGTATATATAGGTATAGATATATATTGTACTAAAATACCATAGATATATAGATATATATTGTACTAAAATACCATTATATATTTGTAGAAATCTGTATTTATAAATAAATAGAAGATATTCTTGTATGTGAAGAACATCGTAATGTGAAATATTCATAGTTTCATGTCAGGTTAGTGCACATGAGAATATGCGATCGGATTTGGGCGCGAGTAGGGTGAGGTTTTTTCCACTCTTTTTGCTCCATTCTGTGGGGAAATAGGTTATCACGTGCGCGATATTGTAAGTTTGCTTTTTGCGCACGTCAGGTTAGCATGCAAATTAAAACATTTTACTTTCAACTCATAACACGAATGCAAACTGAAGAGAGCAAAAGCTTACTTCTAGCTCAGTTAACGCTCGAGCGGGAGCATTAATTAATAATCCACTTGTAATCTGGCCCTTTATCACTTTACAATAAAGGTCTGAATGAGCAGCTCCCAATTCTTTATATCACTTTAATGTCAAAAATATTTTCTAACATTCCCACATTTTTTCTTTGAATACAGCTTATTTTCTGACGCAAACTGTACCTTTAATATAGCCAAGATCGTATTAAACATTTGTCACTTTTAGCTTAATCCAAATTAGAAAACGTGTCACATAGTTCAATATGA